>NW_008825160.1:1496282-1515858 GCF_000699105.1 Pygoscelis adeliae
CCCCTGCGGGATGCCACTCGTCACCAGTCTCCATCTGGACATTGAGCCGTTGATCACTACCCTCTGGATGCAACCATCTGTATTCTGCCTTACCAGTGAAAATGTCCAGCTCTGTCCCTAGCAGACGAGCTTCCCACTGATTCTTTTTGCCACTGGATGCCAGTGAAATATTTCTGAATCTTCTGCCTGCCTACATTTCCTTAGACTAGCTCACTAATATCCCACAACTGAGTGCTTTTTTTTCCCTAGGTTAAAAGAAAAAAAAAAAGGAAAAACAACTACAATTCTCCTTATGGACTGCAGTATGGAAAAAATGGGGTGGCATCTTTTGAAACGTGGCCAGAGCAAGGATGTTTCAGCACCAGGATTTGTGTCTGGTACCTTTGGGCTAAGTCAGCTGTCTTGGTCCAACTGGTATTTTAAAGACATTTTCAGTGAGTAGGAACAAGTGGTTGACAAAACATCATCCACTGGAAGCTTGTTTATCTTTCATGGGAATAATCTGAGCAAATGCAGATGTCTTCTCTACAAGAACATAAGAAATGCAGTATGAGGTCACACTGACGGTCTAGGTAGCCTGACTATCTACCTCAGTGGCCATATAAGAAGCCAGTTAGGAACACATATAAGCCCAGCTATAGTTCATCAACCCAGCCCATAGTTCATTTCCTTTGTAAACCCCCATCACCAACAGCTGCTGCATTCATGATTTTAGATGCTTTCCCCCTGCTTATCCCATTTATGAGAGTGGCCATGTGAAGTGATCATTCCTGGACACATTTGAAACCAATAGAGAAATGTTAATACTTTTAGGACATTTATTTTGGGTTCCTTCTTCTGAAATAGGTGCTTTAGGCCAGATGTACTATGCCCTTTTAATCCACTCTGACCACGAGGGGAGTGTGGGGTAACTAACTCACATGTTGACAACTACCCTGCAGTTGATCAAACTTTGGTGAGATGTCCCAGTCCCAGCAGAGGTGAGCCTGTTTGCTCCGACTCAATAACTCATTCACTCTGTAGAGGTGTAAGCTGTTGTTGGATGGAGTGGTGACTGTGCTCCTTAATTAGATGCTTCAATCAAGTGAGAAATGCTAGCCGGGATAAATTAAGAACTTATAGTTGCCTTGACCAGTCCCATTCCAAGTGTTTTTTGCTTCTGAAACCTCTCTTCTCTTGTATTGTGTTTACTCTGGAGGAGTTACAAATCCTCAACACACCTGGTCTGCATCTGCATAGACAGCTTCAGCTGCTGCCAGATTTCAGAAGGATCCTGATACCCTTTACGCTAGCACACAAAACAGCCTCCAGCTGTTTCCAACCCTCTAAGAATACCCATCTGGAGTCGAAGATCAGAGCCCTGGCATGTCACCCAATAGCATATGGACTTCAAATATAAGGCCTCAAGGCATAAACCAGGTCAACTCCTGAGTGTTCACTTTCATAGGAATGCCTGGTCCAGAAGCTGAAGATCTGTTAGCAGATGCTTCCTCCTGCTGTATAGCCAGACTTTGCACCTCCACCCAGTGCCATCGGTGATATGCACTGCTCTGCTGTGTGCCTCTGGGTTTCTCCTTCTGTAATCCACATCACACCCTTTGTGACCCTACCCCCTGGAGACCCAACAAATCCCTTTTCAGACCAATCATCCACCAGATGCTGGTTTTGTGAATTGTCAAAATACTTTGATCTCCACTGATCTCCTGGTAGGACCAAGCTGCTAAGTTTTTTGAACTAGTCTGGGCTGAAACTGAGAGACTATAATGACTGTCCTCGTGGGTATTATTAATATTGCATTTGATGTGTGTGGACGTGAGCCATACTCAAGCAGAAATGGTCATGGCATTACCAGTTTTGGCCATCTTTTAGCTCAATTCTCCTGAAAGAGACAGCTTCACCATAAATAGGGAAGCTTTGCTATACATAAGGAAGCTGAAGTACAAAGAGGTGCTGTCCCATGGAAAAAGTCATACAGAAAAGGCAGCAATGCAGTTCTCATGCCCTTTGCACTGTGACTTTATGTCTCCTGGAGCCTTACATGATCCTTGTGGAGTTGAATTCTGGCATGGTCAATACTCTCTTGCACTGTTAAATCCTTTTCCTCTCCTGATCTGACTGTAATACTAGAAGGCATGTCAACTGCATAGCCCAACCACAAAGCAGTGAGGTTTGATTCATGGTCATACCTCCAAGAACTTGAGAAAATTTCTAGGGTCCTGCATAATACCACACAGCAAATGTGAAGCATCAGTGTACAAAAATCTCTGCAGGAGCCTTGAAGCTGATCCAGAAAAGACGTCAGAGTCCTGCCTTCCTGAAGGGCCAGTACAAATTCCCAAGTCCTTAAACAGAAGCATTGAGGTGCCATCAGGAACACAAGGGACACAGCTACAAGGTAATGAAAAAAAGGGCACTAGGCAAGCTGTCCTGTGTAACAGCCTAGTACAGGATGTGGTGGAGCATCCCAAGAAATTTGTGCTGGAAGGAGGGTAGACATCTCTGGAGGCTGATTTTAATGACTCCGAGATGAGCATGGCTGGGAGAGTGGGGCTGACTGTGCCAAGGACAGTCAGTTTCCATCCTTTGAGGAAGCTTGGAAATTAACATAATGCAAGCACTGACAACATCCATGGTGGATCACACTGTAGGTCTACTTAGCCCAGTATAGGGAAGAGTATAAGATCAAGCACAGAGTAATGCCTATATTTCTACAGCCTCTAGAGGACCAAATCATAAATATTCCTAAGGTATCTTTGTATTTACTGGGAATTCCATGAATCTTTTTCCATTAAGTTGTTTAAAACTTTTAGATCAAGTAAACTTTTAGCACTTACTGTATCTCTTGGCAAGGGGGGATTGACTGCAGATTAACTGCACATTGTGTGAAGCAGGTTCTTTGTTCTGACCTGTTATCATCTCAAGCACCTTTTTTGTCTTTTCAAAGAAACAAAAAATAGTTGGTCTCTTTCATCCTCTTCATGCTACTCAGAATCTGATAGACCATTATCATACTCTGCTTCAGTCACCTCTTATTCAGATGAAATATTCCTAGAGTACTTTGTCGTTCTATACCTTTGATCAGTCTATTGCCCTTCTACATATCTTTTCCAGTTCTGCTGCATCCTTTCTGGGAGGGGGAACACCAGAGCTACTCAAAACATTCAAGAAGCAGGCACACATTGAATTTACGCAGGGACATAATAATGCTTTCTATTTTGATCTCTATTCCTTCTCTATTAATTCTTAACATTCAATTTGCTTTTTGTCACTACCATTGAACATTGAGGTGACATATTCATAGAACTGTCTATTATAAACACCAAGTTATTCCTGAGTAAGTAATAGTCCATTCAAAGCTCATAGCTGTATGTAAAGTTAGGATTGCTTTTTCCCCTATGTGTACTGCCCTATACTTATTTCCACAGAATTTCAGCTGCTATTTTATCATAAAATCACTCAGCAGTATGACGTCCCTCTGCAATTCTTCCACATCATCCCTCATCATTACAACCTTGTATAGCATCATCAGAGGATTTAAGTCAGCTCATTACATCACTTAGCACCAACACACCTGAGTTACATCTCCCTTAGGGGTATTTGCCTACCTTTCCATCTTGATGACCAGTCTCTGTTGTAAGTAGCAGTAATGAAAACTCCTACAGAGAAAACGTGCTTATGCTATTCGTTTCTCTAAGTTCTTGGTTACAGGCAGGTAGCACTGACACAAGTAATGGCTTTACCTTTATCTGTGAGTGGTGAGTGCATGTACTGAATTCAGAGCAAGCTGTTTTGAATAGGCTGTGAAATGGGAGCCTCTGCGTGTGCGCTTGCCTGTGTATCTTTTCATCTGCTTCTTTTTACTGGTGCGCGTGTGACTTTGTGTGTGGCCTTCCTCTGAACTTATTTTACTTGCTTTTTGATTGCAATAATAATACTAGTGTTAATAAGAAACCTTCTCCTTCTAATTCCCCAATGCCAAGAAATGAACTTTGAAATATGAAGGTTAGCAAAGACTTTGGGAACAACTTTGAAAGCAGCTAAGCTGTAAGCGATTGCCTTGTCCTTTAATCAGATGCTTGGCTTTGCAGCTCCAGCCATCTTCACGGATTAACTCCCATGAACTTTCCGAACTGCTTTTATGGAAAAGCACATCAAACAGATGACTCCACTAAGAAGGAATTAATCAATTAAGCAGAAGCAGAGAAGCCTACTCTCTGCTGAGAAACTGGTTTACTGCCACCTTCCCCCTCCCCACCTCCTCCCTTCCACCTTGCTCTAAAACTTGTTTTCTTTATAGTAGGTGAAGGAGATTGAAATTTAGATGTAGGTTCACCCCCCACACAGCTTCCCTTCCTGCCATTTTTCTTCTAAGATAAATACATTTTGTCTAGTCTGTAATTGTGAGCTCTGCAGGGACCAGCAGTCTCCAGTTGTGGCCATATCACTGGTGTGCATTTCCTAATGAGTCAGGATGAATAGACTGAACGATCTTGCCGTGCCTTGGGTGACGAGCATGTCTCCCTGTGGTGGAGGGTCGTAGGTTTTCTATCTGCATCTCCAACAGGAGCTATTTAGGATCTGGCATTTCCATAGCTATCTCAGAGGCCAGCTGTGTGCTCCAGTAAATCAGTGAGGTGGTAACGGCAGTGTGGCTGGTGCCCCTCAGACTAAGTGGGAACCAGCTGGATGCTTAAGGCGCAGTGCGGTCTCCTAGCAGATTACCAAACTTCATGCCTAGGGGAAGACAAAACGAGGTCAGCCATATTGCTGCTGCCAGACACAGGAGGAAGCTACAGGATAAAGGGATTCACACTCTGCTATGTGACAGCACTGCTTGGGCACCTCCCTGCCAAAGACTGCTAAGTACGTCCTGAAAAATCTCAGGGTTTAGCCTCAAGAGGCAGTTATGAGCTCATGTGTTCTCATTTGTGGTGACTGACAAGCTATGGGCATCATTGAAGATGAGCCGGTGGCTGGGGGTCTGAGATGGGAGCAGCCGGCTGGGATGCAGCTCAGCTCTCCACTTCTGTGCGGTCTTGGGTGAATTGTGTAGGCTTGGATTCAATGTACAGCTTTAGCCAAGTAAAAGGCATCTGGTCTGAGTTGGTCTTCTAGGGGCTTTCTAGTGTCAATGGAGAGAGAGAGGAATTTCCAAGGAGAAAATGACCCCTTCCTGAATTAAGTGTGCAAATCAGGTAGTATGAAGTGGTCACTGGAGGTGTGAAGGAAGGAACCCAAGTGACTTGCCAGCCATCATACTCCTACATGCTATCATAAATATCTGTATGTATTTAGGGCACCCACCAGTGCTCTAAAATTGGATTCACAGTATTGAGCTCTTCTTTATATGTCAATATAGAGAAACTAGGGATGCAAGCTCAGATTTCCTTTTTTCTCCCCCAGATCAGGCTTCTTTTGACTTGAAAAGGGATGATCTTTCATGACAGGAAGAGTTATGAAATTACAGTGTTGCTGCAGATGGCACTTAAGGGAGGTTCCTCCCATCTGTTTGCTCTTGAGAGTGTTAAATTCCTGATGTTATAGATTTTTGTACAAGGCAAAGCGTATTTCCAAGAACATGAAGTCTGAGCTAGTAGTCTACTACTACTATGAAGTATCAGGCTTCACAGCCACACGGACAATAAGCAGGGGGGCAGTCTGCAGAAATTTGGCTGTATGGCCTCTGTAAAAGCAATTTTGCCTTTCTTCTGCAAGATGAAGTGACCTCCTCCCAGGACAAATCTATCTACAGCTTCAGGAGTACTTGGAGTCCAAGTCACAGCTTTTGTTAACTAGAGAGTTGGAGTTGCTCTTGCATGATCCTTGTAATCTGGACTAGGATATACTGCGTCATCAGGACCTTCTCTCCCCGGTCATGTTCACTCCATCATAACAAGTGATTAGGAGACATCTTAAAACTTCTGTTTCTTGTCTGTACTGGTCCTACAGGGAGGCTGATCTACAGGAGACGGTGAGAGTTTTTCTTCTAATTCCCACCCTAAACCAATTCCTGGTCTATTTATCCTCATTTTTACTCATGTTAGCTCTGCCATTTTTCTTAAGTATCTCTTCATCCTCCCTGGTGCTTACCCCAAGTGTATTTAGAAAAGTGCTTTTATAAATGGAAAAGATCTGTTGGTTTTCAGCTTATTTCCAGCTGGGTAGGAGTTTGAAGCATGGCTGCGTGGGTTTCAGGTGGTAGGAAGACAGAAATGTATCAAAGAACTAGTTAACATCAAAGCAACTCCCTCACAGAGAGATGTCTCCTTCTTCCAAGTACTACTTCGTTAGATTCTGTATGGTATCTCTTACTTCTGGATCTCACAAGAATGCCAATGGTCTGATAACTTCTGCTAGCCATGCATGGCTACGTTCCTGCTGTCATCTATCTGGTTCTATGGATGATTCAGCCTTTAGGCTATGGTTTGGGATGTAACTCATTTTCAATTCAACCTTTCCCCAATTAATATAGAGATGCTGGAACTTCCTTACAAGGCTGATAATCTAACTCCAAACATGGGTGATTTCCATGCTTATGTCTAGTCCTTGGTATATACTGTGAATGTGACTTTGTGCCACTGTCTCCAAGGCTGCTGGGAAACCAAACACACTCTCCTGATTGGATTTTTTTCTTGGTGATTGTCTCAAATGAATAAACTGACATTTGCAGACAAACTGCGCTGTCTGCACAGGTAATTGTGGGCTTCGGGTTAAGAAGAGTGTGAGCATTACTCTTCCACCCCAGAGCCCAGGGCACACAGAGCCTTCCAGCATCAATGGAGGAGGACAGAACCACAGAACAGATGGAGTTGGCAGCACCTCTGGAGGTCATCTTGTCCAACCATTCTGCTCAAAGCAGGGTCAGCTAGAGCAGATTGATCAGCCCCCTGGCTGGTTGGGTTTTGAGTATCTCTTGAGATGGAAACTCCACAGCCTCTCAGAGTAACCTGCTCCAGTGTTCAACCACCCTCACAAGAAATACAGGGTTTTTATTATTTCAAACATAATTTTTTTGTATTTCTATTTGTGTCCGTTGCCTCTTGTCTGTTCACCGGGCACCGCTGAGAAAAGTCTGGCTCTGTCGTCTTTATACCCTCCCATCAGGCATTTATGCACATTGATAATATCCCCTTCTTAAGATGAGCCTTCTCTTCTCCAGGCTGCGGTCCCAGCTCTCTCAGCTTCTCCTCATATACCAGATGCTCCCATCCATTTATCATGTTTGTGGTCCTTTGCTGGACTCTGTCCAGTATGTCCATGTCTCTCTCGTACCGGGGAACCCAGACTGGAGATAGCCCTCCAGATGTGGCCTCACCAGGCCTGGGTAGAGGGGAAGGATCATCCCCTTCAACCAGCTGACAATCCTCTTCTTTAAAAAGGTCCTTCTGTTTTCAAAAACCGAGATCTGAAAGCAAATCTGTGCTGTCTGTCTGAGCGCTACAGCACACAGCTGAGTGGTTTCAATGCCCAGCACACTTAGTCCTCAGCTAAGATATTTTTGTAGCAGGGAATTCTGATAGAGTTAGGGTATCTGCAGCATTTTTAAGGTTTGTCAAAATCACTCCTGCAGCAGTAAGCACTGATGTAATGGCTTGTGAAGAAATAAAAGGGAGAGGAAAAGGTGCGTTTTATTTTTGGATTGAGAGTTAAGATGTTTCAGATAGTTCTATTTTGTGACTTTAATGAGCAGGGTATCTTGATCCAATCTTTTTCATTGCATTTTTGTTCCCCAATCATAGCATTTTTATTTTAAAAGACACAAACCTGCAAACATTGTACCCAGCTCTGCTTGAGCCTTCTGGAAAGTAATATGCCAGTTTTGGAGAGGATTGCAAAGAGTAACTGGCAACAAGACTGGGCCTGTGATTTGTATTTGCTTGTCATTTAGAAAAACAGAAGGTGGCTGATCACAGAGAGGAGGCTCTGCAGGTTCAGTGCCCCTCCGTTTTGTGACCCTCAAAATCTTGATACCAACAAAAAGGACACACTGTACCTGTAGAAAAAACCCCACTCTTATTGTTAACCTAATTACAGTATTAACAGTTGGTTCAAAATATAAAACATTATTAGTCCAGTTACACTAATACTCACAGTCCAAAGTAGCACAGAAAAGCATCATTAATAATAAAGGTAAAATCATTATGCAAAATAACTTCCCTTTTCTGTGGTGTGATGCTCACCCTGCTAGCATCCCTCCAGGCCCTACAGTTGAAGGCACCAGTGTCCTACAGCAGAAACTTGAGGGCTGTCACTGCAGTCTTCACCGCCCTGAGGTCTTTTCTGGCAGGAGTGTGATGTCCATGGTGGGGTTTCTTCCTCCTCATTCTTGGGTCCCCCCAGGGGTATCTTCATCCCCCCTCTCCCCATCACCTGCTCCCTCTTCCCTGGTCCCCAGCGCCAGTGGCAGGGCTGCCCAGCGCCCAGCCCGGGCACACAAAGGGCTGGTGTTTGCTGGGCAGGGCCTGCCTGGGGTGGCAGCCCTTTGTGCCTAGTGCTGAGCTCAGGCAGGTCGGGCACAAGACCCTTGACAACAGGACATTTGTGATCACAGGGACACCCAGCTCAGGGAATGGCAAGCCCAGAGACGTCCTGAGACCTTGTGGTGTTGGGTCAGTGCAAAGTCCATGGTGTCCTGCTAGTGATAGCCAAAATCATACTGAGTGACATACTGACATACAAGTCATTCATGGCTTCTGGGAGGAAGTGGGATTAGGACCTTGGTTATACTGTGCAACAAATCAGATGAAAAGACTTAATTGAAGGAGACTTTCTCATAGCTGCTGGTGTCATAAGTATGCACTGCTACCCAATATCGATCCCATTTCTGCCAGCAGGACAGAGGAGTCTCTACACCACAACTAAGCAAGAGTCTGTGTTGGACCAATCATGGCACTAAAATTGAACACAGAAGGGTCTCAAAAACAACATGTGTTTGTCTGGAAAAATCCTCTCTCCCTTTGAGCAGGGGGTTGGACTAGATGACCTCTGGAAATCTCTTCCAACCTAAATTATTTTATTATTCTATGAATGAAGCCTTATTATATGGATGTCACCAGTATCTAGAAAGCAGCATGCACATGCCTGGAGTGAGTGGAAAACAGTCACCCCTGTAGGGACCAGTGCCAGGATCTGGACTGCAACATGTAGATCTGATAGGGAAGAGCAGCGGATCTAGAAACAAACACGTATACACATCTCTAGCATGATCACAAGGCATTGCCAACCTCTGAGCGTGGCGGGCAAGGTACACAACCAGCTTCCCAGACTGAAGCAGCTCCACTTGAGCCAATCCCATGGACACAGCAAGGGCTCAAGATGGGAAATCCAGGCTCCTGCAGCTACCAGCACAGCAAGTCTGGAAATGAGATATGGGCTTTTTCTGCCTTACAGCTATGCACAAGATGCTAATCAATGTGCTTTGTTGTAATGATGAAGGACAGCACAGCCACATCAGCACATAGTCCACTCTTGTCTCCAGCAGGACCTCAAGTTCTTCTGCATCACCATTCCTTCCATGCCCCACACTGTGGTAGAGGCAAGTGCAGCTATCTTTTCGATGGGACTGAAGAAAGCAGAAAATAGATGAAGATGGATGAAGGCTTCCACTGAGACAAATAGCTGCACTTTAGCATGGCTGTAATGCAGTGGATGGGATCCAGTTGCCTGCACAGACATAAAGTTTCATTTGAGATTCCCCAGGGTGTCCTGCCTGGCCTCTACTACCAGCCCAGAAGGATATAGCTCTCCAGTTGATCTTGTGCCCTATCTGCCAGCCTCAGACACCCAGGGCATCTCAGATGGCACCTGGTGACACATTTAGGAAAGCGCTTCACAACTCCTCTGACCTCCAGGCCAGGTGGGCTGTCTGACATCCACTGCTTTTCTAAATATAGGCAGGTACCAGAGGAGATGTCTGAACTCTGCTGGGGCTGTTGTCTCCAAACTGTTCCAAAGTCAGAAATTAAAGAAGAAAGAATATTTCTCATTAACTGTTGGGCTCAGAGGCCTGTTCATCTCAGTGTCATGAGAACATAATTGAAAGCCAGGCTGTTTTTCACTTCATTTTGTGTTTAGGCTCATCCCCGTTGCCACAACTTCCCACAGTCCTTTTTAATGATGGGCACAAAAGCCTGTTTTCAAAGAACATCTTTTCCTGTGGTTTTAGTCCTCTGATATCCTAAAGAAAGGAGGCACAGAGTAGCACATAACACATCAGAGTTTGCCACGTGGTAATGGCCTCCTCCTCCTCTTCCTTAGTTTAACATTTTCTTAAGCCTCCTTTCCCTTTCAGATATCTTATAGAAGAAGAACAGTATATAGGATCAACACTTGCTGTCCTATAAAGCCCAGAGGATGCCCTGTAGAGGTCTATAGTCAATGAGATGTCACGCTAGCATGGATAGCTGAGGTCTATTACCAAAGCACAACCTGCAGATATTTATCAGTGGGGACTCTACCTCTTAATGGAGGCGCAAGCCTCTGGCACTCGTTTCTGAGCTGGTGGATGGTATAATGCTTTCCCTGCCATCCCTTTCCTGACCGCCCACTTTTACCTGGTGTTTTCAAGCATTTTGACTTGTCTAAATAGTTGCAAGGCTGTTCTCATTTTCAGATGTTTGCTTTTTTGTCCTGATCTCGCCTCTGACAGAGTTACAGCTTCCCTCAGCAGCACGGCCGGCAAAAGGGAAAGTCCGTCTTGTTCTAAGTGGCTGGGATAAGCTTTGTGCTGAAAATAAAACTACACTCTAAAACACACTGGCCCCGGAGTGCAATCCTGGACAGACCTTCTGTATCTGTCCCCAGACTGAAATCTGCCTTTTCTGAGTCCACAAATCTTCCTGTGCCTTGCAAAGAAAAGTGGTACTGACCCTCCCTGCATCTGTTAATGTTGATGGCATGTGCTAGTCTGGTTGCTGCTGAAGCACTCACCTGGCTTCTCCACAACAGCCCATTTACACATGAAATGGGAAACCCTTCCTACTTTTACAAGGCTTATATTTTGACTGGATTAGAAAGGTCTAATTACAGCATGTTTTACAAATGCCGCTTAGTTCAATGACTTCAGAAACAGAGAGGCAGTATCTGCTGCATCACCTCATCTCTCACTAACGAGCTTTGTTTTGCCTGATGATTTGCAGTGGTCACAGCCATGCTCTCCTGGCTGAAGCGTGGCATACACTGAGACCTGGTGACAAAAAGGCTTCCTGAACACCTGTGTTTAGTAGCATCAAGGCCAAGGACTTGTTGCTTGTTGGCAACTTCTCAGCCTACTCTGAGCTGATGAAGCAACAAGTCGTCATGGTTCAACCATGGAGTTCCCCCAGCTGTGCTGCACCATCCATCTGCTCGGAGGTAGTGAGAGGGAGAATTACCTGTACCTGCTGGGGACCTCTGAAAGCCTGGCACCTGGAGAAGGATATAAGGTGATGGTGTTACTGGTCAGGGCACTTGCACACACAGTGGGGAAGAAGTGGAGAAGAGGGAAGCAGCGGAGGTAAAGTGCCGACGACCAGTACTTTCAGATGGGCCCTCTGCACTGCTGGTTTCTCTAATTTAGGTGTGGATGGATGGAGGCATCTGGGCTGCACCAGGCAGGGAAGGGCACGGCTGTGCATGGGGAGGGTTGTGACACTTTGTGGGACCTTTCTTGAATGATTCATATGCCAGCATGGTGGGCAGAAGCTGGGACGTCAGTGGAGGCTGCAGGGAAGAGAAACATCCTGCAGTGTAAAAATTAGGAGCAACCTGGTGCTGAGGGATGGGAGTTGTGGGACCTCAGCTCCCTCTCTCAGAACTGAGGAGATGTGACATGACTGCAGCTTGCTGATGCATTGGTTTACGAACCAAAAGCGCCTCTTTTAACACGTGTTTTATCCCATCTTGAAACCTTTAAGAAAGCATTTCTGGTTTTCACTTGCAGGGTATTGCTTCTGGTCTGGTCTCATGCATCTCTCCCTACCTTATCCTCCTGCTGATGGTGCTGCCTGCCCTGTCATGTAGCCCCTCTTCTCACAAGCTGCATTCAGAGGCCATCTCCCAGACCCATATCACTTTCCTGCACCAATGGTCTCTTTATATCCCAGATTTCACCTTAATGGTGGTGGGGTCTATTAGGCAGATTTTATGTGAATGGATTAGGGACTGATGGGCTTTATTCCCTGATCGATTAACACCTCTTTACCCTTCAGTACCAGAGTCATTGTGAACCACAGACAGTCCGGGAGGAAGGACTGGTGGGTTTGGGTTAATTTTTCCCTTCCCCCTGCTTCTTTCTTATTGTGACAAGAGAAAGAAGGGAACAGCAGAGGGGATGCTCGATTCCTCGTCTGACAGTACCCCTGGAAGGTCATGGGAACACCAAACCTTGTCTCCAGCTCATAGAGATACCTCAGCAGCAGGATCTGAGCAACACTCTTGCCAAGTCTGGACTTCATCATCTCCTACCTCTCACCTGACTTTGGTCCAGTCCTGGATCCTCTCTGCTAGTCTACCAGGCTTTCATCTGAGTGTTTCCTCTCCTTTCCTTTTTTTTTTTTTTTTGGCTGGCTTTAGTTCCCTGCACATTGAGCTGACAGCTACATTAAGAGACCAGAAAATACCATAGCAGAACTAAAGCAATTATTGTAATGTAGCTTTAACAGGGGCTGCAATGAGATAGAACTAAAAACGTGCCAGTCTCATCACAATTTGGTGTTCCCATGACCTTCCAGGGGTACTGTCACATCTCACACCACAGATTCCCACAAATCCATCTCTGGTCAGAGAAATGGAAATGGTGGGGTTTTACACTCCACAAGGTCTGGCACAATGGAAAGGGGACACTGTAAGTGGCATTTTGCATTTGATTGTAATGTTTTGAAGCACCCCTCCATACCTGGGCCACTATGGGGCACTCAGTCTAGCAGCCCTCTCTTTGGGGCACCAATATGGGATTAAGGTACCTCTGTGGATTCAGTGCAGGATAGAGATTTACTCACAAAACACAAACCACGGAAAGGGAGGATTCATCATCCACTCTGAGGTGCTCTTTGAGCTCAGCAGCCCTCCCAAGAGCTGTGCTGTCCATGATTTCAGCCTTGGTCTCTTCTGCAGCCACTCCTGGCTTTTTTGTTGCCATCCTCAGTCAAGTGAACCAGCTGTGGCTGCGCCCTCCAGGCTTGGACTGCCTTAGCCACCCCACAGCCCTTCTCCTTGCAAGCCAGTCAGATTTGCCTCCCAACTCCTCATTCTCCCCCACATCTGCAGCAACACCCACACCCTGACCCGCAGCTCATCAGCTCTTTGTGCAAACCCTCCCTCCCACCGCAAGAGAAACACATCAACCTCCCCACCCTCAAAAACGCTGCCCTAACCACTGCTCACTTCAGAAAACCACGAATACGACATAAATACACCCTTTACAAAGCAGACGCTCCTCCCCTCCCATACGACCACGCTGCAGCTGTGGGCAGCACGCCCTTTGCTTCCGAGCGTGCTTTCCTCCCCACATGTGCTGTGCATTCAAAAGCATGCCCGCCATGAAGACATGCCCCTTTCTCAAACCCAAACCCTTCCACACACAACACAAACACACGCTCTCGCACTTTCTCCATTCCCACAGCCATCCCTTATTCATTAAGGTCTCCATAGGAATTTTCAACTATGTGAAGAATTGTTCATAATTAGTTAAAAAGAAAGAAAAATAAAGTCTCCTAAGCTGTCAGCAATCCTCCAGAAAGCCAGCAGCAGATCTAAGCGCCATTTGGTCTAATTAGTCTTGATATTTCACACAACATATTTCTCAATTTTCGATGGAGAAGAGGATAAAAAAAAAAAATCCCTCTGAGGAGAACAACAGGAGTATTTTTGCAGTGGGATTTGATGGCAAAGCCAAAGGGAACTCTTAATAAACAAATGTGCATTTATATTCCTTTACTGAATCTTTCACAACAGTTGCTCCATCTTCTGCTTCTACGGGCATGTGCAGGACTGGGGTGGGGCCAATCTGCAGCTGGCATGAATCAAAATAGTTCTTCCCTCAATATATATTTCTTAATTTTCCTCTCCTATGGTGAGGTCGAAGGTTATTGGTAATCAGCTTGTACCTCCCATCCCACAGGATGGTGGTTCTGTTAGTGGAAGGGTGCTGAGATACAAAACAGGAGATCCAGCTGTGTCATGCCCATCTCTACACCTTCATTGACCTCTGTAGACTGCAGCAAGTGTTGGGCTCTAATGTATCGGAACAAAACTATACAGAGCAAGTGAAATCTGCCTCCACAGACAGGTACTTCTCAATCCACATATGGCATCTCCAGGGTTCCTCACATACTTGCAGGAGCATTGGTAGAAGGTCATTTTTTGTGGGTGACCAGCTTTAATTGACTCTGATGATGGTGGTATCCCATGGCTTGAAGCAAATTAACAGGTTGTCTATGTGAGATGTGCAAGAGCAGAGTGTCTACGTCCCCTCTGCAGTCAGTAGAAAGAGGATGGGTGTCCTCATGGTGTGAGGCCTCTAAGACAGAGGTGTAGGTGCCAATCTCGTCAGTGATTGTGGAAGGAGTCTAGACAATTATCTAGGGATGGTATCCAATGATTACAATGCAGAATCTGTCTCTGAGCATGTCATCCTCAGCTCTCTTGATCAGAAGAGACAGCCAGTGTGGGCAAAGAAATTTAGTGTGATTCATTTCTTCCAGAGATGACATCCACTTTTCACTGGTTGAATGACAGCTTAAACTCTACTGATGATATTGACTCAATCTCAATTGTCTGCAAAGAGAGCCAGGACACCTAGCTCAGGTGCAGACTTGTACATTAAAAATACCCAAGGAGGGGAGAAGAATTTAGCTTTGTAAACAAAGACGTTCGATGGCATTTGTGATGCTGTAGACAAGGATGGATATACAAACAGGCCCGCATGTATGTTCAGGAAGCTCTCATCACTAAAGTCAATGAAACCCAGAGCTCACAAAATGCTGGAGTCTACTGTAGGGTGGGATAAAGCGGGTTTTAGTGGGTTTAGGTTTTTGTTGGATTTGGCAAGAGAATGGGCACCCAGATCACGTGGTGACCCATGCCTCACAGACTCCAAAGCTTAGGTGCTTGCGTCTGAAGCTGACTCCCACCCTTAAAATTAAGTGAGACAAAGCCCACCCATAGGAGATGCCTAAGTTTTAGATGGAAAGAATCATCTGAGATGACTGAATGTGCAAGACAGAGCACAATGGAGGGTTAGAGTCCAGTAAACTGCAGACCCCAGGTTGTTTAAACGTTGGTCATAGGATGGTTTAGGAAATCAATTCACAGAGATATGTGAGCATCCAAGGTGTCCTGCTGATAAACATCCTGGCATCCTAAACATCCTAAGGTAGCTGACAGTTCTGATGAAGTCTCAGCTAAGAAACTGTATAAAGGCCCCCCCCAAAAACAACCTCTGCTGGAAGTTCAAGTAAGATCTATGGACCTCACAGCTCTTATCCTGATGGCTTCAATAGGATTTAGTTATATTCCCAAAATATATTTAATTGATTTTTCAGTGGTTTTTTTTTAATGTTAAAAAAACAATCAAACTGTGCTGTTAATCAACCCCTTGGCAGCTCCAGAAAAACTGTGGCATGGGTTATGCTGAACCTATGCAAACTTGGGAGAAAATCAGTCCTGAGATTAACTCTGCAACTTGAGCCTCTGTAGTATTAGGTCTGAAAGAAGCAATATACCTGCGACTAAGCAATGGGCAGCCTTTGACATAACTGCTGAAAAATAAACCTCTTCTATCCTATCAGAAAACAGAAGTAACATGAATTTCTTTCTCCAGACAGAGCAACTGAGGCCCAGAGATGAGAGGCCAGCAGTGAGGAGCGATGTTGATGTCCTCCCATCCCTTGGGCCACCTGATGAGCCCAGTACTTAGCATGCCAGGCTGCAGAAGCAGACTAGCCTGTGAATACCATGGGAGTCCTCTATTGTCTCATGAAGTAAGCAGTCGTGCTGGCACTGGCATAAGGAGTGTATAGAGAAATAAAGTGTGGTCTTCTACCTTCAAGTCAAATCCTGTATCCTGCCTTGGGATCATTGGATACTGCACTTTTTACATGAGAGGTGGAAAAGAGAAAAATTACAAATTGCCAAAGTCACAAGTGTTTTCAGTCCTATTTTTAAACATATGTCAATAGTTAAGAGTGAAGATGGCCGCTTAGTGGTATTTTCAAGGTGTTTATATAGTTTTAAAAATCTCAACCTTAAAGTCTTAAGACTTATTATGACCTTAGGACTCCACTGTCTCCTGGTAGACTAATAATCATTAGCTCAAGAAGCAGGGTCACAGAGTGTGTGATGGGGACAAATTTAAAGATTTCCCCATTCAACCTTAAATACAGGAGAGCAAAGAGGAGCTGACTGTTTTATTCAGAGCGTTCTACATGGCACTGGGGAAAGAGGAGAGGGTCTTTGTGGAAGCAAAGGCATTAGCAGGGGGAGACATTTAGCATCTGGATTGGAACATGACTGTAAGTTTAGCAGCTGTTTTTACCAAATGGGAGTAAACCTCTCCCAGAACAAATCAGCCTTGTCATGTACAATGCTAAATCCTGAAGGAAAAAAAGAAGATAGGTGAGATCTAAAACTGGCCTTCTCTCACCATCAGTGATACTGCAGGGAATTTTGCAATCATTGAGAGGTTAATCTGGGTACTGACTGTCCACCTGACTCAGCCTTCCTGCCTCTCTGTGGTGGATATGGTAAATTTTTCCATTTGCTGTCCTCAAGTATGGTGTAGCACAGCTAGGGACCGGTAATGGATCTCAGCAGGACACAACTTGGGTTCTGTGTTCATCTATAGCTTTGTGGATGAAAAAATATTGCCTAAAATACACAGAAGAAACCTAATCCTTCCTCACTGAAAACCCTTTGTGACCCCCTATGTTTTACTAACTGTAAGGCAACTTTTCTGGCTCCAGTGGGGAAGACCCTGAGGCTGTAAGAGGAGAGATGGAGCAGTAGAAGAGACATCATGCAAACCACTGGCTGTAGGTATCACCCAGAAATGCCATCACCACACTTTTACTCACTCTGTCCTCTGGCACAAAAGCCAAAGGAAGTCCCTAAACATCATCTGGTGTTGCTGTCCAATACCAGAGGTGGCAAATGACGCCTCAGAGGGGTAAGTGTCTGGGATGCTCTAGGGGTAGGAAGCAGCATCAACTATCACCTCTGCCTCGGTACTTGGGGTGGCTAAGCCATGGCTACATGCGACTGCGTTAAGCTGCATAGCCTCATCTGTTATCCATTGTTTAGGCCAGCGCTGGGAGGACCATGCCTTTGTGGCTACTCTGAGACCAGACAGTGGCTCCTGCTCCTGGTCAGGAGACTCAACTACATGGTTTTGGCCTTGCTGCATTTGGTCTTGAATGGTTCAGGGACATGGAAGAACTGTGGGACTAAAGGCAAGTAGTAGTGCCTCATTTTATTTGCACAGGCACGTGTTTTTGGAGCAGTCCTCTCCCAAGTTGCACTCATAAAACCAACACTGCTTCCCAGTGCTCCATGCATCTTCAGTGCAACTTCCCTCATCATTAGCTTTGTCTGTGCAGCTCTGAAGCCATATCATCAGCCCATGCTCTCTCATGAAATGGAGTCCACCTGGGTTGGACCATCATGGTAGCTGAGCTGCACCTCCTTGGAGTTCCTCCTTTGCAGCCTGACAAGCAGCAGGTGCTTGGGAAGCTCTGCGGAGACTTTGCTCTGTCCGGGTGGGATCTTCTGCGTTACAACTCTAGGTGTGAGAGGGAGTCTGACCAGACAGCATGGCAAAGAAAAGCTCTTCACTTGGTTTCACACCTGCTTCTAGGATTCAGATCTCCTCTACTGGAGCAGAAAGGATGTTTTTATGGCTACATTTATCATTTTGGGCAGCCCAAGCACTAGAGAAGGACGTGACACACATTGGATTGGGATGGGCCACAGAAGGCCTGGCTATGGCAGGATCAGTCCCTGCTGCAGTTTTGGGAGCCAGTCACAAAAAAACCCACTTGAACACAGTCGTCGTCATCATCGTCGTTGTCGTCATCATCGTCGTCTTCTTCTTCTCCTTCTTCTCCTTCTTCTTCTTCTTCTTCTTCTTCTTCTTCTTCTTTTCTTCTTCTTCTTCTATTATTATTGTTGTTGTTGTTGGTGGTGGTGGTGGTGGTTTTAATTTATCTTATCTTACCTTACTCATTAAGAACAGTTGTTCTTAATAATTGCTGCAGGAAGAAGTTCAGAAACATGTAACAATTAAAAACCGAGATAGGGACCAGGAAGAAGAGAAGAGAAGGTGATGGTGGAGAATGGAGAAGGAGGGAAAAAGAGTCCAGATATTCCCAGGGGAGAACATAAACAAAGAATATTTAATGGCGCTTTTGTAAGTCAGTCTTACACTGCTTTCCAAGAACGTCTGTAAAAGGGAAACATTCGTTCTTTTTGGAGAAATTTAAACCCACAGGGTTTGTTGGACAGACACCCCTGCCTGGGGAAGTGAAATTCTGGTGCCAGACTTCCCTGGGCTGCTGGAGGCTGCTTGGGTCCCCTGTAGAGGAGGAATCAGGCAGGAAGGAGATGACGGTGAGAAGGAGATGTCCCTCCGTGGTGCCCATCTGCTCCCATCTCTCCAGGGACCAGTTGTGTTCCACAGTGGATGGATCCCTGCTGAGGGCACAAAAGTTTCAGGTATCCCAGGCCGGACCTGGTGTAAGCAAAAGGCTGGCAGAGGAAAGGAGTGAGAGTGAGGAGCATGATGCTGATGAAAAGACATGTTGTTTTTTGGTTTTCTGGTCATCAGGGTCAAACCTCCCGTTGCTGTCCCTTCAGCTGAGGACACATCCCTGCCTCATCCTCAAGGACAGGTTTGCCACACGACATGAGAAGAGGGGTACAATATCTCCTCTACCCACCAGAAATCAGTGCACAACCTGTTAAGGTAATTGCCCATCTCTTGCCACTTTCCACTGGAGCAGCGTCAGGAAACCCAACCTGGGAACTCAGTTTGCGTTTCGTCCGGGTCTGCAGTCGGGTGGCTCTCTACCCACAGCAGCACCACGCCGATGGCAGCTGGTGCAGCAGCATCACCTGTGCGCACGGCTCCAGCTCCAAGGAGCTTGGCTGCCGAAGGCAAGCGCAGGAGGGGACCAGGATGAAGCATGCATCCCACATGGCTGTGGGATGACGTTACCATCAGGTGAGGAGCAAACACCGTGGGAACAGCCTGGGGCCCCAGGGAGTCTGGAAGGGTTTTTCCACATTTCTGCCACACATCCAGCAGCTATAACCCGATTTATTAAAGGAGACAGATCTCTGATAGAGGCATTTCCTTCTACAGTCATCCAGAACTGTAAAAATCCAAAACCATTGCATTGGGAGAAAGCTCTCTCTCTCCCCGCCCCTCCTTCCTTCCTCCCTTCCTCCCTTCCTCCCTTCCTCCCTTCCTTCCTCCCTTCCTTCCTCCCTTCCTTCCTCCCTTCCTCCCTTCCTTCCTCCCTCCCTCCCTTCCTTCCTTCCTTCCTTCCTTCCTTCCTTCCTTCCTTCCTTCCTTCCTTCCTTCCTTCCTTCCTTCCTTCCT
>NW_008825160.1:1516213-1527408 GCF_000699105.1 Pygoscelis adeliae
TGTTCTTTTCCTTCCCCTCCCCTTCCCTCCCCTCCCCTTCCCTTCCCTTTCCCTTTCCCTTTCCCTTTCCCTTTCCCTTTCCCTTTCCCTTTCCCTTTTTTTTTATTACTTTATGTTTGATTTAATCTTTTTCTATTCCCTATCCCCTCTTTTCCCTATTCCTCTCACATGCCTCATGAAGTGTACCCTGCCAGAGGACGCGTCCACAGTCACAGGGCACACCAGCCTTGGCCTCACCCAAGGATTTACCTACCGCAGGGGCTGCCTGCCTCCAGCACAGCACCCGCATCACCGCTGCCTCCCTCCCCGGGAGGGAGCAGGACCGAGCGCTTTATGTGCCCTTGTCACCAGCAGATTAATGAAAGCTGGGAGCACAGAGCGGGGACGCAGCGCACCGAACCGTGACCAGATCCCACTGCCACGCACCCCTCCAACACAGCAATGATTTCTGGCTCAATCTCTCACCCTGCCAAGATGCACAATAAATGGTGGGGAGTGGTGATAAAAATGACCCTGTTCATTAAACAAAGGGCTGTCATAGTCTGTATCCATAAGACGGACTCATCTCCCTGGGTTTTTCCCCACGATGGGGCTGTGGTGCTGAGAAGGCTGGGTACGGTTTGGGTTTTCCACACCTAATTGTTTAGGCCAGCACAACCTGGCTTTATTTTGCAGCTCCCATAGTCTTAGAAAATACATCTTCATTTCTAGCAAGACAAGTATTATACATTTCCTTGCACACAGGCTTCTTGTGCCGTTTGAGGTGCTCTAGGCTAGCACGTGTGACAGCCTATGAGACTCCCAAACCCTTCAGAAATGGTACTGAGGCCAGCTAGGGAATGGGATGTCTACAATAGTAATGGGATGTCTACAATAGTACCCAGCACCTATTTGTAGAAAACCCAAGGGCCTGGCGGCTCCCACTCTCAGCAGGGGCCATGCAAATTCTTCTCTGTGCTGGAAACTCTCCCACCATTTGATTTGCACAATATTGCTTCAGCTTTCACAGTGCCCTGCTGGAGGGAGATCTGAAGTCAGCCCTGAAAGTCACGACAGCTTTCTTCACTGAAGGAGTGCCACCACCATGGCTCTTTTCAAGACTTTCCGGCAATGGAGAAATAAAAATGTCATGGAGCAAGAAGTTATTCTAAATAACTAAGGTCCTTACTGACATGCAAATCGATATAATAATCTAGGATGGAGTTGCAATGCTTGTTCAGGTTCCCTAGCCTCAGTTTTGTGGCATTGCCTACACCTCTTCACCGCATTTTTAGACTCAATCAAAATTTACACAGAAAAACCAATATCTGTATTGTGACTTAGTGGAAAAGTGGAGAGAAAGGAGGGAAAAGATTGATGTTTGGGGATTTGTTTGGGTAAAATGATGCATGTTTGACTTTCCCTTGGAAATCTGCAATGTATTATCTCTGTCCCAGCTGTTGGCTGTCTGGAAACCTGAGAAGGAATTTGCACCTAGGGAACAAGTGGATTTGGGAAAGGGCATTGAGGTGACTGAGGTGCTCCCATGACCCAGCCTGGTCTCCCAGGAGCAGCTGATCACACACTCCAAGACTGAATTTTCCCTGGAGATGGAAGCAGTAGAGGGACTGAAGAATGAGGAATTGCAAAAGAAATTAGATGATGAGGAGGAAAAAAAATAATCACCAAAGACATTTCCAATTTGCACACCTGTTAGGAGGGAGTGTGGAAAAGATGATGATGATGATGATGATGATGATGATGATGATGATGATGATGATGATGATAGGGATGAGGGGATTTATTGTGAACCCTTTCCCCAGCACCAAGCAAGGAGGCAGTTACCCAGAGCAGCCAAACTGCTGTGACTTTGTTGCCTGCTTGGCTGAGCTGGTGGACGGCATGCTGCTGGCCTGAGGAGCAGAGCAGGCACCACCGTCCCCACCACTCCTGCTTGCTGGCGGTAACGGGAACGACCCTCCTACCATCTCCTGGCTCTGAATCCCTCCTTTTCACCCTTGTCCCTCTGGCAGGAATAAATTGGCCGATGCTCTGCTCCCTGCCACATCCCAAGCTCACTGTAAGGAAGGGAAAGATTCCTGGTGACTCAGAGGTTTGCAGAGTGCAGCCAGGGTGACAGATGTAACAGGAAAGTTGAAAGAGAGAAACAATTTGCTCAACAGAGCATCAAAGGCAAATATTCCTTCACCTCTGTGCTGGTTTTGGCTGGGGTAGAGTTAATTTTCTTCACAGTAGCTAGTATGGGGCTGTGTTTTGGGTTTGTGCTGGAAACAGTGTTGATAATACAGGGATGTTTTTGTTATTGCTGAGCAGTGCTTACACACAGTCAAGACCTTTTCTGCCTCTCACCCCACCCCACCAGCGAGCAGGCTGGGGGTGCACAAGAAGCTGGGAGGGGACACGGCCAGGACATCTGACCCCAACTGACCAAAGGGATATCCCACACCATATGACGTCATGCTCAGCATATAAAGCTGGGGGAAGAAGAAGGAAGGGGGGGGACATTTGGAGTGATGGCGTTTGTCTTCCCAAGTCACCATTACGCGTGACGGAGCCCTGCTTTCCTGGAGATGGCTGAACACCTGCCTGCCCATGGGAAGGAGTGAATGAATTCCTTGTTTTGCTTTGCTTGTGTGCGTGGCTTTTGCTTTACCTGTTAAACTGTCTTTATCTCAACCCACGGGTTTTCTCACTTTTACCCTTCCGATTCTCTCCCCCATCCCAACATGGGGGGAGTGAGCAAGTGACTGGGTGGTGCTTAGTTGCCGGCTGGGGTTAAACCACGACAGCCTCTCTCATTGATTCCGTACCTTCTTCAGAAGTTACTTACCGTCGTTTAAGTCACTTCATCCTACTAACCCACCAAAGGCAGGTGAGGTCAGGATGGGTTAGCACAGAACTACAAACATATTATTGGGATATTTTCTGTGAAGACAAATAGACCTTAAAGCGTATTAATGTCTAATGCCAGAATGCTGTGCTTAATTAAGCAGCTACAGGGGCCATTTACAAATGTGATTTCTGGATTGATTATCTGTAACTCTCTCTGCGGACCCTATTAACAGCCTCCTGTGAATAGGATTGTTTCCTATAAGTGTCTCATCGAGGACGATGGGGTGGATGCATTTGCCAGGCATCTTATTCCAAAGGATCAACCTGAAAATATCGACTAATCAGCAACAAGCGTCGATAGGGGCAGAGAAGGAGGTATAAATCTCCTCGGGAGCTTGTGGGGGGAGGATAACAGTGATGAATCTGCAGATTAAAAGGCTGTAGCGTTACCATTGAGAAAGGGTATAATGTGTGTGTGTGTGTATTAGGCCAGATCCAAAGCTTGTCCTGTGTTTTTGTGTACAAGGCTTGATAAAAAGCTTGTCCAAAGTAACAGAGTGAGATTTGGGTGCCCTGTTGAAATGGTCAGAATCATTAAAGTGTCCAAATGGGAGGCTGAAACAGAGGAAACTGGCAGCGGGAGGACAGGCTGGTTGTAAAACGTTTCCCAGGAGGATCTCGGAACAATATGCAACATCTTCTAGTGTAACTTTGCATTGATTTCTATGGAGCTATTCTGCTATAAACCACCTGTTTTCTGCCCTTAAATAATCAAGTTTTATAGCCCCCCTGTGAAGAGGGATAGCCAGGAATAGAGCTTGTTCTTTGACTTTCCATCAGTAACTGCTAGCTACTTTCTGTTACGTACATTTTGAAGAACAAGATTTAGACAAAATTGTGCAAAGGCTTGCTCCCAACATGGCAAGAGCATCCAACCAAAAGGAGAATCCAGCAGGTAGGGCACACAGACACCTGCCCAAAGGACTATGACAGTCACAGTTATGTGGGGATACCAGCAACCTGGTTTTCTGTGGTGCAAGCCACATTTCCAGAGTTTGCTCATAAATGCACACTAGCTAGCAGGGCGACTGAAGTCCTCAGGTCTTGCAATACAGCCTGAGCTGCCACTCTTGCCATGCCAACTCTTCACTCACCAGCAGCGCACAGTCTGTTCATAGCATGGAGGAGCTGAGCAAGAGAGAGCTGTTAGCAGCGGTGTTGTGACAATGAGGTGCAGCACCAGGTTATAGGAGAAACTTCACAGCAGTGTGGCATTTGGGCTTCTTTTCCACTCCAAGATTGCATGAGATAGCTCAAACTGGCTTTGTAAAGTGTGTAGGCAAGTGATCGTAGCTTTGCATACATGCCACCCTGCTAACTACAGGATGGCCAGCATCTCTAGCAATGAACATCTCATGAACCAATGCCTCCAGACCTTCAAAGGCAATTTTCTGGTGGAAAAAGGGGTATATCCTGCTCTGGAAGGAACAGCCTTGTGCCCAGCAAAGGCATCATGTCTCAGCTGAAGGATGGTGCCAGCCCTCTCCCTTGGCTTCCTCCTGGCTGCAGAGCAGGGAGGACCGGGAAGCTGCCTGGGGAGGAGTTCCGCTGCTTCCCGATTCCATGTGTGCCCTGGGGAGGAGGGAGAAACGACAGCACACACACAGCCACACAGAAGAAGAAGAAAGGGGAAAAAAAAAAAAGAAAAGAGAAAAAAATATGTCAATAATTTAAGAGACAAAGCTTCTGCCATGAAACCCAATCTATTTCAGGTGCCTGCAGCAGGTTTTGGACACCTTGATTAATCATAACTTGCTACATATTATTTCCCTATAAACAAACTACAATGTTACTCATATAAACAGCTTTATCTTGACAGCTGCAAAATGCCAGGATTTAATGTCAAATGAACAGAGTTTCACCATATGGTACCACTCCGGGCCTGAGACGTTGTAATCCACAGCATATTGCCTTCAGGAAACAGCGATTACAAGGAAGGCTCCTCTCCCCTCTCCTTTTAATTGCATTTGTTGTCTCTAGTTCACATTGTCTCCTCTTTTTCCTGACAGCTTAGAATATATCAGAGTCTCTCGGGGGGGGGGCTTAGGTTGGGTTGTTTTCTTTTCTGTTTCTATTCTTGAGAGAGGGGCTTGACAAGGCACTGAGGGTTTGGGTAGCTCTTCCTAGGGCTCAGGGTTGCGACACCCCCCCTAGCTGATGTTATCTCCCAGCCCACTAACCCACAGGCTGACAGATCAGAAAGGGCTTCATGATTATGTCTACATTAACTAGAATTGCCAGATGGCTCATGCACTGGAGACTTCTCATCCCCTACTTGCTAATCCCCTTTTCTTTGATGAAATCACATGAGAAACTAATATTAACTTTTTCTTTTTCCTGCTTTCTATCAGAAACTAGAGGATCTGAATCAAGTTCTCCACTCCTGGAGACCCTCTGTTTGGGTTTTTCTTGTAAGGAGATGTGAGGGTAGATGTGAACACAGACAGGGCGGCTAGAAGACAATGTCTGCGTTCAAGAGGATGCAGGATGTGAGGATCTAAAGAGAGCTCCATTCTTTCTTGGGCTCAGGTGAGGAGAAATTGGTTGTTTTACATGTGTCCCTACTGTGGTAAAACTTGTGCCTTGGTTCTCCCAGGCCCAGACTTGTACTCTCTCTCAAGACCTAGCCCCATTAGTGGAATCTGTTGAAAATGCAGCAATGCTGCACTCTGATCTTGGACAGGAATCAGACGATACGGGCACCATCTGCTGTGCTGATGGGCAACAAGTGAGGAAAATCCACTATATCCTTCATTTTTCAGCATCAGGTAAGATAAGCCTAAAATTGTCAGTCAACCCCAGCTCTGAAGCAGCACACAGGGACTATACCAAAGTGACCCAAGTGGAAACCAGTCAGATAACCACCTTCCATGCGAGACCTCTAGCATGCCTCTGACATGCTCCAGTCCTGGACATTTCTGCCTGTACATCTGTATTTGCTGTCCCTGGGTTTTGTGCAGGTTTCTGGTGGTCATCCTTTGTGACCAAGGAAGGGAATTTTTTGTAGTTTTGTATTTTTTGCAAGGGTTTTGTTTGTTTGGATGTGTGATTGTCATTGTGGCTGCTGAAAGAAAGTTTTTACAACTAAGCTGTTACAACTCCTCTAGGCTCTCTGAAGATTTGGATGCAGTTTCTGGTTCTGTTGCAGAATTCCTACGTGACCCAACTCATGCAATTTTTATGAGTTTCAGTTTTTCCCATCTGAAAAAGGAAAATAAACAAGATGGTGCCTTTTTTTCTCTCTGTTTCATTGCTCTTCATGCATGCTTGTGATGGTTCCTACCTATTGCTCTGGCAACAGCAATATTACATCCCTTTGGGGTGGATATAACCTCAAATTTAGGTCCCTTTCTCTGACAGTGATGTCCACCTTGCAGTCCCTTTTCATGCTATAAAGGTAGGAATCTGCACGGCCATTGGAGGCAGGGAAGGAAAGTCATGGGGTTAAATTGCAGCAGAGAGATTAGCCTTGATATTAGGAAACACTTGCTAAGTGTAAGGAGAAATGAAGTGGGTAGTTCGGATCCTTGCAGCAATCCTGGTCTCTGCTTTGGCAGGGAGCATAACCACCACCCAGAACAGCGCATGGAAAGGCAGGTGGGAAAATCCATCCCAGTCCCGGCAACTGAGCCAGTGACAGTGGATCAGAGCTCAATAGCTCTTGAGTTTCAGCAGGGAGCACCTTGTTCATGAAACAAAGGCAGATATTGGCAACATGCACAAAATTCAAGGAATCAGTGAGAATAGGGTTGGGCAGGCACCCACAAGGTCATCTAGACCCCTCTTGACTTAAGCCATGTTCTTATCCTTTCTTTGTCCCACTTCTTCCTGGATCTCTGGGGACCTTACCCTGTTCCCGCACCCTGATGCCCTTGTCCTTAACTAGTCTTTCCTCATGGGCTAGATCTCCCCCGCTGCAATTTAACCCTAGACTTTGCTCTTGCATCCCCAGTCTCCATGAAAAGGGTCTACATTGCTCCCATGAAAGTGCCTGAGGGCAGACTGATACATGGCACATTTTGTAAGTCGGATCTATGTCACGAGTCAAATGATGGAAAGGCAGATGGTAAGACTTTGGGATAAATAGTTCACATTAAAGCACTGTTTTGTTACCCTTTTTAGCACATAAATTGATAACTCAGTGTTGAAAGGGGGAAAAAAGGTGAATTGCCCACTTGCCTAAGTGGAATAGCAATGGGATTAATCTTCCTCCATTTCAGATGTCTAACGGATGTATCCACAACGCAAATACATGTCTTTTATGCAAAGCTATTGCTGCACAGCTCATATTAGGAACATGGACACAAACATAAAGAACTGGAAAATCACTGGGCCCATTTCCCTGGCTAAGAGGCAATGATGCCTTGTTCTCCTGCCTCTAGATGTGGTTTAATGACTTTATCCGTCCCCGACGTGTGAGCTGCTGGGGTGGGAGCAGGGTGTAAGTTATAATGTAGTATCTAATCTGCATCACTGATGGGGAATGCCTACTTCAAGACCAGTGAGATACCTCCAGGTCCTGGCACCACATGGGGAACTGAATGTGCTGGTGCCTACTCTGCCACAGGAGCAGCAGAAAGCCAGAAATGGACAAGTAACAGTACAGGTCCCACCAGAGAAACACTTCAGGGGTGAAACAAGGCAGGTTTGTAAGAGCAGCCACACTGAGGTTCAAAACAGCCAACCCCACAGGCTGCAGCCAAGAAATTCATGCTGGGATACAACCAAAACATCAAGTTTATGGATAATCATTACACTGGATTTATAGTTCATCCACAGGATGGTACATTAGCAACCTGGCTGGACCCTAGTTCAACACTGACATGAAAAGCTTTCAAACACTACAGCAGCTAGGATCTTCATCACTGAAGAGATAAGTGCCATTTTTCTCTCAACACTCTTAAAAACATTGAACAAAGCTGTTCTGTTTGGCTAAAGTCTCCCTACAACACTGCAGTGTTCCTTCCTTCCTCATCTCTTTTGATCTAATTTACAAAGAGTAACTGAAATCCACAGCCAAAACATGAAATAGTTGGGGCAGGATGACATCCTTCCCATTAGCAGCAAGGGGTGAAAGACAACGAGCGAGGCTGACGGTGCAGATGCGGGACAGCAACGAGTACGGAGCCCAGTCACATCCTGACGAATTGCAGCTTGATGTCTCTGGGCCATCTGGTCTCCTCCTGACACGCTGCAGGATCCCAGGGCCAGAAGGGGAAGGAGAACTCATCACTGAGAGGCAGTTAAACTGATCCAGGGTTGGTTGAAGTGGTACTGGCATGCAGTGAGACCCAAATAAGCACAGGGAGTGAAAACTGCCCTCAGAGTACGGCTATGAATAGCAGATAACCGTTCCCACTACAGTGCAAGGAGGCTGCTCTGCGTAGGGATGGAAACTACGGCTCATTTGATAAATCTGGAAAGAAATAACCTCTGTGAACACAAATTAAGTCTAATTGCATGACAGCCACGTGTGCTAGCAGGTAAGAGCAGAGACCTGAGTGCTCACTAACAGCCACAGCTGATGAGACCACCTTGCCAGTATGCTTTGTAACCCTTGTAGCTCACTCCTTAACCATCCCAATCTACCCAACCCTGCGCAGATACCCCAAAATACTTAGCTTGAAAAGGTGCTGAGCACCTGAACGCCAGTGACAGTCAATGGGACTATAGCTCAGCACCAGGGTAAAGCAAGCCCTGAGTGTGCCTGCTGCTGAGCTGCTTGGGGAGCTTCCATTTGCCCATCAGTCCTGGTTTAATTAACAAGTGACCCTTAATGAAGCCAATCCTTGCCTGGTTCCTTGGACTACCCTTGTAAGCAGTGGGAGAAAGGAGCACTGCCAGACACCTTTCTTCTCATCCCGCAGTGACTGCCTCAAGGGGAAATGATGAATTGTGCCTTATGTGCTGGAAGGTCTGAGGGTGACTGGTTCAGGCACAGGCTCTGCTTTGCGGCCAGATGATGTCTAAGGTTAGACAAAATGAATTCCAGCTGTAATAACCACTCCAGGCTACAACCAGCCTCGGCCACACTCAGCACCAGAGCTGCTGCCCAGCCTTGCCAGACAGGTTGTGGATAATTGTCCAGGACTCTTTTCAACAATTTTCCTGCTCTTTTCTCTTTTCCTGGCAATAGGTAAAGTTGTTATCTTAAGCATAACACATTTGCACACAAATGGCGGTCCATGTTATGAGCAACAAATCATGTCTTGGCATAACAAGAGTAAATATGCACACACCTTGTAACTGCTGTCCCTGGGGTATCCACAAATCAACAGCTACCAGCTATGTAAAAGTGTCTGTATTTGAGCACACTGTGGAAAAAATACTGCCTGTGACCCACATGTAGGTAATCCTTGTTCAACAGTATGAAACAATGTTCAATAAAGTTCAGGCCCCCCAATTCACTCGCTTTCAAGCAATATACTTCACCGTTATTGAGAATATTAAGAACCACAGCAGCATACGACCTGTTAAACCTTAATTAAAATTTAAAAAAATCATTTTTCTTTGAAACGTATAAAACTCTAAAAGTGGAATCCATAGATGTTATAAATTATATGAAATATTTTGTACCTATGTATGTATATTTAATAGAATCGTTATTATACCCAATTACCTCACAAATCTTTTAATATTTCATTAAACAGGTAAACTATTTATACATTTTATGCATAATATAACATTAATTCAGCATCACCTCAGTCTGCACACATGCCTTCGGATTTGCTTTCATTTGCATATTCTTGAATTTACACAGTAAGTTTTGCTAATTAATTTTTATCAGGAGCCCTGTAAAGAAATGCTGTATTCTCACTCCTCCAAGGATGCTTTATGCAGTCATCTCCTCCCAGGGAATGATTTAATAAGAGAGAGGACTTTTTCTGGGAAAGTTAATGGGGCTCACAAATTCAAAGCTAAGAGTCTTCCTTATGGCTTGGGTGGCTTAAACAATGCAAAAGATGTTCTCCGGCCTTGACTTAATACAAGGGGTGAATATGTATCCCTGTAAAGAGCTTCCCGTGCAGAATAGAATCTCACCTGATTTCAAAATCACCATTACAAAGTCTGGATTTTTGTCCCGGTGTTTGGTAAAGCACTAAAAATAATATCAGTCCAGACAGAGAGGTAAATAAAGAATCCTCCAGGTTCTTTGAATCTTTGTATTGCGTTTGGAAACTCTTCATGTGATTGCAGACTCTCAAGGTTGAATAGTCAAAATAAGTGGGTTGCGTGTTAGCTTGTAGAGGCCAATGTTGTAATCCTGTGGCATTCAGCTTCAAAATCATCATAAAATCTAGGGGAAAAAAATTGCTTTAGCCACCAGAAGAGTTCCCATTATTCTCTTCATTACCAGTTATAATACAGTTATGCAATCGCCTTATACTTTAATGCAAGCTTTTAATAGTAATTTCATCCTTAAAACTTCAGCAAAATCAGCTGAAATCCTTGTAAATCAGAACAGCCCAGCTTTTGGAGAAGCATTCTCCTTCCTTTATGATTGCAGTTAATTAACATAATGCACTTTCTGCCTTCCAAAATGTTAATTTTATCCACCCCCCTGAATTTCACAACAGTTCACCAAAGATTAATCACTAAAAGGAGCATTTCTGTTTAAAACTAAATAAGCCAGTGTCATTACAACTTCCCAAATACTACCGTTAATAGTCAATATGAACTGGTGACTCTTGAGCTGAGTCCCACCATGAGGCACAACTCATAGGTGCCTACACGTGGGTAACTTGAGCCAAGCCCTTAATGCCATTACCTCCAGCTGAGCTGAACTCTCCTCTTCCAGGCAGTGGAGTAAAAGAAGCACCTGCCTGAATCTTAACTCTGCATTTGGGTGAGATGAATCATGCCCTGGAAGTGCCAGGATCTCTCCAAAGACTACAAAGGGAGTCTAGACAACCAAATCATATGTGAACTTCTATAGTACAGATGTCTACATTCAGTCAAATGAATCCCACCCAGGTCTTCAAAGGGTTTGTCCTCATTTGTTCTCATTTTTCTCTATCTGAAATCATGGGAGGACCTACCAATCTTGCAAGATTTTGGCTGAAGATGATGGGCATCCTGGGAGATAATTTTTGAGCAACGTAGTAATGTCATGTTGATGATAGATATGCAACCTTCATGCTGTCTGAGCTGCACTGAAGAACTCAGAACCAGCAGTCCTGGTTAACGGCGGAGGTCCCGGACGACTGGAGGCTGGCCAATGTGACGCCCATCTACAAGAAGGGCCGGAAGGAGGATCCGGGGAACTACAGGCCTGTCAGCCTGACCTCGGTGCCGGGGAAGAT
>NW_008825160.1:1527945-1536096 GCF_000699105.1 Pygoscelis adeliae
TGGAGGTATTTAAAAGACGTGTAGATGAGGCGCTTAGGGACATGGTTTAGTGGGCATGGGAGTGTTGGGTTGACGGTTGGACTCGATGATCTTGGAGGTCTCTTCCAACCTTAATGATTCTATGATTCTATGATTCTATAAAAGGGAAGCAAAAAGCTGACTTGTCCATGATCCAGACAAAGCTGCCTGATGCTCCCTCTGTTGTGCTGTGATCGTGCTGTGAACCACCAGTGTTTTCATTAAGAACAATCTCTGTAGTTGTCAAGCAGCATGAGATAGACACCCTCATGCCCGCTCCTCCTTCCCAAACTCCTCCCTCTAAACTTTGTTCGTTTCCATGCTGTCTGACTGACATTTCTCCTTGGGTGATCACTGATGGGAATTTTGAATTGGAGCTTTTTAACGAAGAGCACTACGGAGCACAGCAGCGAGTGACCCATTTTTGGCTGTGGCGAAACTATGGATAGATGATACTAGAATTAAATTTGGACCAGGAAGCGGGAAGTAAAGGTTATTTCTTTAGATGTCAGTAAGGAGAATGAATCAGTCACAATTACTTAAGGAACCTCAGGGAGCAGTTCAAACATATGTGATGCATGAAGGCAGATCTAATTGGGATGATTTTTTGGGGAAGCGGTTCATCAAACGTGCCTGTCTCCATGGTAACTGAACACATAGGAGTGCACTTGGTCTGGCTGATCACTGGACTCCTCAGCATGTGACTGTCCATCCCTTAAATAAAGCCTAATTGGTTGTTTCCAATCTTTTTTCTTAGGCAGGCGTCTGACTCTCTTCTATAAATGTTACACATGAATGATTTCTTCCTCCAAAATGCAAAAAGCCGTGCTTTCCAGAACAGATCCGGTCTGCTGAAAGAAGTGCAGTGGGGGTAGCCTCAGACATTCAAGCCCTTGGTCTCTAAAGAAAACTTTATCTCACGTGTTTATCGTGCACTAAATCTTGTCCAGATGTGGTATATTTTCCAGAAATCATTGGACCAACACATACAGGGTATGAAGCAAACAAAGTAATCATGACCTCGCATTGAATCTGAGTACTACATATATGTTTTTCATTAGTTAATTGAATTATATCCCCACATGGACCATGACCATGACTGCATTAGTCTCCATCAATCAGCAAGTCAAAACACACTCAACCAGTACCCTCTGCTCTTTCCAAATGAATGGAAATGGATCAATAGAGAAAGCAAAAGGCTAACTTCGCTTTTGCAGATATTGTTTCCCACTTACTTGTTGTGGACTGGCAAATACAGAAAAGCATGGAAATATAAAAGTTGATAAAAATAGTTCTATTGCAGTTTCTAAAAACAAAACTCTTGAAACTTTTTTGTTCTGCAGGAGCCACAGAGGTGCATTGCTGTATTATTCATAGCTCTTCTTATAGATCGCTGGATTGGGACAGTTAATTATTTTTCAAGATTAGCCCATAGATAAAATCATACAGATTTAGAGGACAATGCTTTGTGTATTGCCAACAATGTATTAGTTCGTCTTTCAGTTGAGAAAATAATTAAGGGCTTGGTTGAAAAGGGCATATTTCTCTCTGTGGCCATTGGTGCCTCAAAGCATGAAATTTCAAAATGTTTCCGATAGTTGTTCACTGAAAGGGGAATAATCCATTTTCTGCCTAATTATTTTCAAGAGAGCAATAAAAACTGTATTAGGAATATTTAAAAATGTAAAAAGTGCACTACATTCAAATGGTTTGAACTTTGGCAATGTACCATCATTTGCAGATGAGAATGAAAATGTTAACCCTGGGAGAAACCATTTTGTCTACAAATTAGTGACAAATAAGAGGAATATTAGCTTCAGACTAATTGCTAAGTTCATATACTGCTTCATACAGCAAAGTATGCTATATGTAAGTTGTCGTTTGGTTCTGCAGGTTATATAACTAAGTTTTAAATCACTTTTCCTGATCTGGAAAAGGGTTTCAGAATGACAGAAGGTACTTAATAGCTCTCACTGTAGAATACGAAAACACTGAGGAATGTCACCATTAAATGGATGGCTGTATAACCTGAGTGGGTCTTCAGATGTTTTCCAGTTATTAGAAATTAACTGTTATGGCAGAAGAAGATTGCTCAGTTATAATTTCCAAATTCCTGAAGGATGATGAAGATGGGGATGATACTTTCAGGAACTGAAAACTAACTGGTTTTATTTCCTTTCACAAAAAGTTAAAAGGTTTTTGGGATTGTGGGTTGTTTTTTGGTTTGTTGTTTTTTTTTTCTTTAATGGCACAGTCATAAAAGTAAAACAATCTGATCTTGTATGAGAAGAAATTTATGATATAATGAGTTCACAGAAGAGTAAAGTTAAAACAAAAAATGGTCAATCCTTTGGTCACACTAGTAACTCCTATCAGAAAACAAACCATGACAAAGTAGAAAATACAGAAGAGGATTTTAGTTCTCTAATGCTTGACTTCACAATTTGATTTCGGCAAGTGAAATCACATTAATCAAGAACCTATCTTTAAATCACATTACTCTGGAACTATTTTCAAATCTCAGTTCTCTCAGTTTCTTAAAAACTAATGGAAATTATGCTGTTCAGTTATATCCTAAATGCAGCATGGAAAGAGCATTTTCTGTGTGCAGAAAGCCCTGCTCTGGGCTTGTCATGCCCTGAGCTGTGTGTCCCTGTGACCACAAGTGTCCTGTGGCCAAGGGCCTCGTGCCCGACCTGCCTGAGCTCAGCGCTGGGGACACCCCGCATGGCCAAGGGCTGCCGCCCCAGGCAGGCCCTGCCCAGCAAACACCAGCCCTTTGTGTGCCCGGGCTGGGCGCTGGGCAGCTCTGCCACTGGTGCTGGGGACCAGGGAGAGGGAGCAGGGGAGAGGGGGGATGAAGATACCCCTGGGGGAACCCAAGAGCGAGGAGGAAGAAACCCCACCATGGACATCACACTCCTGCCAGGAAAGATCTCAGGATGGTGACAACTGGAGGTTCTGCTGGAGGTGACCAGCGGAACCATCATCCCTCCAGGGGGTGGAGGAATGGTGGCAGAGTGAACATCATATCAAAGGAAGGAGGAGATATTAGGACATTTTCTAGTATAACAGTTTTAAGTGTGTTATTAAGACTTTTCTGTACCACTTTGGACTGTGTTAGTGTCATTGTAACCGGACTAATAATATCTGTTTGTTGCCTTTTGATTAGAGTTTGATTCAACTCTAGTTAGACTAAATATAGGTTCTTGGCTCCAGATGTGTCCCTTTAGCCCATAACAAGATATTGAGCGTAGCACTCCCTGATTCTGCTCTGGACCACTCTGTCTTGCCTTTTCCAAGATTTGCTGTCTCTACCCTACAGGCAATTAGCCCTAAGCAATGGGATCCAAACCAGTTGGTGCTACATGTCTAGGGGCAGGAACGGATATTTGGTTGTCTTTTATTTAGAAGGTCTCTGGATAAGCTCATAGGTGCAATGGCACCTCCAAGAAGTAAGGATTGTGTTAGGGAAATGTCTGTCCCTTTGCTAGTTGAGCCACTCAGAGAAAAAGAAAACTTTTCACGTCATTTAAATTCTAGGTAAATTTATGGTTTGTTTTTTTGTTTGATTGGTTGGGTTTTTTCCCCTGTTCAATTTTTGCTAGCTGTATTGTCTAGTTTTCACAAATAAATATTTTTATTTATCTTCTTCTGGAGGTTAGGGTAATTTTAAGATAACATCCCAGCACTCTCTCCTTAGAGATGTTGTAATCCTAAAATTGGGTACAAACTATGAAGGGACCAAAGCCTTAGCACAAGCTAGAAAATACTTCAAGGGATAATAGGATATGCATCCACTTTCTCTGCATGAATGAGCTGGTACTGCAGAGGTCAGAAGAAGGAGAAATGTCTTCTAATAATCAGCAATAAGCAGGAAAGCTCTCTGTCGTGTTGCAAGGTAGACAGGAGCATGCCTAAAATGTTAGGGTGCTGAGAAAAGGCTTGACAGGGAGGTATGAAAGCACGTTTACTCTTCAAGCAGAAAAGGGCAGCAGAAATGGCGCTGTGGGCTGGACTGGACGATGAATTCAATGGCACAGCAAGAGAGAAGCTGACTCATAAAGTTAATTGATAGCTGGTTGGTTTGTCACTTACATTTTTCAGCCAGACCCCCTCATGGAAAAAGAAGGATTCTTTCTTTCATAGGCTTTAAATGATTGTGAGATTAGTGGCCTAGGAATTATGAAGTCCTCCCGTCGACTCCCTCTGGCTCTAAGCATTAATCAGATAATTGTCTGGGATGTGAGACACATCTACCTGCTTCTTCCTCCCAAGCCTGAGTACCAAAGCTTACCTCTGCATTGGGCTGACTTCACCCAGGCTGTGTTTTGCTAATGTAGATTTTCTGCCTCCTTTATTGTGCATATTTACATGGAAGCAGAAGATATAGCGGAGAGAAGAGGAATGGTCTTAGGAACACAAGACCAGGTGAGGTGCCTTGGTCCACTGCTATTAAAAGAACTATGCTATATAATCTCTTAAACAAAGGCATCAAGTTCCATCTAAGTAGTTTGGTTTCTTGTCCTATGTCCTCCTTCGATAGCATACTCTAAACCTTCTGGTTCTGATGGCTTGACTCTTTTTTACTAATTTTCAGTCTAAATGTATTCACGAGCTCTCTGATCTCTCTCATTACGGTCTCTGCAGTCCTGCCCTTCCTGTCAGCTAGTTGAAGAGGTTTTGCCACCTTCCCTAGTTTTTATGTAGCCCAGTGAAATTTTTATGAGTGACAATTTGCTTCAGGAAATGAAATGTGGTGAGTCTCCTCTCCTAAAATAGGTTTTGTTGTTCCTCAATCATCTGATCAGCCCTTAGTTGTGCTTGTTCCAGGATAAGTTAATTTATAGAACATGGGTGTCCCAAATTGCACGTTGCATTTGCCTCCCTACCAACACGAGACAAAATTATGCTGACCTTGCAAAGAAACTCAATTACACATCAGTTATAGAGGAAGAGGCAGCTATCAGGGTGTATATGGGAGTGGAAAACAGATGGAAGAGATTGGATATTATTTCCAAGATCATGCATAAGACAGGACCCATCACTTCTGATACCATAATGAAACATTGCTAGCACAACTTTAGTTCACAGAAGTTCCTTTTATGCATTTTTTAATCAGCATCGAAACAAATGGCAATCATGACATGTAACATAGCTTAGAGTTAACAACCCCCTGAGATGAGTGAAGACAGCTGTGCCTCAGAGATGTGTATTCCTGCCCTCTGCAGATGCCACTGTCTCTGTTTTCATCTGCTTCACAATTGCAGGGTTTCTCTGCAACCCCAGCACCTGCCTGGAATTTCTCTGGCTGGATGTGGGCATCTATGGGATGGGCACCTCTCTTTGAGCTAGTCACCTTTACAGCTGGTGGAGTGAATGAGGCTTCTTGATTTATGACCCAAAAATGCTTGCTGTTGACTATAAAGAGTGCCAAGGATGAGATGCAGTCATGTGCCCTGGACCTGGCTAAAGACAGGTTGGATGAGCCCCGTTGTTATTTTCCTCTTTGAATGAGAGCTAAGAGTGAAATGAAAGGTAGCAACACCCACAGAAAAGGACTGTCTCCCAGAGTCTCGGCAAACGGGACCTGCTGGAGCCCTTATGCTTCACAGCTGCCTTCCTCCATATCCGTGTGTTATCCATAGATCCCAGAAATATTTTATATGCACATGACATGTCTCACATCTCTCAGGCTTGCATGCCCAGTACAGTGTGGGGAGTAATTTTTCTCATCATTGCTGGTAAGATTTCAGCTCTGACAGTGGGGTACACCTTGCTGGATATAATATAAGAAGCGGGAAGAATTTTGAGTGACTTTTTGTCTGCTGAGCAGGTTTTGCAGATGTGTACTGCTACATAAATAAGTTCATTGCTGATTTGTAAACAGAGTGCATTTGAGGAGGAGGAGCTGTAGGATTTTTCAGTGAAGGCTCTTGACAGCTATGTCTGAATGCAGCTGGCAGACAAAGGCAAAATGAGATCCAATGGCAGGAAAGAGAAGGTGGAAGGATTTGAAATGAAAATAAGAAATAGACTTGTAATGCCTTTTTGGTGGGATGGATCATCAGCACAAAAAATCATCTTGGGGAGGGGGATAGCTTCTGCCTTTGAGAACTTTATAGGTAGAGTGATCTAAAAACTTTGCCCTGCCTCATGTACTAGCTGCTGGGCTAAGAGTGAGTGGTCAGATTTCTCTGGAGGTCAGACAGGATCAGAATGGCCCTTCTGGCCTTAACGCCAAGGCATTCTCCCCTTGCAGGGGAGAATTAGCATCCATGTTTATAAACCGGGAAAGCAAGACAGAGGAGCAGCAAGGGGCGTACTGAGAACTTACTCATCCTGCAGTGCTGGTCACTGCCCCTTTCTAGGCAATGGCTTCTCCCACCACTTGCTGGGTGTGTGGTGATCACAGCTTCCCAGTGGGTGCAGGCTCAGTCCCGCTGCAGGTGTTCAGCCGTGCTCGGATGTCAGTAGGGGCAGTGCAAAGGAAAGCTCCCTGCTCGCCTGTCAGTGCAGGACTGACGGTGAGCTCACTGTTGGGCTGCAAAATAAAACTATGGTCGGTGGGAGAACACGGGTCCTTCACTCCTATCCTTGCGTATCTGTCACATTGCGTGAAGCATGCTTCGCTGACCCATTTTATACACCAGCCACAGGTCCTGTTGTTCTGATATAACCTTTCTCCTGCTCCTCCACCAGGAAGCTCCAGGTTGGGATGCTCAGAAAGGAGGATGTTTTTCCCAACCCTCTGATCCACCCATGTGAACTCTGGGACAGAGTTGATGTGTGATTCGAACACATCATATCTCATAAAGAAACTTTCCAGAAAATATGCAGAACTTTCCAGAGGGGGAAAAAAGAAAAAAAAAAAAATCCAGCTGACACAGCCCTGGGAATCTGTGACTGTTATCATTACTTGCCTGGTAAGGAGTCGGGACCATGCGGGTATCTGTCACTGCCAGAAGGCTCTTGAACATCTGTTGCAACTGCGGCAGCATCAGAATGAGGAGGAAAAGATTAATCATGCTCTGGATGTTACTGGCTAATGCATCTTCCCTGCTAGCCTTCAGTCAGTGACAGGGGTGTCCTGAACTACGTTTTGCAATGGGCTCAGCAGGGACACCCAGACAGCTGGGAGGCTCTGGCCTTAAATGGCTTCATTTAAAAGTTGCTTTCTGGTTAGATTGCTTTTAAATGCTGCTAACTTCTCCCTTGTTTTTTCCCCCACAGTCCCAACTTCAAGAGGGAGGATTGAGCCTGGAAGTGGACGCAAACAGAATTTGGAGCTGGGATGTGGCTGGCTTCATCTGAACAAAGCAATCTTCACAGCCTGTGGGGCTGCTGTGGCTTTTGGGAACAGGAAAAAGGGATGCAAGTATGGTTCTGACACACATAAAAGGCATGTTTAGAAAAAGGTGAAAATAGAAAGCAGTTACAGCAACTACAAACTCTCCCATGGTTGGATCAGCCAGTGAGTGTTCAGGGGGAAACATTTCTAACGTGCTTTCGCCGTGCCTTCAGGGGCTATCATGTGGTGGGGAGAGGCTGCCTCTGTGTTCAGTGGTGCAAAGGGCTTCTGCTCACAGCAAACTCTGCTGCTACGTGTCTGCCTCCTCTACGGGTCATGGCCGCTGCCCCAACATCAGTAAAGGAAAATGGAGGGGAATGAACTAGGTCCAGCTGGCAGGGTGCATGTAGGTAAATACCATCCCTGTGCTACCCAGGCCGCTGGCGGTACGGCTAAGAGCTTTACTGAGCTGTCTTCATAGAAAGCTTTACTGGCTATGGCTAAATTTTCTTTATGGTTCACAGGTCTCTCCTGTTCCTCTTTTTTTAAGATGATGCATGTCGTGGTTTAACCTCAGTCAGCAGCTAAGCACCACGCAGCCACTCGCTCACTCCCCCCCCTCCCCGGTGGGATGGGGGAGAGAATTGGAAGAGCACAAGTGAGAAAAACTCGTGGGTTGAGATAAAAACAGTTTAATAATTGAAATAAAATTGTAATAATAATATGATAATAATAATACTACTACTACACAAAGCAAGTGATGCACAGTACAATTGCTCACCACCCGCCGACCGATGCCCAGCCAGTCCCCGAGCAGCGGCCCCCCCCCGCCAGCCTCCCCC
>NW_008825160.1:1536294-1540925 GCF_000699105.1 Pygoscelis adeliae
TTATCAACTTTGTTCTCACCCTAAATCCAAAACACAGCACTGTACCAGCTACTAGGAAGGAAATTAACTCTGTCCCTGCCGAAACCAGGACAATGCATTACAGGCTTTTAGTGTCACCTGAAGGTACTGGGGAGTCTTCTATCACTCGTGGTAAGTGAAATGGATGGGTGTTTCATGGACCCTTCTATTGAATGGCTGCTGGACACTGTCAGTGATGGCTCCGTGAAGCAGAAGACGTCCTACAGACCCAGTCCCATTGGGATAATTGTTATACTGTATCAGAGCAATTGGGTTTCAGTAGACAGGTGTTGCCTGGAAGGCTAAGGTAATCTCCATGGTTTCACCTCACACCCGTAAGATGCACTCAGTTGTTGGCATCCCTTAAAGACTTCTTTCTGAGTTCTCTGAAGAAGATGCAATTACAAGGGATCAATCCCAACCCCATGTTAGGAATAACCGATCTGTCCATGCAAGCGAGGAGCAGCAAATACATCTGTGAACATGTCAGGGTAAGTGCCAGTAATGATGATTAGATAAACTCCCAGGTGCTGAGATGATGGAGGGCAGAGTCATCGAGCTGAATGCAGGAATAGACTGTGAAGGCAGTACATTTTGGTACCGTGGCATTTCACAGTTCCCTCACATTTTTGTTACCTCACAGATTCATGGTGAAAATGGGGTTTTATTCAGTTTTGACAAGATCATTTCTCCCCCTGCAAGACAGGCCATTTAAGAAATAAATGCTGTATAGCAGTATTTATCTGAAGGCTGTGGAAGAAGGAAATAAAATAGGAAAGAAAAGAAACTCTTTCTGTCTGGCTGTGTGTGAAGACAAAGCTACAGGCAGCAAAGACCAGATTCAGCCAGCCAGTCTCTGCTTAGTCCTGTTGGTGTCTCCTACTGCCTTCAGAGGCCTTCAGAGGTGAATAGGCATCCAGAACCAGTGAAGTCTGACCCCAGGGAGAACAGATATTTCCAGATCTAGAGTAAGATCTAGGTGGGTTTATTCCAGGCCTATATGCTATGCTTACCCCCATCTCCTGTGATGAACCAGAGCAGAAAGACTGTCCAGCTGCCTGGCCATTCCACCACTGGAGAAGGGTCTGAGGGCACACGGTCATCCAGTGGAAAGCCCTGGGCTCTGGATAGGAGCATTACCCCAAACCGTATCTCTCACGGGGCACACAGGAGAGATTTCAAAGTCATTGGATCTTGGTTGTGAAATGACTGAAGAGCTGTTGGCAGTTTTGCTACCAAGCTCCACCATGGAAAAATCTCCTTGCTCCCTTGAACGACCTCCCTCCTTCCTTCACAGAGTGAACTGCAATTAGCATCTGTGTCCGCTCTTTAAAGAAGCTCAGAGCGAGAGCAAGCAGCGCCTCAGGCCATTAGCCCTGGCGCCGTGCCACGAAGCCCTTCCACAGTGTGTCTGCCACCGTGATGGATGGTGGCAGGTTTCAGAGCTCGGCTTGTTCCCAGCCAGTGACTTACAGTAACTTTCTCTGGGGGCTGAGGATAGAGGAGGAATAAATGGTGCATGAAGCATACGTGGGGGAAGGAGACGACTCTGGGAGGAAACTCCACCAGTGCAAGGATGTGTACCATCCCTCCCTGGCCACCCATGGACACCAGCTACCGCATATTGTGGCGCTGCGGGAATGATAACTAGAGATGGTAGCCAGGGGAAAGACCATTCCCTGGAGGCTGGAGATACAGGCAGCTGCTAGAGATGCAGGGCATGTGGGTGGCATGGGCGAAAGCTGCTGGAGGTGCTGGGATGAAACGCAGCTGGGGAAGTGCTGCAGCCAGGTGGATGCTGGGGATAGCGCAAGGCAAGAAGAAAAGTGGTATTGAGGTAGCGCTAAAATGATGGGTCTGACCCTACCTCAGCCTCACAGGAGGGAGACGCAGGCAGGTGAATATCACAGCCTGATAAAAGCCAATTGCTGCAAGGTGCCAATATCTTGCTAAGCCAGAATCCCAAATAAATGCAGCTGCATTTGCAGTGCTGAATGCATTTGCCCCAGGGAGTGGTGGCCACGGTGCAGAAAGGTCATGTCCACAACATTTGGGGAAGCCCTTTCCAGCCCATCACCTGGCATAGCACTTGGCTATGGCACACTGTGGCCTCAAGATAGTATTATTATTTTTACTATGCTTTTTCCAGTTCAAAGTGCCTGACATACCACGTGTAAGTGTGCTTGAGCCTTTTGTGGGATCAAGAGCTGTGGGGATAGTTTAGGACTGTGTGGTGGAGGGAGCCAAAGCTGGGGAAATTCTGGGTATAAGAGTTCTGAGTGAACAGCCCTTGGATTCTTCATTCATAAAGAAACTGGGACTGATCTAACACACACACATTGGGGACAGTTTGGGGAACCAGGACCTGGAAATGATCTTAGCAAACACGGAAACACAAAAGTCTGAAATTGCCTGATGCCAAGCTAACTTACTTAAAGCTGGTCAGGAAAATTCTGTGCTTCTTCAACTGCTTATTAAATAGAGAATGACAAAGTCCTCGTGGTGAGATGTGCCTGCATCACTGTGTGAATCATTTTTTCCTTCTCTTTCCTATGAGGCACCCTGTACAAGCAACTGAAGCGCAACAGCAGTCTTGTTGCGCCTCCATTTCAGTGATCTTGATTGTTATTAATGATAATAACAGCACTTACAGGTCCCAATCAGGACCAGCGCTCGATGCCATACACAGGATGGTCCCTGACTGAAACACCATACAAGCAGTATACGCACCTCTTATACCTCCCTGTTCTTTTGTGAAACCGTAGGAAGGTGTAATTAGTCTGACATCAGCAAGAAAGCTGCTTCTTGTTACTTTCCCAAATTTTTCCTTTTCCAAACAACATGTGAGATTTGCCCGTAATTTTCTGTATGCCATGCATTTCTCTAGAGACCAAAAAGCTGTTACTCCCTTGAAATACTACTAATGCTACTCTGACACCAGAAATTTTGTTTTTGTCAGCTTTTATAAATTGCTACCTAATATTTCAGCACCCACTTGATTTGTGAAATTCTATCAATTTTATTTTAGTTTAAGCCCTGTGAGTTATAAAAACAAATGCCTGTGATGTGCTGTAAATTTGAAAGCACATGAAACATTTGTGCCCAATTTAAGAGCACGATAAAAGATCAAAACACTTTGCTGCACTGGAAACTCATGAAAGCTGTGCAAAATGCACTCAGTGAAGAAAACTGTAAATGGAGAAAGTACATATGCATTCTAATTCTGCATATTTATGGGGAGACAGCTTTCAGAGGTAAAGAGGTGCCTTGCAAAATTGTCAGAGGCTATGTGAGTTTATCAAATTGTGAAATTTGGCTGTCAGAGTCCTCTTGGCTACTGAAAAGACTGTATAATTCAGCATCTCCGAGCACTGGATGTTGCAGGGAGTGAGCTCCATTGGTATACAACGAACAAGTTAATGGCCACGAATCCAGTGGAGCCCTTTGCAGCTCCCCTGCTGAGAGATGAGTAGGAAACCTAATGAAGCTGTGTGAAAGATGCTCCCAGGTGGCCAGCAAAAGGAAAACACTCTGGATCCACTGCTAGAAGTGCGCTGAACATGAAGTGCCTTCCAATGAGTTTGATTCTGATATCGGTATCCAAAAGACCCAGCCTTCAGCACCCAAGAAACCATCGTCTGCCCAGCTAGTGAAAACCATGTGTCATCCCATCACCTGAGCTGTGATTTCACCTTCCTCCCACCCAGCCTTGTCTCTCTCTGCTAGATTGGAGGACTCAAAGCCCACAAGCTCTGCTTCTGTAAGCTGATGTTCCCAAGAGCTAATGAACATGTTTCAAGCAATCAGTCATTATGAGCCTGTTTGCTTCCACTTGTGCTACAGCTGAGTCCGGGGTCCTTGGGGAAACTGTCTCGCTTGATTACCACAGAGTGCACGGGTGTTATGTGACCTTGCTAATATTGTGGATCTACCTAAAAAGTGTATAATCATTCTGCAGGCAAACTTCCTAGGCAATTTCGTAGCAAGCGCTGAAACATTTCTGTGTTGGTCCAAATTGCTTCCTCTCCCTTTCCCATTTGGGAAATAAACAGATTTTTCTGTTTGTGAGGGGAAAACAGTCTTTACTTCTTGAGGCTGAACTGGGAAGCCAAACATACCCTCTTCAGTATTACTGCTGTCATCTTCGTTGTCCCCATGGGGCTTCTCTCAGCCGTTACCCATCCCTGGCAATTTTTCTGGACTGTGAGCACTGAGCTAGGACAGATCCCTTAGTACAAGTGCATGCAGTGTTTCCAATATACAAAACACTGCAGTGAGAAAAGTAACATCCCTGCTGCAGTGCACATTGCCTGGGCAGAGAGCAAAGCTGTGTGGGAAGCTGAAGGGAGGACATGGCAAAGTTTGAAGCAGAACTTTTTACCACAAAATTTTAACTCCTATAGCCTTCTGGGTCCCATATACTTTGGTTTTTGTTCTGCTTCCAAAAGGTGCTGTTTGTCCTGCATCTGTTTCTCAGTGTATATAGTGCTGAGTATTGTGAATTGTATTTGCCTTCTTTTTTTTGTTGTTTCTCGTTGTAAAGCTGTATTGGGATGGCATGGCAAGATTTGGGGGGGGGGGGGGGGGGGGGCAGGGGGGGGTGTTTTGGGGCG
>NW_008825160.1:1540968-1541210 GCF_000699105.1 Pygoscelis adeliae
GGCCCAAAGCCGCCCCCGCCGCTGGCCAAGGCCGAGCCCATCAGCAATGGTGGTAGCACCTCTGGGATAATGTATTTAAGAAGGGAGAAAAGTTGCTGCGCAACAGCAATTGCAACTGGAGAGAGGAGTGAGAATATGTGAAAGAAACAGTTCTGCAGTCACCAAGGTCAATGAAGAATGAGGGGAAGGAGGTGATCCAGGTGCCGGAGCAGAGATTCCCCTGCAGCCCGTGGTGAAGACCA
>NW_008825160.1:1542213-1543254 GCF_000699105.1 Pygoscelis adeliae
TGTTGGTCGACAGCCGGCTGAACATGAGCCGGCGGTGTGCCCAGGCGGCCAAGAAGGCCAACGGCATCCGGGCCTGCATCAGAACTAGTGTGGCCAGCAGGAGCAGGGAAGTGATCGTGCCCCTGTACTCGGCACTGGTGAGGCCACACCTCGAATACTGTGTTCAGTTTTGGGCCCCTCACTACAAGAAGGATGTTGAGATGTTGGAGCGTGTCCAGAGAAGGGCAACGAGGCTGGTGAGGGGTCTGGAGAACAAGTCTGATGAGGAGCGGCTGAGGGAGCTGGGGTTGTTTAGCCTGGAGAAAAGGAGGCTGAGGGGAGACCTCATTGCTCTCTACAACTACCTGAAAGGAGGTTGTAGCGAGGTGGGTGTCGGTCTCTTCTCCCAAGTAACTGGCGAAAGGACGAGAGGAAATGGCCTCAAGTTGCGCCAGGGGAGGTTTAGATTGGATGTAAGGAAAAATTTCTTTACTGAAAGAGTAGTTAAACATTGGAACAGGCTGCCCAGGGAAGTGGTTGAGTCACCATCCCTAGAAGTATTTAAAAGACGGGTAGATGAGGCGCTTAGGGACATGGTTTAGTGGGCATGGTGTTGTTGGGTTGACAGTTGGACTCGATGATCTTGGAGGTCTCTTCCAACCCAGTGCTAGGTTAATGGTTGGACTTGACGATCTTAAGGGTCTTTTCCAACCTAAATGATTCTATGATTCTGTGATACTATAATTCTTGGAATTCACTTGCTAAACCATTTTTAACACCCTGGATTATCTGCCTGGCCTCCAGGTGTGATTGCAGAGAGTCACAGGTTTCTGCTTTATGTGTATCCCATGTCACCTTTACCAGCCCTACGTGGGGCTGTTGGCATTAAAATATCACCATTGAATGCAGCTGATGAATCAGCCTTGCTGATGAATTGAACATCATCGCTTCTTGTGTTTGATAGGAGGTGACTGGGATGTTGAAACAATCTGAGATCTCCTTGTTCATTTGCAAGGGATTTGGCAATAGTGACCCTTCTGTAAAACTGTGGGGCAAGAGCAG
>NW_008825160.1:1543299-1548494 GCF_000699105.1 Pygoscelis adeliae
ACATGCAATACCTGACCCTCTGCTTTCAGCATCCAGTGCAAGAGCAAGGGCACACTGCATTTCACTTCATAATGGCATAAGGAGGCTAGAGAGCTGAGGAGATGGGGCCTCAGCTGGGAGAAAGGGCAAGCAAACAGGAGGGGAAGTCTGAAGCAGAGAAATCCACCAAAGAATGCAGGATAGCATAGGCTGGGTACCAGTGTGCACCATATCCCTTCTCTGCTGGCTTGAGATGGGCTCTGGGAAGGTTAAGATGGCTGTCAGGAGGTGTTATTGGGTGGAGAAAGGACAAGTTTCCACCATTCCAGGATAAATAGCTTGTACTTGTATGCTACAGGCAGCTGGGGGAGTGCGGGCAGGCAGAGAGACCTCACAGACAGGACAGGCTTTCTTGTGTTCTCAGGGCACTTTGGAGGATCATTGAAATTAGCTGCAGATGGTGGCTGTGTAATAAGGTGTGCAGGTTCCTCTGAGCCCAACAAAGGATAAAAAAAGCAGTGGAGCAATGGGATGTGCCACAAGAAGAAAGACTTTCCCTTTACTCTCTTGCTGACCGTGCGTCTGAAACTGATGTGGCTCAGGTACATCTGGGAACAAGGAGAAGGCAGGTCATCTGCCCTACCTGACCTCAAAATGCTGGGTACACCTAGGACCAGCCCAGCCAAGGAAGCACCCCTTTCCCTGGCCTGCTGGAGGGGTGTTTTTAATTATTTTCCAGCACCTCATGTATAGGGGCCAGGTGAGAGAGAAGGGATCAGTTTACAAGACAGGGAAGAGGAGAAAAGTGGCATCTCCCAGCACGCTGTGGACTTGAAAGCTTTAGCACAAGGAAGAGTAAGCCCTGGAGCACTACCCTAGCGTAAACTATTCCCACTTCTCCGTTCTTCTTCTTTTCCTGATTTTCTTCCCTTTGATCTTGATTTGCTGTTTCTGAGACTTGAATAATTTCACCCTTGGACAAGTGGAACAGATGCAAACCTCCTCTTTCCTTCCTTAAGACACAACCCACAGGCACTTTTCTGAATTTGGGTGCCTGTGAACTAGATCTGCCTTCCATCACCAGGTCACCTCTGATCTGGGTTTTTCTAGGGTGGACTAAGGAATTTACCTCCCGTGAAGTTAGTCTCAGAGGATTGGCCATGACAAGCACAGTGTGTCCACCCTGTAATTGGTGTGGCCCTAAGTGCCTGCTGCAAGGTAGGCATCCTCTTTACTTCAGAGGCCGTGTGCAGTGCTGCGTCTTTATGACGTTGGTGGTTGGCAAGTTTGGACTCCATGGTCAAGTCAGTGTAGACATGGTATCTGAGGTTTAAGGTCCTGTCTCAGCTGCTTTCCCATATTCCCCAAAATATCTGCTGATGTCTTAGAGCAAAGTAATCCATTGAGTTTACCTGGGCTTGAGATGAATTGAATTTGAAAGGTGTTTCCATGCATTGCTGAGCTCATGGCAGCAAGGAAAGGAGCAGAGCTGAGGTATATCGGTTCTGCGAGACTCATACTACAGATGACCCACAGTGACTTCCGTAAGACATTTCTGGAGTGATCTCTAGGAAACATTAGTACAGATGGATAAAGCAGACGACAGGAATTCTTTCCCGGGATCATGCTGCGACTAGAAAAGGAAATATTGCTCCACTAACGCCTATTGGCCTCCCAGTTTTAGAAAGAGTTTCGGGATTTTTCACCTCCTCCCACATCACTGAGAAAGGGCAGAATGGGACTTTTTTCTGAGCGAGAGGGAGTCAACAGCAGGAGCAGGGAACGATGACTGAGCTGAGCTCTCTTTGCAGTGCCTGAAGGGTTAATGCTGGGCTTAAGCCAACCCATGGATCCCAATAACCTGCTCAGAAAGGCCTATGGGTAACTCCAAAATCTTCTTTGTCTTCTTTCTTTTCCTGAAAAAAAAATGACAACATCTCTCCAGATTCATACATTCTCTCTGTGTGCTAGAAGACAGTGGTTTCCTTTCCTTTGATGCCACTATTTTCAGTTACACATTGTCCCCACTCTTCTGAGATGAAGATGTAGAGGGATTCCCACCCCGTCACTGGGATTCCCACCCCGTCACTGGGAAATACCTGCTGTTCCTAAAGAACCCAGAAGCCAACCCTGAGAAAAGTTTCATCCTTCAAAAACTGCTACCGGCCCCATGCAGGCTTGAATTCTGTGACTAGGCAGATTGTTTTGGAAGTATAACTCCTCCCACAGACCAAGCATTTGTCATTCTTTCTGTGAACTATGTCGCATTCCTAACAAACTATTTGTCAGTCACATGCTTTCCAGTGCTTCTGTGAACAAGATTTTTAGGCTCTGAATTGCTGGGAAAAGTGAAGACTGGTTGTTCTGCATGTTTTAATGATGAATGTTGTTTCTGCCTCCCAACTGGACGGACCTTTTTTCTCTTCTCTCTTTGCTGGTTATGAATACTGAAAGATACTGGCCAGGTGGCCGGAGCTGCGCATCCTTTTCTGTTGGAGATATCTACCCTGAAGATATGTAGCAAAGCAGATATTGGCAATCGTACGGACATTTAAGTTAATGCAGACCCACTCTCAGGCAAGCTGACTAATAAACAAAAGAGAGAGGGGCTTGAATACCAGAAAAATATTTTCAGTGTGAGAATGCCGATTCAGTTACAACAGTGATGGAGGAAATATGATTTTCAAGTCCAAATTTGTCATAAACTGGCCATGTAAGATGTCTTACTCTCAGCCCATGCTTTAAAAATACGCATTTTATTTTCTTCACCACTTTTATCCAGATATAGATTGCAAATGCTGAAAAGAAAAACCTTGGTGGAAAATAGACTATGTGTAGTGTCCTGCAGAGCTGGAGTCCAGGCCTCAAGTTCTAACCTCCTGGCAAGTTCTAACAGTATGTCACAAAACAGCCCCATATACCCTTCTTCATTGGAGTCAAGGTCTGCAGTGGTTTCATCGGTGCTATCAGCCCTTTCTCCTAGAATATTTGCTTCCTGCTGCCAGACCATTTTGGCCGGGTGATGGCATCTTTTACTTTGCATGGCCCAAGCTAATCTGAAGTCATCATCAAGGAGTATTCATGGCTCCCTTGAGCCTCTGGAATAGATTAGCGGGGGCCTTCTCAGCATGTCTCTAACCCCAACACTGCTGAGGCCACTACACAATTAGCCAGCAATTGTGCCGCAGCGAACAGATTGCACTGAAGATAACCAGATGTGAGCAGATAAAGGGGCCGGTGGAATTCGGGCCATGTGTGTCTTATCTCTGAAAGCCTTCAATAGCTTCTCCAGCCCTGAGTTCAAACAGCAGTCACGGGCCTGCAGTGTCTCATGCCAGGATCTTTATTAGGCATCATTTCGGGTGATCTAAGCCCTCTCAACCTGCCAGGTGAATGAGAAAGGTCAGCAGTTTGAAGGTGAAGACCGAGTTGTGTACTGTCAGATTCTTCTGATCACAGGACATCTGCTCCTGCTCATTCCTCTGAAAGTATCAAAGCACTCATGACGCAGGACCACCAGGGCCTCAGATGAGGATCACAGCAGCCATCTTGGCCAATGGTTGCATGCTCATTTTGCTCTGGTTGCATCAAGCGTGGGAGCTGAGAATAGATATGGCACTGCAAGATAGCGCTGAGTAGGCCCAGACAGACCTTCTCTCAAGTAGATTTTCATTCCTCCCTGCTGAGGGGTGACAGCACTCTGGCCAGTCGCTCCCTGCTCAGGTGGGTTAGGGCTAAACACATTGTCCCTTCATCTGGGGCTGTGAGGGAGGGGAAATGTAGCTCATGAGAAATGACCCCATCACATCAGTTCCCCCCAATTTTTTTTATTATTCCTGACACCCTTCCTTAGGAAGTATCCATGCTGAAGACCATAAACACATCTTAAACTCCATTCACTACAGACACAGCAATTTCAGGGATATGGTGGTCTATTCCCCAACCTCCCATACACATAATATCAACAGTAGTACCAACGATCCAGCACACTTCTGTTTAACTAGCAAGGCAAAACCTAGCCTTTCAGTGGAAGGGAATTTCATTGAAGACTAAAATGAAGAGCTGTCCAACGTCATAGAGTTTAGAGGCATCAGGTAGAATCTGAAATCCCATACAAATTTTGAAAACTGTCCTCCTATATCTAGCTATATTCAATCAGCATGGATGTGTTGGTGCTTCTAACATCCTTCGCAAGTGAACCATCAGCAGGGTCAGATGCAAAAAGGAGGAAGGCTGCCTTACCTTGAAACTCTTGGTTTTTAAGAACCAGAAAAGATCAAATGAACACTCCTATGTGCTCAGGGCATGGCTGCTCTAGAGCACATCTCAGTGTCCTCTACTCCACGTAGGTTCCTATAGCTTTCACAGGTCTCTTTCAACGTTTTCATCCCCCTCATGAGTGAAGGTTCAACAAGAAACTCTTTCAGTCATCTGATGAAAACATCTACCAGGCTTAAATGTGGCTACAGACCTCACCTAGAAGTTTATCTAGACATTTTCTTAGTCAGATCCAGAAGTTTGGGTGTCCTTAATATACTGTCTCTTTTCTTTTATTATCCTTTTTTGCAGTTGAACATAGCAATTCAATAAGCAACCTCCTTCCCTCCCCTTTTATTCCCTCTCTGAAAGGCAAACTGAATACTATTTTTTTTTAAAAGAGTAATCTAAGCTTTACAGGACCTCTACTGTCAATTTCAGATATTCCATTGACAACTCCCAGCTAGATTTATCTCCAAGGGTATTCAGTGCCTCCTGATAGCATTATCCTTGTGCTAATTGAAATTCTGTCCTAAGGAAGAAAAAGGAAAGATTTCCAAAGGGGGTGAGAAATAACAAGGCAAAAAAATAAACCTAAGCAAGCCTCTGAGGCAATTCCCCAGGCTAGAAATCTGGAACAATGTTTTGTGCTTTCCCCTAACAATCAACTTCCCAAAGGGGCAGAATCATCAAATATTACATGGGGTAATCTTAGTAATTAAAGAATTTATCCATATATATGAAACACCATAATGGTGATCACAGGGCACAATCCAGTTTGCAAAGTATTCTTCTGCTGGGATTCACCAAGATGCTGTTTTATTATGAGTTGGCTTTTTTAAAAGATTGAGGTGTTTTTAATCTATTTTTTCCGGATGTTTCACCTCATAACATTTCTGGTTTTACTATATGGCTCTTATTTGTTTGCCCAACTAATTTCTTTCTCTGTCTTTCTCTTT
>NW_008825160.1:1548519-1552647 GCF_000699105.1 Pygoscelis adeliae
TAAATTTTAGCACGTGATTTTTGGTATGTGGTTGCAGCAGAACCCTGCACATTTATCTCCATGAAACTGCTTGGAAGAACATTAAAGAAGCCTCAAGTGAGGAGCAGGAAGACATTGGAGTTAGTCATGTGAGGCAACTTTCAGAGATGGACAGAAAACAAAATGCAAACCAACCAACCAACCAACCAAAGAAACAAACAAAACCCAACCTTCAGGGATTCCATCTGATTAAGAAAGCCATCTGTTCAGATGACAAACCTTGCCATCCTGGTTGGCCAAACTAGGAGAAAAAGTCTGCAGGAGGGTATTTAAAAACAAGCAATCAGAACCTGTCTTTACCTGTTGTTGAAAATCTCCCTTCTCAACGAGCCCCCATCACTGACTTAAAGCCCCCATATGACCCTACATGTATTTTTGCATTTTTGCTTGGTGAAACAACCTTCTCAAGTGTGCTAAGACTGCGTTATCAGAGAAAATAATGCAAGATACCCTCAGAATCGGCACTGCTTGTCAGGAAAAGCCTTTCCAAGGGTTCTGGAGCTGCTGCCTAAGTCAGAGCAGCATGAACCTTTTGACCTTTAAGCTTTAAACTCACATAAGCATGTAAGCCATCTTGGCTTAAATAAACATGACAAGTATGCTACTGATTTTGCTGTGTTTTGACATTGGTACAACTCCCTCCTGACTTAAAGGGAGTTTGTGATCATTTATATCATAAAATATAGGAAGGGTAATAAAAATGACAGATAAGGCATAGAAATCTCTCAGCCAGTGAGAAACAGTGCCCTGCCATTTCCCATGTATGGATGTCCAGCACTTCCAGGTTGTGCTTCTTGATCTATCACATCAAATTCCTAAATTCAGTAAGTTGCAAAGGTTCTGGTGGAAGAAGAGGGGATATTGATATAATGTAAAGTGCTCAAGTCCATTTTTTTCTTATCTATGCACACTGACCAGCTGGTCTGTTAGAAGAGGTGGTGTGATCTAACACATCACCCAAGATTTGGACCAGCAGGTTCTAGTCCCCACTTTGTGTCTGACCCTAGAAATTCGCTTCCTTTCTGGAAGATCCAACCTTTGACTCAGCTTTAGTTTCCTCTTTCTGAACTTGTATTGAGGGTATTTTATGATGCCTGCCAGCTTGAACTTACAAGGGATTTGCAGTTTGGCTGTTTATCAACCATTGAAGGCAAGCTTTGGGAAGCATGGACCACCTCTGAAGTTCAGGCTGCCCAAAATGGCCCACAGACAGACCGAGGTTGGAATCACTTAGACTTGTCTAATATGTAATGCTGAAATGTCCCAGACTGGCTTTCTATTTTGCAGGCTGAATGCCTGCATGAAAATACCAGCAAAAATATAAAGGGGTGGGGCGCCCTCTTATCCCCTAAACCATCAAAGAATGCAATTAAGGGAAACTACCTAGTCTGGCCCAACTTGAAAAGAACAAGGGTAGCCCTTTCATTCAGAAGGTTTAACGTGGGTTAGATGTTTGCAGTATGGTTTGGGCTAGGGAATTCTTTGTGGGTAAAAAGAAGGGAGAAGCAGACTGAGCATTGCTTTTACTCTCCAGGATGAAGGGAAGGGCATTGGATGTGAGTGGTTGCCTGGCAGATTGGTCTGTAAGACAGCGACTGCTTTTATGTCTCTGCTAAGCAGGAAAGGAAGGAGGAAGGAGATGAAAGGAAGAAGATAGGATGGGTGGGGAAAATGAGGAGACCTGGGTGCAGCCTGGAAGCATCACCCTGTGAAGCAGGAGATGGAAGAATGGCAGGAAAAAGAATGAATTTACAACCTGACACCCCCACAGATGGGTCCTTGCATTTGTCCTTTTGCAGACAAACAGACCCCAGTTGAATTATGGGGCTATAATTCTATTTGTGGATGGTGGACGGGAAGAAGGGGGAGGTTGCAAGAGCTGTTTGGTGGTTTATGACCTCCCCAGAAGCCCTTGATGGAATTCCAGCCCCATAACTCACAGCTGCCTCTTCTGGATCTAATTCACTGGAGGTCTCTGATGTGGTAGTTAAGATCGAGTTCGGTGTTGTGTCTTGCCCCTGCTGGGGTGTTAATCAGATTGCCTTTGCTAATCCAAAGCAGGGCAGTTTTATGAGACAGTGTTTCCCTGGCGAGTGCATTCTGGTTTGGCTTGGGTACTGTGAAAGCAGACTTAGGTACCGTTAACGTAATTGGATCAGTGTCTGCAGCCGTATTTCTTTCATAGTCATCCATCAGAAAGAAAGAAGAGCACAGGACCAGAGCTATGGCATGGCCATCAAGGTGACCCTGGTGTCTTGAACCCTAGAGGTTTTCCATTTGGCTCTCCCTAGTGACATCAAGGGGTTGTAAGCTGCCTGCAGGTCTGCCCTGCACTGCAGCTGGTGAGTAAGACCCAACTCAGGGCCACAAGATATAAATCAGGACATGAGATTTAGCTCGTGTCCATGCCTGTAGACCTGCCGCATTACAAAGAAGGACAGGTCCTGACAGTACCTCAGGGTCTGTACTTTGGCACTCTGGTGCTCCTCCAGCAAAGGGTTAACCAAACTGGACAGGGCAGCACTTATAGGACCAACTTGATACCTGTCAGTAGTGTCTGAGGGACAAAGGTGGGATGCCCTGGGATGCATCACTTGCTCCAGTGGATAGATTTCTATCTGGCATCATCTCTCTGCCCCAAAAAGGCTGTGTTTCAAAATTAAAATCTAACTTCAAAGCCAACCACAAGCATTTCTTAGGGCTCAACCTCCTATCCCCATGTACAGCCCTCAACAGGTAAGCATCGCACTCTCACAGTCATAACAGTCCGAACCTTTTAAGCAGCTCCTTTTCCAAGATTTTATTACAAACATCTCCTCACCCAGTAGACTCTTTTCCCAGTATGCCTTTCTGTGCTCGAGCTCTGTATATTTGGCCCAGTGAAGCAATTGTGTCTAAGAGCATACAGGGCAGAGGGAGCCAGACTGGATGCAGTTTTATCCATGAAGGGAAAAAATCCCTGGTACATACTCTTCCCAAACTGTGCATTGTCTGGGAGAGGGTTAGCTGGCACTGTCCAAAATTGTGCTGGGGAGCATGTTAACAGCTAAGCATCACAGTGCTTGATACTCCACCTTGGCCTTCTTTTATTTACTAGCACAGATGTAGCCAGGAAAAACATAATGCCTGGTGGTGTTGTCTGCTTGTCATGTTCCTACCCATAAAATGTTTGTGTGTCATGAATTGTGACTAACTGGTGATCTGCTTGCCTGTGTTGTAGGAACAAGGGCTGCATCCCATATGGCGTACTGAAAGAAAGCTGGCCTGTGGAGATGTCTTGGCATCACGTTTGGTTTTGGGAGTTATAAGGTCAGTGAGTACATTTACCATTAGAATTTATGAGAAGGCAGGAAATTCAAAGAAGCAAATAAAAATAAAACAGTTATTCTCCTTTCAGTTTTTTTTCTTTGAATGTTTTCGCTGAAGGCAAAAGACCAAACTGATTCCTGCTTTCCTCCCAAATGCTTGCTGGGTTGTGGGAACATACGACACACCACAGGGCTCAGGGCTCTGCTGCATTTACAGCAAGAGACATTCCCTTTCCTAAAACAATTACAGCAAGAAAGGTCAAAGCAGACCCACTGGTGGGATTCATCCCACCTGGCTTTAGAAAGGCATAGCGTAGCCATCCATAGCTGGGCTAGTTCCTCCCATCCTCCCTAAGGGTCAGCAAGAGGAAACAAGCATTTTCCTTTGTCGTTCACTGATCTATTTTAGCCATCGAGGTTGTGTTGCAATGAGATGAATTGTATCCTGAAAGGACCCATTTTTCACTGGTGGCTGTGCAGGGAGACAGGACAACTAGCACAGACGAAAACACCCACGGCCACTCACTCAGATAACTCCCCAGCATGAGAAGAGGTCATTTTGCAGAGAACCTGCTATGATGGCTCTGAATAAAACCTCATTGATGCCAGAATCATTTTCTTGCCATGCAGCGTGCTGGCACACCTTGATACTGAAGCTAGCAGGTCTCTCCAGGGCAAGTGACTCAGAGTTATGGTCCCCGTCACTCTCACCGCCTCGGTGAGGATAATGAACCTGAGGTTGAACACAAGGAAGGGAGAGTCTGTCAGTTCCCTCGTACAA
>NW_008825160.1:1552692-1574913 GCF_000699105.1 Pygoscelis adeliae
TGAACCAGAAAAACCTCCAGGAAGGGGACTGGTGGGGGGAACAGCTTAATACAATGCAGGCAGCCGAACCTGTGAAGTGTCAGAAAGCGGGTGAGGGAACCGGGAAATAATAAAGGCAAATTGAATGCTCTCCACGTTGCTGGAAATAGTCCTTCTCAGCTGACATCTGGGATCGCTTTGGGAAGCTGCAGACCAGCTCCTAGCTTTCCCCTGAGAGCTGAAGACTGGTTCCTAGCTTTGCCCTGCCCTCTCCCCTGCCAGGTTTTTGATGGGTACTTGGGGGATGTTATTTACACTGGGGATGTCACAGAGATGAGGCAAATGGTCACCATTTCCTCAGTGGAGGAGCTTGAAGGAGGGGTGGATTGAGATGCAGGAAATGGACATCACCTCTCGTGGACAGTAAAAGCACGAAAGCTCTGAAAATGCCTCTTTTCTGTAGCTTGGGGGTGGGATAATCCAGCATGGACAGGGAAACACCAGTGATCTTAGTGAAGAGATGGCGAGATGGATCCTGCTTGCTTTGTAGATAACTGGTTGGCCTTGAGTATCCAGCTTAGCCCATTTGGGAGCTGAATAGAGTCATTTCAGAGGCCGAAACTGGGAGAAGTGGCTGGTGCTTCCAGCACAGTGTGCTGTATCTGTCATGCACTTGCAAACACAGACAACAGGACCTGAGTTGAGGTCTCTCAGGATCTCCAGAGTGCCCCAGCAGGCACCAGCCTGATGCCCTGTCCTGTTGCAGATATTCATGTCAGAGGTTTTTCTTCTCACTCCTACTCTTGCAGCTCTCACTGAATCAATAGGTAAATTCTCCACTAAGCAGTAGCAAGCCCATGCATGTAATCCCCTTAAAAGCAAATATTTTGAGCTTACAGCTGTCAACAGGGAGTTACCACAAGCCTGGAATCTGTTTGTTTGGCTGTGCTAAGTAATTGCAGCCCCATTTAGTGCTTGGAAGGGTGTTTTTGTGGGAATAGTTGGTGTTGTGTTGTTTCCTGGTCTTGGCACTGAATACAAGAGTGTGGTCCAGTATGTATCAGATATGAGGTTTAGTTATAGGATCACAGCGTAGGTCCCAACCGTGCCCTAACCTATGGATGCTCACAAACATGCAATATGCTGCTGGGTCCAATTGCAAAAAGAGTGACTGGGTTGATTGGTACTGGGCAAAAATAGGCTGCAGAGACCCTAGCTTTGCCTCTGAGCTGCTGTGTGATTGTGGGCAACTCATTTCACCTCTTTGTGCCTCAGTTTCCTCCCCACCTCTTCCTTTTCCTGTCTCACTGACATGGAAGCTGTTATTTCTATAGGGATACTCTCGCTGTTTATGCAATGTCTGGCAGAGACTCAGCCTAAAACTACTCTTGGCCAAATGTTAAGTACAACCACTTAGTCTGGAAGGAAGTTTTCATGAGATATTTTAGTTTAGGTTTAAAAAAGGCCCCAAAAAGCAAAAGCCTTCATAACTCTTTTCTTTAGAGTTTTTTTGCTTTTGTTTTTGTTTTCCCCTAAATACAGTAATAATTCAGAATAGCTGAAATCTGAAGCACTTCTTTGCACATTATGCTTTTCTAGCATAAGTTCCTGCAATTCACCCTGCTGCCTGGAGGGCTCTGATGGGTGATACCTATACAGGCAACACACCGTTGTGACTGACTGACCCACTGCTGGAACGTGCTGGCAGACTGATGTGAGTCCTTTTGGGTGACAAGGACTTTTCCTTTGCTGTGTCCCAAGGAGCAGCTGGACAGAGATGTCTCATTTCCATGTCTGGATGTGGTCAGTCTGTCAGTGTACGTATGCTGCTCATCTACAGGTGCCCAGACACTTGTTGAAGCTTATTCCAAAAGCTGTCAGAGCTTCATTTTACTCCTTTCCCTTTTTGAAGCCCACTTTCTTACTTCCTTTCCATGCTTTCCACTGAGCTGAGACTTGCAGATCCAAGTTCAGCCGAAAGGTGTTTGCCTTCCACAAGCCCTGTGTTGGCACCGTGGTCTGCAAATCCCATAAAACCTGCCAGCTGTCTCATTCCTCGGTGGGTGACAGAGGCTTAGCCCTTCGGAGCGTGGCAGGAGTTGCACCAGCTCCAGGTATGCAACCCTGACTCTTTTCCTCTCTGCTGAGTGAAACGGAGGACAGTGGTACAGGGCTGGCTGGGACAAGGGGAGCAGTGGGAAACACTGGGAGCATACACAGGCGGAAGGGGCTGGTAAGGATGTTGATGCCACCGTCCAGCTCTTGGAATGACAATGAGGATAAGAGCTTTGTCCCTGCTTTGTGGGGAGAGGGAGGTTGGTGGCTACGTGCAGCGCTGGCTGCGAGTCTGCTGTGGGATGCGGGACACAAGGAGGGAGCAGGTACACAGCTCTGACCTCCTCTGCCACATCTCATTGCTGTGAGAGTGGTGAATTATGAAAGATGGCAGTTTCAGTAGTCCCCACCACCACATCCCCTTTCCACCTCCAAAGGGACCTGGCTCTGTTTATATCACTTTGGCTTTTCAAGAGCAGGGTCAGTGAAAAGCACCTATGAATCTCTTATCTCCAGTTTGCCTTCAGATGAGATGTTTCAGGTCAAGTTTCCTGTCCTTTGGGGTACATGATGAGGCCGATATGTTAAACCATGCAGACGTGTGTCACGGCAGTGCAAACCCTGCCCAGGCTTGGCCAAGCCTGCCATCAGTCCCAGGGAATCTGACCTCCTTCATTAAAGATTTACCCTTTGCAACAGCCATTCAAAAGACAGTATCATAAGATAATATGATATTATAATATGATTATAATATGATTATCTCCATTATAATATGATATCTCCATAAGATAAGGGGAGCACAGTGGTTGGGGAGCAGATGCGGGAAAGGGAAAATGGATTTTCCCCTCTTGCTTTAAGCTAAGCTATCTAGAAACTGGAGTGTCCATCAGCTGCTCCTTCTTGCCACGTGTGGGAGGAGAGCAGGGGTAGGAGGCGGGGGAAGGAGGGAGGCTGCATTTCTCACTGCCTGGGGAACATCTTCAGCTTTGAACATACATGCAGGGAAGAGAGACCATGCCTGGCAGCGAGAGGGCTGCAGATCTGCCCACAGGCAGTTGATCCTTCCCTCTGTCTTGGAGAAACATCCATCTTCTGCCTCCAGCCAAGGATATAGATGCTGAGGACAGATGATTTCTTCCTATTTGCATGGCCAACCACGAGTGCTGCAAGCAGGGCTTGCCCCAGCAGCAGCCTCAGGCCTGGCATGACATCCTGGGAACAGAGAAGCAAGTGGGCTGGGGTGTTCGCTTGTCCACCTAAGACTACCTATGACTCTTCCAGGCTTGAAACCCCGTGTGTTGATTGCTACTCTACTGTAACGGCCAAGGAGTCAGGGGCTCCCACTGAGAACTTTCAAGAGCCGTAGGACATGGCTCCTTTAATGGCATCCCCAAATTCATGATCTTGTCAATCATCTTCAGGATGCACGACTGATGACACCCCACAGGCAGATGGAAAGGAATAACCTGTCTGGATCCCACCTGTCCAAAAAAATTTTCAAACAACCTATTAAATGGGTACTTGTGTGAGAGAGAAATAGAGAGAGAGAGAAAGGGGGAGAGGTGGGAAGGAGGGAAGATGGAAGGGAGGAAGGGAGGAAGGGAGGGAGTGCATTGGTGGAAGAAGGCTTTCCACAGTCATTTGTTGACACAAGCATGCTGATCCCTAAGCCTTTGCCCTCTCTGTACATGTAGCTGGGGGTCTGCTCAGCTGGGATCCACTTCCCACCACACTTCACCAGCCCAGCCCACGGGCATAAGTATGAAGCCAAGCCCTAAAGCCAACATGTGCTGACTCTCTGGAGCACTAAGGAAACTCTAGAGCATGCAGTGCGGATAGTGGGGGAGCCTGAACTTGGGAGAGCGCTCCTATGGTGTACGTGTGAAGGGGACTTGCTTTGAGCACTTACATGGTCTCCAGTCTCATGCTTCCCTTTACTTGAATTCCCTCTCTCTGGCTCCATTTGGCCACAGGAAGCAGCAATCACAGCCTGGAGCATTTTTATTTCTTTATTTTTTTTAATAAACTTTATTCTATATTACAAATAGGTTTTTTTTCTTTTTTGTTCTGGACTGCAAAATAGGAATGCCTTATATTTACATACACAGGTATACAATTAATTATAACAAAGGTACAGAAGCTTTGCCTTTACCAAGTAACAACGGGATTCCAATTTAAATAGTATAGATTTTATTTATTTTTTAACTAGGATCAATTCAAAAGAAAATCAAACCAACAACAACAACAACCTAAGAAAAAGGATCCCAACCTCCTTTCTAATGCTGTCTTGACATCTCTTTGAGGCTGTTAGTAACACTGTAGTGAAAGGATATGTCTTTACATTGATTTTGTATTTAAGGTGGAAGCTTTAGCAAAACAGAGAATGAGACTTCCGGGCTCATGTGTATGTCCAAGACACAGGGTCAGACACTAGGAAGGGCCTGTCTTGTGATGTTAAATAATCCAGTTGCCTCTCATCTTGATTCTTTGGGGAAAACACTGGGAGCATTTAGCTAGCACCTAATCTCTCTGCTTCCTTACCCCACTCTGGGCTGGAAAGTGGCTTTGCTCCAGGGACTGGAGGAAGAGCAGCATAGAAATTGTAAATAACACAAAGTTTCTCTTAAGATACTTCCGAAAGGACTGCAAGCTTGGACATGTGCCTTGATTTCTCCACCTGGCTCTATCGGAAGGTCAATGGCAACCTCTCCTGCTGGGAAATGCTGTCCTCGGAGTCAAGGAGCTACACCAGACCACATTGGCAAGAGAAGGGAATGCAGAAAGAGCCTAAATGTCCTGGTTTTCCCCCTGTTTTCTACACCCAGGTTTGCTTTACTGAGCTTCCCTGCACACTGCTCTCTGCTGCGAGTGTCTTTGAGGTGACTGGCTTCCAAGCAGAAAGAATTTCTTGAGGTAAACTCTCCATCTTTAGAACAGAAGATTAACACAAAAAAAAAAAAAGCCAATGAACAAACAACAACAACAACAACAACAACAGAAATCACACACGTGACAGGTTGATTAGACTAAGCAGCTTTATATCCTTGCTGGGGTTTTTTTGGTGGTTTTATTTTTTCCAAGTGTAAATCTTTTTTTTTTCTTTTTTTTTTTTTCTTTTTTTAGACATCTTTCTACAAATTAATTCGTTGCTGTAAGCCTGTGTCCCCTTGGGTGCTTCTCTAACAGTGTAGTGAACTGAGCCATCCCAAATAAAACATGGTTGACAAGCTCCGTTTTCAAAGCATTCTCCGCAAAATGGTTGTCTCCTGTAAGACAACACAACTTTTTTGGAGGAAGGAGCATTGCACAGTGGCAGAGGTGAGGGACTGCAGGACTCCATGGACCAAACAATACTCTGAAATGGGAACAGCATTGGGTGCAAAGCAGGTAAACTCAGGCTGTGAATGGCCAGGAGGCTGAGGTTCACACCATGACATTGAGGTTCATTTGCTTCATCAGTTGCCTGCTCCACAGCATACCAAGTTTGGATGGCAAGAGTTAGGACATCCCAAGACCTCCACCTGCCCTGGAGGACAACTCTTTTACTACTCATCAGACGTACAGAGCAAATTGTCCTGGCATCAGTGAGGCTATGCCAATACTTCTCTACCCAACAGCTGTCAGGGTGACGCATCTGCCAACATCGAAACGCAGTCTACTATGATCATGTAAATGATTGTATCTCCCTAGTTTGGAGAAAGAGAGCTCCCTAGTTTTGAGAAAGAGATCCATCCCTGGGCTCCGCTGGTCATCCCAGGAGAGGAGTGCATCAGAGGCTCAGACGAGTTTAAACAACAACACTGATTTGAAAGCTGGATTTTTATACTGATTTCCTCATTCAAGGGTGGGGGATATGCAAACTGGGTTCCTGGATGCAATTTGTGGTGAGTTACCGAAAACCAACACAAACCTGGTGGGACCACAATGCATGTTTCTATACAGTGCCCTCTGTCTGGCTTCTCTAGCTAAATGCTGAACCAGGGAGAAGAAAGGGACTAAAACCACCTTGTCGGGACTGATGGGGTTCCAGCAAAGTGCTTATCTGGTCATGGCAGCTTCCCACATCAGCAATAGCCACCGCAGAAAGCAACAGATTTCTATGGAGGAGCAAACCTCTTATGCACTAGAGCCTGCCTCAGGAGTTTGGGAAGCAAGACCAGTTTTCTTCCTCCCTCTCATTCCTTTTACAGCGCCAAGCAATATCTCCACACTATCAGATGAATCTACTTCATGAGTAATTCTACAGGCTGCTGGGAAGGGTGAAGCATGACTTGTTTTACTGATACCTTGGTGATGCGAGAAAGTAGTCCTGGTCATGTCCAGCAGCCCAGACTTTTCTTTTTGGTGTGAGATGGTCCTTGGACTTGAGGGTCCTTTGTGGACACACAGATGTATGCCCCACTAAGAGGAGCCCTGGGACTCAGTCCTTTCAGGTTTCCAATCTTCCTTTGGAAGAGTCTTCCACATAATAGTGTCTCTTCCAAAGCACTTCACTAAAGCCTTGGGGAAGGACAGATCTACATTTTGTGGTTTTGCTTACTTTTAAACAATTTTCCTCTTGATATTAGCTGGTTTGTGCTTGGGTTGTTTCATCATAAGAATCCTGGACTTCAGGAAATGTGGAAGGGATGTGTAGTCTTTATGTCGGCTGACTCAACAGTGAGACTGGCCAGTGGACTCTTAAAACTCTATCCGTATTCAATAGCATTATTAAAAATAATGATGACAATTACGTGATTTACTTGGTCTCTCTCCCTTCATGGTAGACACCTTCCTGTGGGCTAATGCACAAGATCTGGAAACTTTGGTAATCACTTTTCAATTAAAGCAAATACCAACCAAAAATCTGCTGGTAAATCTTCTTCATGTCATAACAATTTTTTATGGTCTCCAGTGTCAAAGAAGTATGGTAAGACAACTGCAGTGGTAAAACTACAGATGAGAAAATTGGCATAGCCCTCTTACCTAATGGAGCAAGGCTGGCGTATGGTGGATTGGACCAAACCTTCAGATATGTTCAGGACAGAATGAATAGTGGGAAGAGAAGGACTGGGGCGTGTTGGGAGAGGAAGGTGCCCTTGGCTGGCTGCATTTCTCCTTTTCAGTAGTTCTCCTGTGTGTCTGTTCAAGCGCTAACAATCTCTAACACTTTCTTCCAGATAACACGCAACTTTTCCCACAACAGTGTTTACTGGAAGGCTCAATCTGCAAAAGCACATGACATGATGGATTACGTCTCAGATCACTGTGTCATTGATAGGTGGGTACACTCACAGGGAGGACACGATGTGTTTGCGGAGGGACTGTTCACCTTTTGTTCCTCTAACCCAAGCACAAAATCCCACAGCAAATTCTGCAGTGAAGAAATAATCTTAGCTCTCTCAGTAGGACCACAGAGAGTCTTCATGAGATCCCTTTCCCCATTTCTGATGGTGCTGCAAGCATCAGCATTCATTGTCTTGATTGCGGCATTGTTTGAGAAATACCCATAAAGATCAGCCTATCATCTGGCATTTTCTGGATATTAGGCACCTGTCCCTTGACTTCTAGGCACTTTGGCTCCAGTTCTCTCCATGTAGCTTGAAAAACAGTGTGGAATACCACCTATTGGGCATTTTTGGTCAAGTGTAGAAAGGGAGGTGGCGGGAAACAAATCAAAGGAAGAGGAAAAGAACGCATCCATATTGTAGTAGGGCTCATTCTTCTGCTTGTGTCTTCGTTTTTAGTTGTGTTTTACATGCACTTAAAAAATAGTTAGCTCAACAGGTGAGGCTGGGAAGAAAGATGCCAAGACCTCTCATAGACTGGGGGATGCTGGGACAGTGGTTGGAAATGGGGAGGGCACTGAAGGGGGCAGGGGAGGAAGCCCATGCATTTACATCATGATTCTGGCACATTTTCCAAGCAAAAACCAAAACCAGCTCAAACACCAAATAAAGAAAAACAAAAAGAAAAACAAAAAGAAAAACAAAAAGAAAAATAAGGAGGAGATGAAAAAGAAGCAAAATACAGATTTTCTTTCAAATCCTGGGGATGGGGGAAAGAAGAGGGTGGAGAGAAAACATAAATGCCTAAATGGGAACTTGGGAAGGGTTAAGACACCAACCTCACGGCGCTTCCCATGTCCCCTAAGTGTTTCATTCTCAGTGTCTCTGAGGTGTTCAAGTTTTTCTTGAAAAATATATATATTACAGATGAAAAACTCCGTACCAGCAAGAAGAAATAAAATAATAACAATGGAAAACAACCATAATAAAACAAAAACACAGCCCTGAAAACATCAAAAAGAAACAGGGTGAGTCTCAAATTTCCCCTGTGGTGTTTCTCTGACTTCAGTAACAGTGCAGGATTACACCAGTTCACTTTGATACTTCTTTTTTTTTAAACAGCTTCTTCTTCCTTTCATGTGCGCATGTCCAGGCAGTATAGCCCATCACTCATAACCACTTCCCTCCAAGCCAGCTATTTGTCCTTAGACTCCTACCATGCAGCTGTGAGTACAAGGCATGACAATAGGGTCCATGTTCAGTTTTTGTGGCACTTTGTTTGTCAAAACCTTTGGTTTCTTCCTTTTTTTTTTTTTAATTTTCCTTTTTTATGTACTTATAAAAAATATTGTGTTTGTGTTGTTGTTGTAATTTTCTTACCTCTGGCTCTGGTGGGACTTCCACCCCACTTTCACAGCCATAATCAATGGATCTGGAACATGCGCCAACATTACTAAATGGATCAACAAAACCATCGCAGAACCAACCAAGCCCAAATCATCCCCAATGTGCAGCCCTCTTAAAAATGCTGAGATGTCCATAAGGTGCGTGATGAGTCCATCAGCTCAGCAATCAAACAGAAAGCAAGCAAAATTAAAAAGGAAATAACGCACACGCGCACATAGATACACACACACACGCACACGCACACGCACAAAATAATAATAATTATAATCAAGATAGAAATGTCTGGGGTTTTAAAACCAAGACGTGTCCCTAAGTTTGCTGTTTCAATATGAATCTTGTGATGTTCTCCCCACAGACACATCCAGTTTTGGACTGCTCTTCTTTAAATGGTTTTAGAAAGACTTGCCTACATGTGTATCTGCTTGGCTGAATGAAACCCGCTTGCTGACTGACCCCTGTTTGCACCACATCCCCCATTAGACGCACTCATGATCCGTTGCTCTGAAGAGGTTCTGGTTTGCTAGCAAGAGGCATGAATAAAACCAAATGCACTCGTTCTGTAACCAATTTTACACACCCTGTCTTTACCCCTTCCTCCCTCCAGGTGCAAAGTAGATCCAGGCTGTAGCTCTGAGGATGGTGTGAGATGGATGTGGGCTGATTCTCCATGGCATCAAGCCACTCCTCCATCTGCTAATGAGCTCTGTTCATTTCTGGTGAGATGAATGCAGACCCAGCTCTTGCTTCCATGGTGTACAAGATGAAAGGTTCTCCAGACCCTGAGGGTCTCCCACTACGCTGAACCATGGTGATATCCAGGCTGGCAGCTGTATGAAAAAAATAGCCAAACACAGAAGAGACGCAGGAGCTCACTCCTTTTTAGCTGGCCACGAAACAGGTTGAGATGTTGTTCTGGAGGAGCTGAGCAGAGGATAGGACAGGCTAATCACCCACAATTGTCCTGTGGTGACAGTGACCTCCGAAGGGATAAGGAATGCAAAGAGACAGCACATCTTTCCCGGGCAGCAACTGTGCCTTCAGCAAGGCCTGTTGTTTCCAGAAATGGAGAAGAGGAAAAGCCAGGAGTTGGCACCAAAAGGCAGATGAGCTTCCATCTAGGTGTTCGTTCATTTACTTTCACGGTTCAGAGACCTCCAGAAGATATGCAGTTCGGCTGGGGGGATCTAGGTAGAAGAATATTTTGCAGTGTTTCATTTGGTTTTCCTCAAAGATTTCCTTCCAAAATGCGTGGTGACATTTCCTCTTAGGAGTGGCTTTGAAGGAAGCTTTTACCATCGGTCCTATTCACCACCTTGCTTCATGGCAAGCCCTTCAGTATCCTTCCGATATTCCACCATGAGAAAACAATAGCTTTGTTCCAGTTGAGGAAACAAAACGGAAAGAACTAACAGCTTTAAAAAAAATCCCTCTGGTTGATTTTTGAGGCCAAGCTCCTTGCCTGGAACAAAATGAGACTTGTGGCTCTTGTTTTCCAAGCTGAGGTGGGAACGAGGGAGACGCTGTGCTGTCCATTGCCAGAAGGAACAGAACCACCACCAACAGGATACCACTGAGCAGAGAGAGCATTTTTGCTGCAGTGCTACGACCAACAGGACACAATGGGAAAGACGGAGGGGGACACAGGTCTCTTTGAAAAATAAGAATAACCATATGAAACACATGGGCAGGGGAGTGTCGGTCTCCTCCTCCCCTCTTGACCCTTCCCCTGCCCCAAGAAAGCAGCTACACCACTGTTTGCCCAGGCAGATAAAAGCCACAATGGTCCCACTCTGGAGGGAGCTGTGGCATTTTTCGGGGATCCTTGAGGTTCCTCTCCCAGTGGGTCACTATCAAGAGATAGAGTTGCAATGGCTCTGCAGAAGAGGATCTCGATTTGCTCCTGCCCTCCAGGATCCCTGCAAGCAGGCTGCCTTCCCCTTGGGGAGACTTTTAATAATACTGAGTTCATTTCCAAGTCCACTCCAGAGGCTACAGCCCTAGGAGGGCAGTTAAAGCAGCATGACAGAAGTGACCTCCCAATTTCCCATCTGCAGAGTGATGATGTGATGTTGGGGAAGGTTTGGGGGGGGGGGCATTCTGTGTGTAATAGTTTTTCTCTAGGGCAAAGGCAGAGGGGAAGCTGTGAAAAGGAGAGCTCCACCCGAATGTCTTGATGTCCCCAGAACGAAGATTCCTCCGTAGTCTTTTCTTTTAACCCCTGGGGCTTTGTTGCTTTGTCCATAGATTTTGAAAGAGAAAGAAATGAGAGAGAGAGAGGAGTGCTGTTCAGGTGACTCTGCTTACAGCCGATCAAAACTTGCACTTGGTAAAGATGATGATCTTGAGTGAGGCACGACTTGGTTTATCCCTCCCAGGGTGTCCCTGGCAGGACAGTTCTCAGCTGTCTATGCTCATGAGGGTTATGACTTGTTCAAGTTTGTAGGCAAGTTTCTGTTTCCCAGCCTGGTCATCTTGATCAAGGGCTCCAAGAATCTGGAAAAAGAGAGAGAAATAAGTTGTAGGGATTTAATTTTTTTTGCCCAAAAGGACTGAGTCCAGCATCTAACAGCAGCAGATGAGGGTCGGCTTTCCCTAAGGTGGGTCACAGGCTTAGCTTAGGTGACACAAAGCAGGTCAGTCAGCAGAGAACTAGGCAGGCAGTTTGGGATAGAGCTGACTAAATGCAGACCTCTACATTGCAACCAATCAAATGGATTCTTATCTTGGAGATCAGTTACTTGGTAGCTTTATTCATCACCTTGCCATGCCACTTGAGATGCCTTAAGATATTTCACCCGGTCTTCAACACACAGAACCATGCTGGTCACCTTTAAGTCGTGTGTCATGCTTGCCGGACCACTTGAGGGTGGTTTAGGGTATCTGAAATGGCACTGGGCACATATGCTTAAACAACTTTTGGCCACATGTCATGCAGAGCTCATGTAGGGCTCCTCTGTAACAAGCTAACATCTGACCGTCGGCTACTGCAAGCCAGCTAAATCTGATTGACCGATAATAGGAGACAAAAATAACAGGGATCCAGATGGAAGAGTACTGGGGAGACCAATAATCCCAGGCCCTCCCTTTCCAGACCCCAGGCCTTGCTTTTTGTTCCTTAAATCTATCATCCCCCTATCCAGGATGAAGATCTGTGACACATTCTGGGCCCTGGGAATGGGTGGGCTGTCCCATGGTCCTGCAGAACTGCTCTTCCCCCTCCAAGGCTCTTACCTCCTCGCTGTACTTGCCAACATAGGAGTATATCTCTGAGAGCGCACTCATAGTGTTGAACTCGTTCATATGCATGCGAGACTGCTCAGCCAAGTATGCGTTCATGTCCTGGTCACTGATTGCTGGCATTTTGGCGATGTCTGAATAGTACCTGCGAGAGAGAAATACAGGTGTTTCTCGGGGGGAGAAGTAGGGAGTCAAGAGATGAAAGCCATCAACAGTAAGGAGAAAGGACACACTTAGCACTCTCGGGCTCTTCTGGCGCATCAATGATATACCTGGTCATGCTCTTCTTTTACAGCAAGGGAGATGACTTAGCCAAAAGTGGAAATTACTCAAGCACTGTTCCTGGATACCAGACGTGTTGTATTCACTTAACCCGATTCTGAGACTGAAACGCCAAAGAGCATCCTGCAAGCTTTCTCCATGCCGTCAAAGAAGTAGGCGGAACCTATTGATGCTGGATTCCTTTGTCAGGCCTTCAAGGGCTTTGAGCCCTGCCTCCAGTCCCACAGAGAAGTCCCACTCATCTCTCTGCCCACTGAGAGCTCAGGATTTTGCTCCCACAGACAAAAAAAGCTTTGCATGCTTTCTTGCAGCGTTCACACTAGTACATCTGCATCCATTGCTAACAACATCCACCTCCCGCACTGAGTCCAGTCTATCCCAGCAACTCCTCTGATGCTCAACATCTCCCTTTTGCCCCAAATTTTAAGCTGGCCTGATGTCACAGTTTATGGCAACAGGCTTCAAAACACCCCCCATCCCCGCTCTGACTGGGGAGAATCTTCTTCCCTTAGGAGTCAGCGACATTCCCCTTGAGCTCAAGAGGACTGCGGTTTTATCTGTAAGATATGGAGCCCCCTGAACCCTTGCCCATCAGGCTTCATCAGCAGAGTAATGTCTCTTTAAGGAAGTTGCTATTTTCAATGATGTCCTTCGTCCCCCGGGTAAGGCAGGTCTTGGAGGACAAGGTTTGCGGAAGGTAATCAGTCACTGTCACTTGCAGCTGTGCTCTGCTGTCAACTGGTTAATTAGACACCATCATTTACATTTTTAATTTCTGCGATTTGACATTCTGTGCACAAGGAAAAAAAAAAAGAAAAGAAAAAAAGCCCATAGCTGCAGCAATCCACAATTTTATAATTAGGAGGCAGAGGGGACGGGGAGCCAAAAGAGCTGACAGGTGTCCTGTAAACGGCGTTGAGACACCTGCTGAGATGGAGGCTGTTTTCCACTGCAGAGAAATTGGACACTGAAGTGCTGTACGATAAGGATCCTTCAGACAGACAAGTGGGAAAAGACTCTCTATGGCAGAGCAGGACAAACAGCTGCCGAAGTCTCCTATGAAAGACAGCACAGTGCAAGAGCATCGGGAGGAAACCCCTCCACTCCAGAAGGCTCCGGTTTTGCTGCCTGGTTTTGTGCCCTGCACTCCCATCCTGATTTACTGCAATGGGTTGGTCTCAGTTGCTATCCTGGTTTTGCAGAATGGGGTTGATGTAACCCTTGGGACAGAAAGGCATAGGAGGCAGAGGTCCTTCTCCCAGCTCTGTGCATAGTTTTCCAGCCTGACTGCTTCCAGAGCTAGACTCTGGCTCATCATAAAATCTCATGCAAACCTCATTAACTTCGCTGCAACTTCCAGTATGCACAACATTACTCTCCCTGGAGTCCTAGCATCTTGTCTTCTGGGCTCAGGACCAGCCAAAAATCCTAGTCTAACTCAGTCCCATGGTCTAAATATTTCCCAGCCCCAGCACTCCAGTGATGATTGGTCTGGGCTTGGTTTTGCTTTACACTTTGCCTAACCCCCAGCCCCCAAGTGGACCTGAACAGATGTCTATAAGGGAAGGAGCCATCTGGAAACATCATGAGGACCTGTCCTGCAGAACTACCTCCAGGATAAGATGATGAGCAGGATGAATAAATAATTCTAGACCTTTTTCACTCCCAGAAAACTCAAACAAGTCTCAGCATCAACAGATGGACCAAATCAGACCAGTGCTGCATGCACTTCTGACAAGAGAAATCATCAGGGACTGGTGGCATCCATGACAATGCTATTGCAGGTTCCTCAGAGCCAAAGCACATTGCTGAGAACCAAGGAGTCTTATGGCCAAAAAACAAGGTGTGTCTTGGCACCCAGAGAAAACTACATCCATGTGCAACCAGCACAGTTCATTGACTTGTGGGGAAAAACAGCCTGCAATGCAGTGAAATTCATTGATTTGTGGTGCCTAAGAAGAGCCCATGGAGAAGAGCCCAGCTCCTCATGAATATTGCATAGGCACCCTCCTGCTGGGCGAAATGCAAACTGAAGGGGATTACATCACTGCAAAAATAAATGAGGCCGGTGGAGGAAAGCAGAGGTACTGTGTTGTATTTGCCAGTCTGGCTCTGACAAGCAGTTGAAATGCTCCTTTTCCTCCCTGGTTTGGATGGTCAACAAATGATGGCAGACAGTGGGTGCAGGGCTGGGACACTTCTAAAAAGTGAAACACAGACACACATATCATCTGCTTCTCCAAGTTTCTCCTGTCTCCCTTTCACCTGGTAGCAACACTCTCCTGGGTTGGTGACTCACAAGGGTCTGAAAGCTCCTGGGTCCCTTTCCAGCCCTGCAGAGATATTTTCCCAGCAGCATAACACTCCCATGACTCATCTGAACAACACAAAATGCTCCCTGGAGCGAAGGACAGGATGCAAGAATCTGAGTTTCAGGGCTTGGAGGCCTCTCCAGCCACGACATACTCTCAAGCTGTGATCTCAGTGTTCTGGGTTCACGGGCCATTATCCACCACCATACCAAAGTGTCCTGGTCTCCCCCGGACTCAATTCCCTGGCCATCACACACCTGAGCAGTCATTTCTCATTAAGACTGCAAACCAAGATATTGTGGAAGTGTGTTTCGTGGGGAAAATAAACGAAAAAGAAGGAAAAAAAAAACCATGTACCAATAATCAAACCTAGCCGCTAGTCCCGGGAGAAGACATATAATATCCTTCCATCAGAACTCTGCCATGGCCAAATGACTTATTTATACAGAAGTGTTTCTAATGAAGCCATCATTGCGCTATCTAAAGAAATTATGAATGTGTATATTAAAGCATCCTAGCAGGGAGATGACAACATCCCTGCTGAGTCTTTATTTACCTTCTATTTGAGCCCAGATCCTCAGAGGTACTTAGGGCCTCTCTGCCATTTGCATACCCCTAATGTCTTCAAAACCGCTGTGAAGCTGTCACCGAACCCCAGAGGTCCTTACATTTTCACTGCCGACATTTGCAAGGCTACCTGTGTGCTGCTTCCCTTCGCCCCTGCAGCTGACAGCTCTCACACCATAGCTGAACTGTGAGGCAATGCAGGGGGAGCGAGACGCTCTTTCACCATGCTGCTGCTGTGAGTACCCCAAAGCTGAGGGCCACCTGAGTCTCACCTGAGTCATGGGCAGATCATTGACTCACACTTCCATAGCCCCAGAGGCTGCATGAGCCAGCAGGAGGTTGGGAATGTAAGACTAAGCCAGATTCCCTCTGAATGAGACAGAAAGGTAGCAAAGCAGCAAGTCTAGCTTAGCCTGCCTCCAAAGGTTCAAGACTGAGAGTCCAAAGTAGAAGACGGTGACTACTTGTTCAGATGTGCACCACTCGCTGGCCTGGTGCTGCAGATTTGCTCCTTCTTCTGTACTCCATTTTTGGCTATCATCCCCAGGGGATCCTTTTCCAGCTGTTTCCAGGAGATCCTTAGATGCACATCAAAAGATCCTTTTTTACGTGCTTGAGTTTCCCCTAAATCACAGGAGGAGACTGAGTTCTTACCTCAAGGCTGCTCATTCTCCAATGTGGCAGGAAACTTGTTCGTTAGACATCAGAAGCCCTCGAGAAATTTGTGTAAATCCCTCACTCAGGCACATCAGCAAATAAAATGGAGGATGTGAGGATTACTAGACCATAGGATATGACTTCATAGCTATCACTAGCACTACTCACCCCAGCCTGGCTTGAACAGGAGAGCCCATGAGACCATCCACTGCCACTGTCGTATGGGGAAGGGTTTTGGACACACCAGTATATAGTAGTGCTCCCTCTTATTCTCCGAAAATAATTGTTCTTGTTGCTTTCCTGGGTTGTGTTTGTTTTGTTTTGGTTTGTTTTGTTTTCTTAAGGAAAGCAATAAAACAGTGACCTGGGAATACATCTTGCCCTCTGTTTGGCCAGGGGTAAATGCTCTTGCCTTCGGTACCAACCAGGAAAGGCTCCTTAGTGGAGCTGTTTCACAAGAATGACTGTGCCTGCTGCCACTCAGTAACTCATTAACTCATCAAAAGAGAAGAGAAAAGCCGTGTTGCCAGTGCTTCCTGAAATTTTCCAGCACGCCATGGTTTAGGCAGCTTAGCATGGAGCTAATTGCCTTCCAAAAGATCTTTTTGTCATGGCTGTTGTTGTGCCTTCGCTGGGTTGGGACTGCACTCATTAATAATCATTTTAGCATATGAAAAGCTTGTAACGAATCCATGTGCTGCAGACGGCAGACGCAATTACAGCAATAACATAATTAAGGTTATGCAATAGCCGGCTGTATCCAGATCACTGAAGGAGGAAAAGATGTATGAAAAGGGATATGGGGGACTGCTACAGCAGAGAAGGGTTGAAGGAAAGCTTGGGAACAACCTAGTGGCCAGCTCTTTTATGGGATGAAGTGAAGCAATGCAAGGACATGCTGTCAGTTCTTCTGTTGACATGGCATGGCAGTTTTAGTTTCCTGGGAGGCATCTGAGCTGTGAAGTTTTGCGTTTGTGCTGATTCAGCTACAGGCAGCCGCAAGACTCTGTTAGCCCAGACTGATCCTATTTTGGAGGGAGGTTCAAGGCCAGGCTGTTGGACACATATTGGACTTTGGCAATAAGAGCATGACAGCTAAACAAAAGGTACCGTCCCCAAAGTTAGCTGAAGATCTGTCAGTGCTTCCAGAGATTTGCCTTGAAGAGCTTGAGGGAACGATCCTGTCGGTGTATGTATCCCCTAGCTAGGGCAATGATTTTATTTTGCATGTGTATGGCTTTTCCTGCTGCTTTCCATCTCAGAATAAACGGTAGAGAATGGGTGGGCAGCACTGAGTCAATGGCTGAAGAGTGAATCGGTGAACAGGTAGTTTCTCTGGGAAAAGATACCGTCCAGCATCGTCTCAGTGCAGAGGATGTGCGGGTCTGAGGTTGTACTCTCTGCATATAGACACATTTTCATCTTGCCTGCCAAAAACTGCACTATGTCAGAGCAGCACGTTACTGCGATGAGAAAATACCAGGAGCTTTTTGGAGACTAGAGGTGAAGAAAGGCAAGCAAACAGTCTTCAGATACACCAAAAGCTGCAGCAAAGAGGCAGGGAATGAGCTGTACCCCATGTCCCTGGGGATGTGATGAGACGGCATGGGCTTTAATTACAGCCAGGGAGATTTTGGCTGGCCATCAGGGAAAACACTCTGATGGGAAGGACAGGGAAGCGCAGGAACGGATTGCCTGAGGAGAGCAGAGGCTCTGTTGTTGGAGGCCTTTAAGAAAGGGGTAGACAAGCATCTGTCAGGAAGGCTTTAGACAGAACTGATCCTACCCTGAGGCAGGAGCTGGTTGGGTTGACCTCCTGAGGCCCCTTCCAGCAGCAGTTTTTATCTCTACTGACAGCACCCCCCTACCTTAACCCTTGGTATGCTATATCTTGAGCCTTCTTTCTGGCAGGGAAAGGAGACACAGAAGACTGCATTTTTTAAAGTAGAGCCAGGATTTGCAGCTGTCATTTGATGCTCTCTTTTAAAGCCTTTGGAGTCACCCCAATGTTTCTGTTTAAAACCTCAATAACTTACAACGTTAGGGTGCATGCAGCTTATAATTTTAGTTTCCTGGCCTGGTGCTGAGCTGTGAAGTTTTGCGTTTGTTGATCTTGGAGGTCTCTTCCAACCTTAATGATTCTATGATTCTATGATCCTATTTTGGAGGGAGGTTCAAGGCCAGGCTGTTGGACACCTATTGGACTTTGGCAATAAGAGCATGACAGCTAAACAAAAGGTACCGTCCCCAAAGTTAGCTGAAGATCTGTCAGTGCTTCCAGAGATTTGCCTTGAAGAGCTTGAGGGAACGATCCTGTCTGTGTATGCATCCCCTAGCTAGGGCAATGATTTTATTTTGCATGTGTATGGCTTTTCCTGCTGCTTTCCATCTCAGAATAAACGGTAGAGAATGGGTGGGCAGCACTGAGTCAATGGCTGAAGAGTGAATCGGTGAACAGGTAGTTTCTCTGGGAAAAGATACCGTCCAGCATCGTCTCAGTGCAGAGGATGTGCGGGTCTGAGGTTGTACTCTCTGCATATAGACACATTTTCATCTTGCCTGCCAAAAACTGCACTATGTCAGAGCAGCACGTTACTGCGATGAGAAAATACCAGGAGCTTTTTGGAGACTAGAGGTGAAGAAAGGCAAGCAAACAGTCTTCAGATACACCAAAAGCTGCAGCAAAGAGGCAGGGAATGAGCTGTACCCCATGTCCCTGGGGATGTGATGAGACGGCATGGGCTTTAATTACAGCCAGGGAGATTTTGGCTGGCCATCAGGGAAAACACTCTGATGGGAAGGACAGGGAAGCGCAGGAACGGATTGCCTGAGGAGAGCAGAGGCTCTGTTGTTGGAGGCCTTTAAGAAAGGGGTAGACAAGCATCTGTCAGGAAGGCTTTAGACAGAACTGATCCTACCCTGAGGCAGGAGCTGGTTGGGTTGACCTCCTGAGGCCCCTTCCAGCAGCAGTTTTTATCTCTACTGACAGCACCCCCCTACCTTAACCCTTGGTATGCTATATCTTGAGCCTTCTTTCTGGCAGGGAAAGGAGACACAGAAGACTGCATTTTTTAAAGTAGAGCCAGGATTTGCAGCTGTCATTTGATGCTCTCTTTTAAAGCCTTTGGAGTCACCCCAATGTTTCTGTTTAAAACCTCAATAACTTACAACGTTAGGGTGCATGCAGCTTATAACCTTTATTGTACTAAGCTAGTCCAATTTGTCTTTCTTTCTAAAGTTAGCTGCAAAGTGGCCAACAGACATCACAAGTACTGCACTGGAAGAGACCATCTGTTGACTACAGAGTCCTGGAACCACAGGCTGACAAGTGATGTAGGTTAGATCCCGAATGGGGACAGACTATCCATTCTGCATACTCCAAACATACTCCCACAGCATTTTCTATTAAGCTTAAGACCTCGACATCTAAAGGCTTACTCCATGCAAATCATAGTTGCTCCAGGAAAAGGAAATAGGTGAGATCATGGACCCAGGACCTGGGTACCAACAGCTAGGTCAGGTAACGTTTGTACCCAGGTTAACATAATAAACTGCAGATGTTGCAATTCTGAACCCCACAGATCAGGTCACTTTAAACCTCTTTTAGTCCTGAACTTGGCAAGCCTATTTTGAATGGTCTTCATTGGAAGATTCTCAAGGTGTTAAGAATATTTGCAATGTCTCCATTGACTTTCAGCTTTTCTTTGAGGGGCTATTTTTAATGCACAATAAGCAGCCAAAAGGAGACCAAGTCCCTGCAGGGATGAGAAAAAAAGCACCAGTTCCTCTCCTTGCAGCACTGCAGGTATTTTGGGCACCAGTGTGCAATGGAAAAACTCTCTGGCTTCTGCTTTTTGTGCTCTGCCCCTTTTCAGTTTCCCACATCCCTGCCTCCGTGCCAGGCTTTGGTAGGGAAACATCGTATTGATTGTGATGCAGGCAATTAAACGGTGTTAATGAAGTTCAAACAAGTGTTATCATAAGCTTGGCAGCATGGAGAGAAATGAAAGGTCAGCCACAGCCCTTTGTCATCTTTTCAGTGTGGTGTTGAATGCTAATGAGACAGTCCCAATTAGAACAGCCTCCCCTTTGTATTGCTTGGGGATTGCATCAAATGCTCCCAAGTTCTCCAGATTTCTAGGCTCAAAGGGGACATTTGAAGTAAACTTGAAAAGATGCAGATCTGAAGCTGCTCTAATGTAAATTCAGCAAAGCCTATGGAGTTTTACTAACAGAAGTCAGATGAGAATCTGGTCTACCATTCCCATTCTTTTCCTCTTTTTTCAATAGACTCAGATAATCACAATTGAAAAGCCTCCACCTTGTTTCAGAACTACAGTCTGACTCTTCATGGCTTCAACAAAAGCCAAATAGTCTGTCCCCATTTCCTGGGTTAATTCTCCCGCCTCAGTCAGGCCTCATCTTCTGCCACAGAAAACCCAAGTTCTGGCTGCACCCAGATACTTTTTAGCCATGTGTTTTCACAGTGAAAGAGCCCTGCTTGTGTAATTTGAATGCAGAACCTGGTTTTCCCAAAAGTTGGGGTTTCTCAGTGGGTTTGTTTCAGCAGGCAGAATCCACCTCTGCTTCCAACAGCATTAAAAAAGGACTGTTGAAATCAAACTCCCAGTTGACTACCATGTGGAGGTAGACCATTGATCAGGCCAGTATCTGTAGATATTCCCTTCCCAATGTACATTCACACTCTAAAGAGGTAGAAAACTAAACTTCGAAGGACTGGAGCTATGTACTTTCACCCATGCCTTCTTCTTGTGCCAAGGTCATTCCCTGCTTTGAGTTCTGTGAGTCCTAAAGGCACACACCACACTGAGAAACCAGGAGTTGCAAAGGGAAAGCGTGGAGTAACCCAGCTCGTCTACCATTTCAACAGACCTGTTAAAAGACAGGAGCCTGTCTTTACTCCAGAGTGCCTTCAAGTATGGTTACAATCTACAACTGCCTAATTGCCCTCTTACAGATTCTTCATCAAAGAAGTTCATTTGATTTCAGGTTCTTCTGATTTACTCAACTGCTTTTTAAACTCCTCCGCTGAAAATCTTTTTATCTTATGATTCACTCTTTGAAGAAGTCTAGTGGGCTTGAAGGATGCCGTCTCCAGCTGATACTGACTACAGAAATAGCTCCAACCAGTACTGGAAGCTATTGGATTTGGAATAACTCTCTCAAACTACAGTTGCAGAATGGAGAAAAGGAATTCATTAACTCAGGGTAGAATTGAAATTACATTCTATTCATCCTTGATATGTTTTTTCTTTGATCTACCACAGCATCCAGGTGCCACTGCCTTGAGTCTGTGGAATTGACACAGAAAAATATAAGCAGGGCAGAAACTCTAACCATATTCCAAAACCCGCAGCCTCCCCTTGGGCTTCAGTTCAAGTTGTCAGACATCAGTGCAGATAACAACCCAGCACATGCTGGGCACAGAAATCCAGTGCTGTTTACTAGCAGTAGGAGGTGTTATGTACCTCGTTTGCAAACCCAGTTGTTTGGGAAGACTTCTAGGGAAATGCAGCACCTATTGCTGAAGATCTCTGGGCAATAGGATTTAGCTCCAAAAAACTGCAAAGTGAAAGCGATACTGGGGGAAAAAAAAAGGAAACTGAAGCCTTCTGTTTAACCAGGAAAAAAAGTTGTTGCATGAGGAAATACCCTGTTCTCCACCTTCGTACCTCAGTTTGTCATTCAAATGTACCATCTCCAAAGATAAAAAATCAACCAGGATCATAAGTAAAGCAAAGTATTTGTCCACAGAAACCAACCACCCACTACCTGCGAGGTTGCTAAAGCGTCACTAGAGTATGACACCTTTGGGTCACTGTTGGTGCAAACTTGGTTTCTAAATGAATCTCAAACACCTCTTTCCCCCTATCCAGGTCAATCCAGCAATCAACCTCAATACATACTAAGAAACTTGGACACAGTACCAGAAGTAGGTCATAATTAAGCAAGGTAGCTCGTAAGAGCCTTACAGGTTGCCTAGAAACGACATTTGCAGAAGTGTTTAACCACATCTAAAAATAATTGTCCAGACAAATCGGAGGCCAATGGGAGCATTATTGTAGAAAATGTCACCTCATGCCAACTAGGGGACAGAGCTCTTTGATCAGCCATGCCCCCCTTTCACAAAATGAGAGAAAACCATCCCCACCAAAGGAAATAGAGTGGTTTACAGCGCAGTGTGCCTACAGTAGCAGAGGTCTCATATAAGCTGCACGGCGTGGTATCAATTTTAGACAATGCCTATGAAGTCACCCAGACAAATCATTGCTTAAAACTGGATGGCATTGTACAGGAATGATCTGTAAGATAAACCCATCCTTGTATTTACAGAGTAGTAATCATTCTCCATCTGTGCAGTTCCCAAATCTGTCAATAACACCAGGCAAGCGTAGCATATTGGAAAACAAAGCACAGATCAACTTCTGCAAGGCTTG
>NW_008825160.1:1574970-1596765 GCF_000699105.1 Pygoscelis adeliae
CGGAAAATCTTACAGAAACTGAAGGAATAGTTGTCTTGGTTGTATTGCCCGTAGTGTAGCTTTGCCAGACACTGACCTTCAGTGCAGTAGACTGAGCAGTACAGCTACAGGTCTTGCAGATGTGGATAAAATGCTTGGAAAGACCTCTGACCTTTCAGAAAATACCTGCAGAGCTTCAGTCACCAGCCTGTCAATCTTATGGCATCACATTCAAAGCACAGAAGAGCCTCCAAGGAAAGCTACTGGACTCAGAATAAGGGGAGATAATTGTACGACCTTTGGGATCAAGGCAGCGTGGGGACAGTCACAACGATGCTGAGAACAGCAAACCACTTCTGATCTGTGTGGAAAGACTTAGAAGCCCACATACTTCACAGGGCTCAAACACATCACCTCCCCTTCCTTCCTCCCTCTATCACTTCTCAACAGTTTCTTCTCAAGAGAAACAATGATGGCATACACCTTCAGTTCACACCTCTAATTAAATTTCCATCTCTGCTGCAAGACACGTGGGAATAAAAAGCTAACACGGAGCTTTCTACTTAGGCAACAACCAAAGAAATGAAGCCCAGAGGCAGCTACCAAAAGCAATACTGATGATGCCTCCTACCTCCATCCATGAAGCAGGGCCTCACTGTATAACTTGTTTATGTCATTCCTATTTCTAGAGCTAAAACTCACCTTTCCACCCAGTTCTTGTAGCTGGGGATGTCCTTGGCATAGAGAAGCTTGTTGGAGGGTGAGTCTTTGCCCAGACGGTGCTCTGAGGTCGAACAGGAGTCCATGAAAGTCTGAGCCACTACAGAGAGGCAGGCATCTGTGATGCTGTTTTTGTGGATGTCAAAGACGAACTGTGGGTTCTTGATCATGTTCACCCAGAACCGTAACGGGAGGCTGCAAGAGGGGCAGGAGGGGTGGAAGTGGTGAGTCAGTCAGTGCACGGTTCACAGGCTTTGTTGTGTGAGGTTATAATGCTGACTGGTGGACGGGAATCAAAGATCACAATGTGGAGATAAAGATTCTGGGATAAGCCCTGATATACAATAAATTGGTCCCCTACAGGACTCTGGGGACAGCAGTGGAGTCACCTCGGTAGTAGCTTTTTTCCCTGTTATCCTTACAAGCCAGATTTTGTCAGTCTTAAAGTCAATGCCATCTTATCGAAGATGCACATAAATTAATGAGAGTATAATTGAGGTGATGAAAATGACTCCTATCTTCTCTACGTTAGGGTGCAATGCAAAGTTGTACCTGTTGGCTGCTTCATCAGACAAGGATAGGCATCACATCTGCAAAACTTATGGTAAACACTTGTCATTGGGGGACTTGGCTTTTAGCCCTCTGTCCTGGTTTCGGCAGGGATAGAGTTAATTTCCTTCTTAGTAGCTGGTACAGTGCTGTGTTTTGGATTTAGGATGAGAACAAAGTTGATAAGGCACCGATGTTTTAGTTGTTGCTAGGTAATGCTTACACTAGCCAAGGACTTTTCAGCTCCCCATGCTCTACCGACTGAGCAGGCTGGAGGTGCACAAGGAGCTGGGAGGGGGCACAGCCAAACTGGCCAAAGGGACATTCCATACCGTGTGACGTCATGCTCAGTACATAAACTGGGGGAAGCTGGCCGGGGGGGGCCGCCGTCGGGGACTGGCTGGGCACTGCTCGGGGATGGGATGGGCATCGGTCGGCGGGTGGTGAGCAATTGCATTGTGCATCACTTGCTTTGTATATTATTATTATTATCACTATTACATTATTACTATTATTATTGTTATAATTATTTTATTTCAATTATTAAACTGTTTTTATCTCAACCCACGAGTTTTTCTCACTTCTATTCTTCCAATTCTCTCCCCCATTGCACCAGGGTGCAGAGGGGGGAGTGAGCAAGCAGCTGTGTGGTGCTCTGTTGCCAACTGAGGTTAAACCACGACAATCTCATAGCAACCTTATGGGAAGAGAGGTAGGTAGAGCTCTCAGGCTGAGACTGGGAGTGTTAATGGCACACACTTTGTGCTGTGGACACCATGTACTGTCACACTCCACAGCTCAAGCCCAAGACCATGTATGATCCCAGCATACTGGGCATGAAGCAGTCCTTACATGACAGGGAAAACCCCGTTGCCTCAAGGAAAAAAGGGGAACAAGTGTTGTAACCTTTGAAATGAAAATGTATCTGCCCTAAGCAAGGAAATGTTATTCCAGTTGCAATCTAAAACCCTTTTTTCCCCCTTTTTCTCATTTGTGTGAGATGCCCTGAGGTATCTACCTCCAGCCTTTGCCTCAAGTCTTTCTCTGTCAGGGAAAATGCATTCATATGATCATGGCCTAGGAGCTGAGATGTGTCACTGATCAGAGTCAAACTCTTGTCTCTCTGTCAGGTAGACTGTTAAGTCTCCCTTCAGAGTCTGCACCTTCCCAAGAGGAGGTTATTCTTCAGCTTAACAAATTCACCTGATGTTCAGGCTAAACTCCCCAGTTCCTCAGTTCCTTCCATTTGCTCATTACCCCCATGTGTTCACAGCACCATAAAAAATTCACCTCCAAGTTCCCATTTTGGGTAACAGCAGGCAGTTTAGCATATCCTCACAGAGAGATGACACCACGTTTTCCTAAACCATTGTATGTTCTCCTGAGCCATCAAAATCACAGAGCAAATGTAAGAAAAACCTCACACGGGTAATCCTATCAGCCAAGCAGCCTCCACAGGGGAAGGGGAAGAAGTTCAAGAGAAGGAGGAGATGCTGGCAATGACAGCTGATGGGAGTTGTGGGAGGGAAACATTTTTGGCTGGGAATGGCGAATTCATCTTTTTGGGGATGAGGTGGATGAGTGAACCGTGCAGAACTTCTTCTGCAGGTGTTTGGATGGCAAACACAGCCACAGTGAGGACGGGCAGAGAGTGCATGTATGTGTGCCTGAGTGTTTGTACGAGTGTGGGGAGGGGCTGGGGGGACGATGTCCCTAGCTGGGAATAATGAAGCCTGTGATGTGACTTTGAGTTAATTCAATCTGATTGAACATATTTCTTCACACTGCCCCTTTTCCCACATACATACACACGCTGCCTTCCCCCCTCCCCCTTAAATAAACCTCCTGCTCATTTAGTCTGAGTGGCTGCAATCAGCCTTAGATTAGTGCCGCAGATAATGTTAATAATATGCTAATGTTTCATTAGTTGAAAGCCTCTTTGGTGCATGGGGTTTCTTTTTTTATGTCACTGCGCTGTGACGATCTGCCATCAGCATGGCTGGTAAAAAGAAAAAATGCATGAGCTGGGAGCCCCATGGCTCTCCTCTGCTGTTCCTTTTATAGTCCCTGTATTTGCACAGGAGAAGGGGAGGGAGCGATTCCCCAGGGGACTCTTTCCAACAGGGAGACTCAGTGGAGAGGAGCCGCAGAGATCTTTCCTTTCCACCGATCCTGGCTTTTCCCCGCTGTCCCATTACATGTACGAAGAGGGGCTGCTGCCTGGTAGCTGGAGGAGGGGGCTGATGTCAGATTTTGTCACTCCAAAGGAGACTCACATCCAGCTCCAGACCCTTTAAGTGCTTAGTACAATTTGAGATGTTCTCCTCGTCTCCAGCTGCCAGCCCAGGAAGGTACGAGTCTCTTGTGGTGCTGCACATCCCCTGTGGATGTCTGGGATACCTTAAAATATCTCAGATGGCACTAGATGTCTATGTGTGGGCAAACAAATGGAGGTCTAACTCCCCTCTGACTATAGTGGGAATTCAAACATCCAGTCTAGATGAAGACAGTGGTGCTGAACCCTCTCCCATGCCTCCCTAGACATTCCTATGAGCCTGAACACTGCAGCAGTTAAATACTTCACCATTTTTCTGTCTACATCCTCATGAGGTCCCTCAGAAATACTGCCATCCCCATGTAATACAAGGGAAACTGGGACCTGTTTAGCCAAAGCGCTCCATCCTTGAGAGCATCCTTTGGATTCTGGGATCTTCTGACTTCCCCATAGGCTTGGGAAGACTGAGCCTGGTGCTCTGAACCCCACACCAGGCTCCTCGGCTTCCCCAGCAGGCAGATCCCAAACCACATGTCCCTTTCCTCTCCTTCCAGTCCAGGACCTGGTGCCGGACTGCACTGGGGTGTCTCACTCACCAATTGCTTTTCCAGGTGTGCCGCACGTGGGGGTCATGGATGTTGTGCTTGTCAGCCTGCTCATCCAGGAAGTCGAACATGTATTTGATAGCCAGGGGAAGGGCACTGCCACGGTGAGCAGTGCTGAAGATGGTCTCAAAGAGGTCGTCTACAAATTTCTGGAGGGTGCCCTGTTGGGAGAAGGAAGGAAAGAAGAATGTGAGATACCAAGTGGGAAGAGGATGCTGAATTTTGGTACCCCACTGAAAACAGAGTATGTCTGTGGATCAGGCCCAGAAAGTGTGATTGAACAGTGGGAGCCGTCTAATATCTGTTACATGTGACATGGTCTGGAAATTTCCGTACAGATGTCTTTAAGCAGGCATGTGCACCTTCACAATATCCGCTACATCTGGTTAGCAGCCAGATGTAGTAGGTCAGGATGCTACCTGCCCTCTCTGCTACTAGCACTCCCTGCCAGGGACGGTGGCTGAGCTGTGGCGCGATACCTTGCCCCATCTCAGGTATATGGTGATGGAGAGGCCCAGGTATGTTCCCACTGAAACTTCTCTCCTCTGAGTCCTATCCTCAACTGCTTTAGTGCATGTATGAGACAAAAACTAGCCATTTTCTATGCTGGCTTTCATCCAGGGACAATTCTTAAGCTAGGAATAGAAGTCAGATGACTGTAGAGCAGAGCAGAAGGTGTCATTGAGGCAAATGGGACAAGAGTGTTTGTAGAGAGACAGCTGTTTTAAATGTGTGAGTACTATAATAAATAACAGAAACTTCACCTTAATGCCCAAGAAGCCTCCTCATTTCTTACTACCCATTGGCACGGAACTGAGGCAAACCCTAGAAGCAATGCATAGATGTGTCAGGTACTGCTCTGCAGACCTCAGTAATGTCCGCTGCAGAGACTGCAGAGGTCTCCTTATGTTCCTCTGGAGGAGAATCCCAGATCCTGTGCTTGGAGAACCACGCTGGACAAGCCGGTGAGGACAGCTGACCTTTAGCAAGAAGGTGAAGAGCTGGAATATCGGAGGGTGACCAGGCTCGGAGAAGGGGGCAGTTGAGGAGCTGTGATAACCAGATGAGCTGCAGGCTAGGTTTGGGGGCAAACCAGGCAAGGCACGCTTTCCCTGCTGAATGGGGAGCTCTAGCCCACGTTTGAACCTCTGCTCTGCCACCAGAGCTGCACAGGTATTTAGATGTGAACAAATCATACGGCTGCTAAAATAACCAAAAAGCAATCAAATCTCCAACAAACGTTTCCAATTTTTCCTCTTCTGAAAAATAAAAACCTCCCCTTTCTCTCCAGACCCAGGAAAGAAATTCTCCTTACTAGAAATGAAGCACCAGGTTCCACCAGGGTGGCTCAAGTTTACATAGTGCTAACAAGTACTTAATTAGAAAGCTGGTGTCTCTTGCTGATTCACCACTTGATTTATTCTTCAGGAAACAAACAGAGGTACCTTTTGCTTGTATGAACTCCTACAGGGTGAATAAAGCCCTGCAGCACATGTCTGACTCAGAAAGGGCCCCCGAGGGGAAATCTTGTTGGTCTGATGTGGAAGAGCTGCCCTCAGGTTCAGTTTCTGGAGGGAATTAGTTCTCTACATGCTCACCCACACAAACACAAAGAAAACCTCTGAGGCTTTTAGGCAAGAGACTCTAGGTCTCAGAGGTCAGGGATTTACCAGAATAAAAGTCATTGTCAGTTTAACTAAGTATTCCCTGGGATTGTATTAACAGCAATTGCTCTCTCTCCTCTTTCCAAAAAAAACATGATGAGAAAAGAAAATTGCTTAGCCCAAGAGGGGAAATAATAAACCCCCAGCCTTTCTACTCTCTGTTGCTGTGCAAGTTTTGCAGCTGCTTTCCTGCCATCTCCACAAAAAAAAAAAACAACAAACCAACCCAAAAACCCCAACGTGTTGAGTTTGTGATACGGAAGAGAAAGAAAAAGTGATTCAGTGGTGGGGTAGGGGACGTATCCCCAGACAGCGTAAATCAGCACTGGTCCAATGCTTGTTGGTTTACACCAGCTGGGGCCCAGGGCCTGGGGAGCATCATTTTCTTTTTACGTTGTGTGATCCATAACAGCATCTTGATGGAGGGAGCTGGGCACGTACAAGAGCTAAAGACAAAGCCACTTTATCTCCAAATCCCACTGCAACGTAGACAGCCTGAGTGAGGATGTGGGGAGAGTCAGACACCAGAGGCAAAATGAGTTGAGGAACAAATGTGCAGGTAGAGCTGTATGGTAGGACTTAAGCATGTGATGAGACCTGTCTGATGGGCAAACAGACAGCCTTTGCATGAACACATGAAATTGTGTTTGTACCTATTAACACCCTGACAAGAAAAGATAATAGTCAAAATTTCAGAGAAGGGAGGAAGATTGGGCTGTTTGATCACTCAGAACAGGGTGAGATAACACCGTGATCAGCCACACCTGAGCCACAGCTATACGGTTTCCACTTCTGGGATGCATCGAGATAACTTTCATGTTAGAGAGATTCGGGCACAAAGATGCTCTGTGCTGCAAGAGGATGGCAGAACTGCAAAGGGAGCCTTTCTCTGATTGTACTGCCTTCCTCCCCACCTGCCCTAGTCCTTGCTGGGGTGCAAACGAAGATCCTTGCAGCTTCTTCATTAATGCAGGCTTCTCCAAGGAGACCACCATCCACAGGGTGGAAGAGCAAATAAATGTAAAGTCAGACAATTGCTTTTGCCCACGCTCTTCTGGAGCCTTTACAAGTGAGTTAGGTGGAAGATAGTCTCAGTTAGAGGTGAAAGAAGGTGAAAGGTTGGAGAGCTTTCGTCAACCCCAGAGCAAGCCAGCTGCAGCAGGAACCGGCCATGTCCTTCGCAGGGAACGGACAGAGTGGTGGTGAGTGACAGCGAGTTCTTTCTGTGCAGTGGCAATTAAGCCACTTTCTGTTGCTGTCGTGGAGCCAAAGTCCACTGCAGGAAGTTTTAGACCTGTCAGCTTGAGTGATCTCCACTTGTGCAAGTGTCCTCCCCATAGTGCTGCATCCCCAGTTATGCTAAACACTCACATACTGCCCCACTACAGAAGTTTTGCAGGCTCTGGCAGGCACCCACGTAGGAGGCTTGTTTCCAGCATTTTGGGGAATATGGATTGAGCAGATGGGATCTTACCAACTTCCCAACACCCAAGAAATGTTATTTTGGGAAAGCACAACCAGCCAGATCACAACATAAAGGAGGACTTGGGTCTGCACCACCCCTGGGAGCAAGTCTTCACAGAGCGGGCAGTCCTTGCCCTCCCTGCAGACCTGCCATGGGCCAGGGGTGATGTGTGAGATGTGTCTTGGGATGTCCCTGCTCTGCCCTCACCTGACTTAATCTGTATTTTCTCCTTGGAGACCCTGAGCTTTCCATACCTCAGCGGGGATGGGCATCTAACTCTGCTTGCTGTCCTTGGAGCTGGCCACCTATTAGCCACATCACGGTGAACTTAACCCCCTGCCAAGTCATTAGCATGAGAGTCTTTATGGGCCCGGGGGAACGGTGGAGAAGAAGGACTTGTACCACAAAACTCAGGGTTTTGTGTCAGAGGATCCCATTTCAGACTGTGAGGTGTCACACATCCTTGGAACCTGATCTGGGTACATTTACTCCCTGGCTCTTCATTTGCTCAATTTTGGTACAAGCTACAAGGCGGTATAATCGACAACCCCAACACACACCTACCCCTGTGCTGACTTTCTCCACCAGTCTCACGGCCCTGGGTTCTTTACCCCTCATTGCTTGCCAATGTCCCTTTTCCGACTCTGCTTTCTAAACTCAAGCTCCTTCCCTCCATGCTTGGAGCACTCCTCTTGCTCAGTTTTCCTTCTGTCTTTATCCCCCTTTGGCATCCTTTGAGCAGTCTCCCGTTTCTTGTAGGAAAGAAGTTCCACTGCAGCCTTTAAAAACCAATTTCTCACCCTCTTTCCCCGCCCCCCCCATGTACCTTGGTGGCAAGTAGCCTTGTCAGGTAGATCTCAGAAACCATCTTGCTGCCCCGGTCACCCTCTTTTTGGTCACCATGCTCATGGTTCTTCACCAAGTGCCACATCTTGACTCCACTCTCAAGGTCAGGGGTGATCATGGGGGTGCGGGAACGGAGGCTATCCGGGCTGCCTGTGTAACGGATCATGTTTTCTGCAGAGAGAGATGAACGTGTCTCAGCCCTGGTAGCACTCATATTGGGATTAATGGGTTTCACCAAGGAAATATGCTAACGACATGCCACATAATAGAAGTTTTTTGTCAGACAGGCAAGAAGAAGACCTCTTCTGTCTGGGTTCCGTAGCAGGTACCTCTCCCATTCTGTATGTGGAGTGGATGCTCATACAGATTCTGGTGTGGGGCTGAGACATTCACAGCTGGTGAGTCCACCCTGGGGAGATGTTAGTTTGGGTCTCCAAAGCGGGAAGGCTTTAGCTATACTGCAACCCTGCTCTCACAAGCTCAGCATTTCCATGTTAGTATTAAATAAATTTCCAATTTGTAATCAAATCAATTTGTAACAATAGGCAGCAAGGGCGTATCTCCTGGTGAAATTACAGTGTGAGGCAGAGAAGCCCCCAAAGCAGCTGTATGGACCAGGCCTTATTAGCAAAGCATTATCTTATGACTGAGCGATTTGCTCAGCAAGGACAAGGGATGATGCCAAGCCAGACATGATGTCAGTGTCTACACCATTAAATTAAACAAGGCGCAAACACTGACTTTCAGTTGCCCGTGCTCTTTACCTCTTATCGTGTTCCCTGGCAAAGCTTTGGCCTGGAACAACCAGCACTGTCAGTGTCAGACACTGCCCAGGACTGGTTCAGGGGATGGTACCAGCTACTCGTTGTAACCGGTATGGACAAGTACAACTTGTTTTACCCGTATGGATGTTAGCCAAACCATGCCACGCTGCTTGGCATTATGGCCAGAGAGCAGGCCATGGCCTTTTTGCATAGTAATATTGATGTAGCTAACATGACCTCTTGCCTAGCGCCCCATCCCCAGACTTAGGAGGAGCTGCCTCCCCTCCCTCCTTTGGCATCACAGCAATCCAGTAACTCCTGCCCAGCCATCCTCTTCACTCCCTGCTCCAAAATCTTGTTTTGACAGAAAGTGAAGCAGAACCCCAGGTGGGCCTGCACAAATTTCCTCTCCAAGGACACCTTTAGCCTCCACATTTTACCTCCCTGTGCCTCTGAGTGATGGCATGAGGCATTCCCCTCTCCCTGACCTTCCAGCAATGCTGCAGATAGTCTTTTCCAACCGTAATTAACAGAAGTGTTGCACCTTTCTGTAGCAAGATCTGAATCAGCCTCATTAATGCATTACCAATCTCTACATATTAATTATCAGATGGAATATCCTTTTTCTCTCTGGATGCTGTTTTCTTAATTGCAATTAACAATCACTTTTGACCCACCACATCTTCTCCTCCCCCTGCATTCTTCCCCACTCCCTCTTCCTGAAAAACTAAATGGCAAAAGAATTAAAGAAATCCAACAGAAATTAACCCCCCTCAAGTCTTCCTTTTCAAAGGTCACTGTGTCTTTCAGTAATTGCAACAACATGGCAAAGAGGATGAATATTAATAAGGTCTGGTGGATTGTTTATGTCCTTGGAGAAAGAGGAAGGGGGCTCCTCTGGACATTGAGTAACTCTACTTTCCCTCAAGCTAAAGGGAGTAAGAAGGATCAGAGATGATTTCATAAATTAAAAAATAATAATAAACTGATATGACAGCTGCATCCAGGTCGGAGGGTGGTTTTGCAGCACTCTGGCTGCACATTAGAGATGTTTTGTTTTGCCCTCTGGCATCACCATAGTGAAACACATCCTGGGCTGCAATTCCAGTGCAGGGGGGAAAGGTGTGTGACGGTGTGGGTGAGACTCAGGAGGTCTCTGGTTTTACAGAAGAATTTCCACCTGGTCTCTATTGCCCAGCTGTCTCATTCTCAGTTGTCGCATGGGTAAAGTGGGAACAACGATCCACTGCCTTGAGATCTACTGAGATAAGACCTCAGTAAGACATTTTTATTATTATACCAGGTACAAATTCCCTTGGGGTAGTAAGATAGCTGGGTGGGACACCCAACACTCACACTGAGATGTAACTGTAGACAGGCTACGCCCCACGTAGATTGTGGTTGCTTGTAGTCCCAGAGGCCTCTCATCTGTGCCACAGATTTGTCTTCACAACAGGCAGGCCATGCTCCAAGGACTTTGCCCACCAGAATGACTGAGCCCATACAGTGTGCCATGTTTCTCCCTTGCCTCTCCCTGTGCAAACTCTAAGAGTGAGATTCAGTGATCCAAAATGTAGGCAGCTAATTATATAGGCTCCTCCTTTTGTTAATGAGGGAGAAGTACTTCCTAAGAGCAATCCAACCACTTGGATCAGCAGCTTGGACCAGTAGCCTAAGTTTTAGATGTCCTCCTGCCATTCCTCAAGCAATCATATCAACTAGTCATCTGCTTATCATTCTCTCTGCTGGTGCTCAGTGTCTTGTAACCACCATGACATTTGGGATCTCTCCTCCAGTGCTCTCTCAATCCATATCAGCACACAGGCCCTTACCGTACTTGCTGGCTGAGGTCCGGGAGACCGTGGAGTTGTTGACTGCATTGTAGGCAGTGACTTGCTTGGAGACTAAAGCTACCACAGATCCATCTGGCACCTGTAGAGAAAAAGAGACTTTGTCAATAAGCTTCTGAAAACTGGCTGAGGAGCATGCAAAGGACAGCAGAAATTCAAGCAGCAGAAACTGAGCCGTAAACCAGTGTCACTGTAGGCAGGACATTAGTTTTAGTCCAAAGCTTCAAATGCTTTCTTCAGTGGGTCTATTAACAAAAAAGAGAGAAAATCTCCTGTTACACTACTAGAAGCATGCACTTGGGCAATAGGACAACTGATGACAAAGCAGACTCTGCTCCGTTCAGGTCCTGATCCAAAGCCCAGTGACGACGATGTGAGTCTTCGCAGTAACCTCAGTAAAGCTGACAGTAGGTTCTTCACAAGGAAGCTTTTATCCAGAACAGGAGCATGAGAAGAATAAAATCATCCGAGCTATTTCAAACATCAAGGATGGGATGTCCCATAAGGATGATAAAACTGATGTGAAATTTTCTATTCCTTCCACATTGATTGCAGGTGATATCTAGGTACCTAGCTCAGAAATGGATATCTACATTTTCCACTTTGACTGATCCTGTCAACCTCACCATGCGCAGTCTCCCCTTCCACATGACAAATGCACTGCTGGACTGAAGTGACTACCACAACTTCTTTCTCTTTGCTGTGTCAGAGGGTCGCAGACAGTGGAAAGCAGCAGGTTTGGAGTGGTTGTGCTCCAGGATGTCATGGGATAGTGTTTCAAAAGACAACAGAGCTTTCTGAAACAAGCCAGACTTTCCATTTCTACAGCTAGGCAACTCATGTGGGTCCCGTATCAGAAATGTTAACAAGCCAGTGGCTCAAAGGAGCCATATCAGGAATATCTGTGATAAATAAGACATCATAAAAAGGAGATGAGTGAAAAAAAATCCTGCTAACAACGTCTAACTCTTGTCTGTGTAATAATAATAATTAGCACTTGAATAGAGTTTTTCATCTTCAAAGCACTGCAGAGGCTAATTAAATAGCCCTTCAGCAATCATGGAAGGCAATTATTGGCTCTTTGTAGTTTTAGCCCCACACTACAGATGGGGAAACTGAGGCAACAGGAATATCAGTGTCTGTCCTAGCATGCTCCGTGTCTGCCCTCAGGACAGCCAGGGTAAACGATGTAGAGATCAACACCCTGGCAGCTGAGGAACTGTTCTGCCCCAGCTCATCCCTATAGCTGGGAGCTCGTTGCCTGAAGCAAACAACTGGAAAAAGCACAGAAGGGAAAGAAATTTATGCCTGGTTTGTCGGTGAAATAAAATAGAAAACATCCCTGCTCCCCCTGAAAAAAAAGTGTTCTGGAGTCAGCCAGCAACACTTCAGTCAATCTGGAGTGAAAAGTTTTGTTTCCTTTTCAAATTATTGCTTGCTGCCTCCTCAGGTCAGCTCTTAAATGAAAAAAAAAAATAATCTTGTTATGAAACATAGATTGCTGAGGTGTGATTGAGGAAATGACAAAATTGTTAGCATCGGATTAAACTTAATGAGGTGCTTTTTCTGGGGTGTTTTGGCAAGGGGGGAAGGAGTGGGGGGAGCTTTTGACCAAAACTCCATTTTTTGTTAAATCTACCACTTGTATAAGATATTTTTGGACATCTTTAGCCCTCTCTTATAGATCTCAAGGTCATGCAGAGATGAAGGGAAACCCTGTCCCAAGGCAGGTCACATAGACCAGGACAGGGATTGAAAACAAGGGTTCCTAGGTCAGTGACAACTCCACTGCACCATGGTCTCCAGTCATGCTGCTTTTTTCCTCCTTCTTCCAGACACTAAGCCTCCTTCTCTTCCATTTTTCTCTCTTCCATCCTTCTGAACTCTGCTAGCATTACAAGGCCTTCAATGCATTGGAAAAAGGGGGATGGAAGGGCTTGTTGTCTATTTGTCTACATGATAAATGTTAATTCGTGTTCTCATGACTACATCTCCTCTTCACATCCTTCACTCATCCGAGATGTCCCTCCTTTGAGAGAGACAGAGGATTTTTTCTTCCCTTGGCTTCATCTCTAATGTTGTGCAGGGCAATTACCGCAAGGACAGTGGAACAGCATGGATGTACTCAACACAGGGGCTCTGCCCAGTTATTGCCCACTCAACCATTGTTTACCTCTGCATCTTAGAGAATAACACTTTACCCTTCTCCTTTCTATTTTCTTAGCTGACCTACCTTCTACTCATCCTCTCACACAGTTACCTGATAGTGTGCCAGCGTGTTGAGTCTCTTCCAGTCATTCTCTATCTTGGTTGTGATGTCTTCATCCTGAAGGATCATCCTTGCCCCGCTTGCTTGCCGCCACTCTGCAAGGAGAACAGGGACATTGAACTCTCCTGTGCAGAGCCTCTGAGATAGGGGACAGAGTCCTGGTAATCCCTGTGCCCATGACCCATGTAGTCACACATGTGGAGGCTGCATCCGTGCAGCAGCATGTCAGTCATTGCCTTTACACTCTGTCAGACGCCTCCAGTCACGTACAACATACGAATGTGCAAATGTCCAGAGCCCTCTTTCCAGAGGAAAAGAGAAGACAGATGAACCATTAAAAGTTCAGGAAGATGGTTCAGGAAAGTATGCAAAAATCATAGCCATATGGCAAAGTTCAGAGTCAAGTCCTAGGTTATCCAGACTGCTTTCTTTACCCTTGATAAAATGATATTGCAATCACAAAACAACTTTTGCACAGGAAACACCCACTCTTTTAAAGAGTGACACCATATTCTGATCTCAGAGAGATCAGAATATACAGCAGTTGCCTACAGAGATGAGAGGTCCAAGGCTAGGGCACAGCAGCACGCAGTGCTGAGCTCTATACAGATAAATACAACAATGGCCAGAGAGATGTTGATCCATTGGCACAGCTGAACAGAGCAAGGCCCGGTGCTTTAGCACTCCGATTATTCACAGTGCTTAACTCTTAGCTTACTCCCTGGCTCTGTTTTTGCTCCAGCGTGGCTGTTTCCAAGACCAACCTGTCCTTGCATATGTTAGCCATCACCATGGGACAGGAGCAAATGAATGTCACTTATGTCAGGGATAGAAATTCATCCTTGGTCCTTCTTCCTTTAGCTGCATAGACACAGCCTTTATCAATACCTGAGATGTGTCTAACTGCCAAGACCTAGCCACAGAGAGGGCTCCCCTGGGCAGAGCTGTGTCTTGTTCAGCATAGCACCAGACCCTGTGCTGGACTCAGTTCATCTCCATTACTGCTCACACAATGCTTCTTGCTACTCAAATCCAGAAGCGATGGACAGCCAGAAGCCCTTAGGGCACAGTAGAGGCACAACGGGGAGGAGAGCCAGAGGCAGAACCAAGACCCTGCTCCGTGGAGCATGTAATCTCTACCAGCATTCAGCAGCATGTTTGTGGGCAGAAGGGCTCCAGTTTCTGACCACATCCAGTTCTCCAGCCTCCACCCTGAAATGATGAATGCTTCTCTCCTTCTGCAGCACTGGAGCACCCCGCCATTTCCCCAGGGTACCACCTTTTGCTCAAATCTTGAAGGATGCTCCATGTGGAAGATTGTCACAGCTTTCCCCACAGAGGACTCACAGACTTGCCTATAGGCAAGGAACACATAAACACGGCCAAAAGGAGAGAAATGTAGTATCACCTGGTGACACCAGGGAAAACTGTGGCTTAACCACGGACAACCTGGACCATCCAAAGCTATCTTTTTGGTTGCCATGTCTCAGTCACAGTGACCCAACCACATACAGTTTAGCCAGAGCTAAAGCAGAAAGTCTATTCATTTGCGGGAGTTAATTAAAATGAACTCTTGGATATGGAGACATCACCTGCCACTCCTGCTTATTTCTCCTAATATAAAAATGCAAGGACCATTGCAAATTTCTTTTGGTTTCAGCAGTTTTCTTATCACATAATTAAAATGTATTGGGAAAGCAACCCTTGCCTTTATTATTCATTTAAATTAGCAGGAAGAGGTCAGCTGCTGTGTTTATTGCTGGGTGTTACTTTGGCTGGAGATGCTCAGAAAGTAAGCAAAGGTTACGTTGGCTAAGCACTGATCCTGAACTGCCCTTCATTTACTCCAGCTCCTTAGATCCTCACCTACATTATCCTTGTGATGTCCAAAGGTGATGCTCTCTGCTCATTCCCAACTGGACTGGATTCCTGGAAGCTAGCTGGTCCCAGACATTTCTGGGAAGAGCACAAAATGCTGGAGTTTGGGCTGGGCTGGGAAACGGTGCTCTTATGAAGTGCCCCATAGAGTGCCAAAGCCACTTCTGCTGTCACAGAGTGTGTCTCTTATGTGCCTTCCTCACGGTCTCTTGGGGACGGTGTCTCTGATGTCTCTCCTTCAGGGCTCTGCATATTATTATGGTCCTCCCCTCTTCTGACTTATCTTTGGGAAGGGACACACACTCATGTAGTGTTTTGGGAGGGATGCACAGGTTCTCAGCGTTGCACTTGGCTCTGATATGAAGGGTAGGCACAGCTTTCCTCATTCTGTGCTTTATTTGTATTCAAGGGCTGGACAGGGTCCTCAGAGCAGCAGAAGCTTTCCCTCTGCTCCAGGGGAACTGGGGACATCATGGGATGTCCCCTCAAGCCCTTTGTGCTCCTGCACAGACACAAGGGATTACCAAGCCCTTTCCCTTGGCCTTCCTGCAGAAAGGGGCCATGCGAGGAAGAGGAAGGGCCAGTCTGACTCGGCACAAGACCCACTCCTGAGCAAGACAAGGGGGAAAACACCCTGCAGGGCAGGCTCAGAGCATCTGGCTTCAGTTTTGCAGCCCGTTTGCCCTGTCCAAATACAAATCACTTCATCATGCATCTGAGCAATGACAGGGAAAGGACCCCCAGTTGCGGTCCCCGAACTCTTCCTAGTCTCATAGGAGCACTGCACGCTCCCCTTCTCCACGAGTGCCAGCTGAGGTGGTCACACACCGATCTGCAAGGAAATGCGATAGCTGTGAGCAAGGGAGTGGGAAGGGAGGGTGCAAAGGAGGAAAAGGTGACCCTGACACCCATGTTCACAGCACTAAGTGAAAACTGTTAGCTCTGTCCTTGCTGGCAGCACCCGGTCCCCCCTCTCATCAGATCTGCGCACTTCTCTGCGAGCTGGCACAAAGGAGAGACATACTCCAATCCAATTTGTTACACTTCCACCTTCCAGAGGGAGGGAGGGAGAGGGGGAGGGAGGTAAAAAATCCCATTATCTTTATCAAGCCTTCCAATCAGGAGCAGCAGTAAATGCAAACTCAGGAGACAGCTGCTGTGAAGCCTTTATATTTCATTCAGCAGATAGTGTATCTTTTTATTGCAAGCAGGAATTACTTCTTTTTTTTTCTTTCTTTTTTTTTTTTTTAAGAAACAACCTTTCTGTTCAACTTGACTGGGAAAAAAGAAATTCCAGGGGCCTTTGACAAAGAGGTGCTTCTTTGAGCTGTAGCAATGCCTGGCTAGGGAATGACTCTATGGGGAGATGGGAAATGGGGAGATGTCCTCCTGCACCTCAAATCCTATAGAAAATGTTAGACCTCCCTCATGCCTTCTCTCTGGTCTGGGTCACCCTGAAGGTGCCCATTGAACAAGGGAGAAAAGCGTAGCAGAGGAAATGTTTTTCAGGGGCAATTGAAATACCCAGATGGATGGAAGACCTGCCAGATCACTCCAAGTGCCTTCATTTGAGCTAGTCATCATCAGTTACACCACCCTTTACAGGCACTTCTAGGTCATTTCAGTCAACTGTTCATGCCATATACAGTGCTTCCCACCCTTTTCCTAAAGACCCTAGGTCTCCCATGAAGGGCTATGAAATAGTTTGCAGCTGACTCTGCACAGCAATGGCATGTGGAACAAATGCATGCGGCTTACCCAGGCTCGATGCCTATTTCATGATCACTTGTGCTCATGCAAGATTAGTCTGAAGAGCTGGGGGGCTGCTTTCAGTCCTATGAGTATTTTTTCTCTTCCCAATAATTTCCACGAGAGAGACAAATTGGCATAGGAAATAGGAGAATAAACCCTTTGTGTGTATGCTGTGTGTACCAGTAAAACCAGGTGGGTAGGAAACAAAAAAGGGTTAATGTCCAGTATGTGATGACCTCTAGGGAGAGAGGAGAAACTCCGCACTGCTTCTGGGGTAGAGAAAGGACCACCATGGCTGGGGAAAAAAAAGTTCATATCAGAACGCATAGATGGAAGATACCTGGGAAATATTTCATCCTGGGTATGCAAGTCATCTGCTTTACTGTAAATATACTACAGTTAGACCCAGTTTAAATGGCTCCTAAAGGTTGAACCCCTCACCTCAGTACTGCACCGTCGATGAGGTAGTGAAAGCTTGTTCTGGCATGGTCCACAATGAGCCTGAGACAGCATCACTGAGTGCAAGACAGTCAACCTACCAGCTCCCATCACCTCAGCAGTCCATTTCAAAAAGCAGCCGAAACACAGGGAAGAACGAATGCCTCAGCATGGAGCCAAATTCTTGTTTTGTGATCCTCACACCCTAATGCTTTCCCAAAGATGGGGTATTTTATTTGTGGCAAGGGCTTCAAAAAATAATAATAACAAAAATAGCCACTGCAGAAAGAAGCCTTTACTCAGAGGGCTGCAATTTGGGTTTTGGACTAAAATGTAACCTCAGGGTGTCCAAAGTAAGTGCTTTCAGCTGACAACCACCTCCATGAGTTGTCTGGGTAACTGCAAAACATTATGACATTTGTGACACATACAAGTCACTCTGCCTGCAGCTACCCTGCATTTAACAACTCAAAATAACTCTTTAGCTTGTTCGCTTTCTTCCATGTGAGCAATCTGGCCTTAGTATGGACAGAAAGCCCAGAAAATTGTAATGGTAATAGAAAATGGTGTTGCTGTTTAGAAAACCATCGATTTCAAGGCCAGATTACAGTCATCTGCTCTGACCTACTGTTTAGCATGGACTGGCAGGGCTGAGCCAGCCGCTTTTGCAGTTCTGAGTATTCAGCCTGGGGCAGGTCGATCCTGAGAGCTCTGTGCTGCTTCCTAATGGCCAGCAGTGCTTTCTGCTCTCTCCTTGCTGCCTTCACTGTCGCCAAAGGGTGGCAGGTGCCAGCAAACATCTTTTCTTGCAAAGAGGCTGGGCTGGAGCTGTGGCTGGATGTGCCCATCCTCTTGTTCCTGCTTCACTCATGCCAGCCCTGCTCCTCCCACCTTGTTAGCTGCTGTGCTAAAGGAGCCTGCAACTGTATTGCTCCTGGCAAGACTCTTCCACTAGATGAGGGTTTTTTTGTGTTTTGCTTTGGGTTTCGTCGTGTCCCCCCCCCCCCCCCCCCCCGCCCCGCGAAATGTTTTCTTTTGTCCCAATTAAGCAGTCTCCTGTCAGTATGGACGTCTGTCCTCTGAGGGGTGCACACGCTCATAAATACTTTCTGGAACTTGCTGGTCCTCAGCACCACTCAGCAGGTCAATACTGCTTAAAACAGCAACAGTCCTGGATGCAAAATTGTCAGGCTCCAGCTGGGACCCCGCACACACACACTTCTGTATCTGTCAGTTGTCAGAGCTACAATAAAATCTGCAGACTCCAATTTATCCCTCGTATTTGCAACACGTAGGTAAAATTCCTGCCTCCCGGTACGGATACATCATTCATCCCCACAGCAGAACAAACTGCTTTCCTCTCATACTCAGTCTGAGATCTGAACGTAATGGGCCCTGTGGCCACCATCCAGCATCAGAGAGGTCAAGAGATCTGGCTGTAAACCCCAGTCCTCCGGTCTACTGTGCCCTGGCGCCCTGTCCTATCCGCCCCCATGCTCACCTTAGCACTCACCAGTCCCCTGCTGACTCAACAGCAGCTCCAAAATCGTCTTGGATCCTTTCTGGATGATGTATATGATCTGTTCTTTATTGTTGCTGGTTTTCCCAGTTTCTTTTGTTATTCTAACTGCCTTTCATGAGCAGGAATCTTGCTGCAATTTCTGTCAGGAATCCCCTCCTCCCCTACACATACGCACACACATATAGACACAACTTTAATCCCTGACTTCTCATTCCTGCCTCCATTATTGCTGTGAATTGTTTCTTGGTGCCAGTCCATTCCTCCTCCTTTTGATTCCTCTTCTACTTTGCTGGGTTTTATAGACTCCATCATTTTCCACTCAAGTCTCTTTCACTGAAGGTCACTGAGGGCAAATTCTGGCAGATACAGCCACAATACCATCCCCAGCTCCCTATCAGACACCTCAGCAATGTCCTGAGCAGATTTGTCTACATTATTCCATAGTAGTCTCCAGGTGTAGTATCACATCTGCCTCTGGACCCCAACTTCAGACATCTCACTCCTCCCAGCATCCTTGCTCCAGAGTTTGGGCAGAAATAGATTTTGGCCTCAGAGGCACGCCTGCACTGAGCTGTACAGCTCCCTGTGTGCCCCACAGATCAAAAGCACATTCACAGAAATGCAAGTGAAGCTGCTGCAGCTCTTTCCACCCTCCAAGCAGACCGATGCACGAAGGAGCAAACCACTGAAAAAACCCACATGAATACATTAACAGAGGGACTAATCTTTCCTTAAGACCTCCTAGTCCTCTCTAGAAAGGAGAACCAGCTGTTGGTGGTGGGGTGCTGGCAGGAGAGGGAAGCAGTCAGGGGTGAGATGGATGCAGCCCACCCAACAGAGGATGCTTCATCCCCTTTCCTGTGCCTGCACAACAAGTAATTAATACTGCTTGGGCTGTGACTATCTCAAGAAGAATATATATATATAATCTAAACCCTCACTATTCAGGAAAGAGCAAGGAATAAATCTCTGCAGCCTGACAACACCACCCTGGGCATTTGGTGCTTTTTCCAGGAGCCTTTGGCAGGACGGTGAGAATCATGCCTTTTCCATACCCTTGTCCAAGCTGAATTCTGTGGGCAGAAAAGCAGGATGGCTACTCGTCTTTTTAAGTTCTCAGGGCCAAAGATTTCATAAGCCAGGAGCATATGCCTCAATTTAATCCTCTTTTCTGCCCTCTCACCATTGCTGCTGCTCTGCCTTGCACAAGCACCAAGGGTACACCCAGTCTGGAGACGTGGCATTTTCCCCAACAAACAGTGTCTAGATTGCGTTTGGCTGTCTCCCATCTCCGCTCTCCCCCCTGCCTGGGGGCAATCAGGGCCCGTTGTGCACTCACATACCCAAGTCCATATCAGCAGCTTTGGGCCGGTGGGAGCAGGGCACGTTCTTGAAGATGGCATCGAGGATTTTCTCCTTGACCTGCGTGATGGTGTCACAGTTCAGGATCTTCACCGGGATCTCGGGGCTGTTCACGTTGTCGGGGTTCACACAGCTCAGGACCTGAGAGAGATGCAGTGAGACCCACTGTGCATTTCGCAGCAGCACAAGTACCCTGCGGTCACCCTTACGCAGCCACCTTCTTGCAGGTCCCTGCGTCCTACAAGCCAGAGGGATCTAGAGTGCAATAAGGTGGAAAATGTACACCAAGAGTATTCCTTTCTTTGAGAGGGCACATAGATCTGGTTTCACGCAGGGGGGTTGCATCCATCCATGCCTCTGCTGCTCTCAACCCCTTACCACTGTCTGTGCCCAGTGAATTCAAAGTAACTCGGAATTTGGCTCTCAGCTAAGTGCTGTGGGCTCCCAGATGTTTCAGCTAGTGATTTGGGGCTGATGTGAAGGTTTTTCTGAACTTGTGTCTCATGCCACTTGTCTCTGTGAAGTGAAACTACTATATCTGTGGGAACAGCCCCTTACATTTCAGCCCCATCTCCTTGGTATCTTTGCTATATTAATAACAGAAAGCCCATAAGCACCAGCTCAGGTTCTGGTGCTTTCTGTAAAAATGGCATTCACCACATGGTACCAGACAACGGTCATTGACACACTCTTTTCATAGAAACCATTAAACGTGCAACCAAGCCTGACGCAGGTTGGAGCAGAACTGATATCCAAAGGGTTCTCCAGAGCTTTCCTTGGCCTCTGATCCATTCCCTGCTCCCTAGAGAGCTAGCAAGGTGACCTAATTCAGTAGTGGCCTCCTTGCACTGCCACCTGACATTGACAATTCAGGTAAAAGTACTCTTTAATCTCTCAAACTTAAGTTTCTCCATCTTCTGCACAGCACAGGACTGACCAAATCCCTTCTCAGAAGAACGTTATTAATTTGAAATGCAGGGCTTCTTAAAAAAAGAAACAAAATAACAACAACAAAACCTTTTGCTTTCACATATAGAACAAGAAAATTGACCCAACTAGAGAGGCCTCTCATTTCTCAGAAGGAGGATATAATTTTCTCCAAAGACTCTGTCCAAGAGTAAATGCAAAGCATATGGGGTGGTGAGGGAGGGAGGGGTGCCTTAAACACATACACACAGTGTTTAACAGCAATCTGCCCACTAACTCTTGGCCATGTCTTTGTCGAGTATTCTGCTCTCTCCTGGTTACAGGAGTCTATAAACTTTTATAAACTTAGCACAGCTTTGCACTTGGAAGGAGTGTTCAGTGATGCTCCTGGCTATATATGGTCATTAAATGTTCCTGTGCCACTTTTACAAGTGCAGACATGTTAGTTTTGATGCCTTAGACAAATTCTACCTTGACTGTAAATTCTATTCTGTAGTATGCAATAGGTACTGAACTCTCCATCACTTTCCATCTTAACCTACTAAGATGCAGTGGGATCTCAAAGTGGCTTGAAACTGGGTGAAATCATATCAGTATAATTATATATTGGCTCACCAGGCTTCCTTTGGTGCTGTTATGCTCAACTAAGAGGGACTTGTGAAGATATTGCTTACAAAGAGCTCTGTGATCTTTCCGGATGAAAGGGGAGATGTAAATATGAGATATTGATTAGATCATAATGTTATTATTTATATGTCACTTCCAGAAGTATTGAAGAAGCATCAGTTCAGATAATAATAACGACGGCACAGATTTACAGTTCTGTGGCATCTTTCATCTCAAAGGATCACAGAACTATACATAAAAAGCACTGTTGCAATGCCTCCAGTGTTGAGGTTATTAGTTGCCCCCTCCCATTGCACATCTGTA
>NW_008825160.1:1596779-1629544 GCF_000699105.1 Pygoscelis adeliae
ACGAAGCAGTGATGGCAGGCTAGGACAGCTCTTGTGAGAGTGCTATGGGGGTCACACATGGTTCTGGAGACCAAGTTACTCTGCAGGTCTCTCTCAGTGATCTGAGCTCAGCTGAGGTGAACTGAGCTGATGCCAGTCAGAGGAAGCTGTGTGGTGTGATTCATCTCTGATGCAAACACCTGGGGTTCAGTTCAGTTCCCCACATGAAGGCACTTAGTGCTCTTTAAAATGATCTGGATTACCCTGCCAGGCTTCTAGCTGCTGGTCCAGAACGGCCAACATCTCCTGCAGGTGCTGACCAGTGCCCACCACACCAGTACCCACCATGCAAGGTGGACCATCATCCAGCTGGAAGCTGACAAAGGTGATTTGCTCTTATAACTTGGTTGCCCTTGAATTTCACGGGGTGCTGACTTTGGGAGATGGCAGAAAAACTCTGCCTGGGTGAGCCACGATCATTCATGCCCTGACTACAGTAGTTCTTGCTCTCCTCTTTTCTGGCTCAGTTGGAAGAAGAAGGAGCAGGGAAGGCAATATTTCAAAGGGCTGTGCAGAGAGAAGTTTGCTCTTAGTGGTCTCAAGCATAGGTGGGGGCAGCTGGTAGTACCTGTAAACCCCTGAGCTCCAGTGTGTTCATATCAATGACAGTCAAGAGGCTCCTTTCAATATTTTAGGGAATTCAGGCATTACTTATAGAAAGCAACACCCTTCCCAGAGCACAGTGGCTTTGACACATATGCCCCAGGCTTCACATCAACTCTCAGTTGGTATTTTCCAACTATTCTCTTGTGGAGCACTAAACTTTTCTCAGTACAAAGACCTGGAATTTTGCAGGCTGCACCTGTGTACTGCACACACTACATGGCTCTTCTTTGGAGATTGTCATGGGCCTATAGAAGTCATCCTTACACCACAGATGACTGAAAATCTCTGCTCCCCATCCAACAGACTGAGGCTCCTATTCATAATAAGGTGTCTGCAATGGAGAGAGAGATTCCTACCACTTCTGTGGGAATCCTCCCAAGGGTTTCTTCTGTTGTCCCCCCAGCTTTCTATAGATTGTCCCTGGTAGGAGGTGACCAGGAGAAAAAAAAAATCTAAGCATTGGCTTTGTCCATTTAGCAGAGTTCAGATGCTCCAGTCTCACTGGAAGAGTAAGGTTTGCCCTGCGCTTCGCCCAGGGCTGTCCTCATAACAACCAATGTAAGACAGAGAACTAATCCCATCGCTCCTGCAGTGCTGCTCAGCTATGTCAATACAATTTCAACGTCAACTGGTGGGGAAGAGATCCCTGAGATGGCCTGTGTTGTATTCCTGCATTAGTCAGTCTGAGGGAAGTTTTGCCATGCTGATCTCCTGAATGCATTCACTGTTACTGCTCCATCACCCACTACCTGCCTTTGAGCCCTACGGGGCAGAGCTAGCAAGGTGGATGAAGGGGAGAGGAAACTTCAGTGTCACTCAAGGAGAGGCTGAATGTTTTGCCACTGAGAGGACACCAGCACTTGGCATCACTGTTCTGTCATGCATTGAGGTCTGTGTCAGCATAACATAAGGACGGTGCCAGTTGTGGGGTCAACAGGAAAAGGTATGGGACTGGGAGCAAGTGGAGTAGTAACTTCTGAGCCGTGCTCTCCCACTGACTGTGTATGACCTCGGGGCACATCATCTCACTGGATTTGTGTTTATTGACCCTTTTTTACATCCTTGGGCTTTTTTTGTCTGCCAGCCCTTCCAGCCATGAGCTGTCACTCAGTGTATATACACATGCAATGTCTAGCACAGCTAAGCCCTGATCTCCACTATGGATTACTGGCATTGAAATAATAAAGGCACAGCTTGTGATTACTCATATGGGGACCCTGGCTCTGAGTTCTCTGTGGTGTTTGAGTGGTCTGCCCTGATACCAGGACATCACTACAGTTTCTGTCTTGGGGACAGACATCTTTCTCTCCCTTCTAGATTGGGCTAAGGAAGGTCCAAGGAGGCTAGCACACAGTGAGGCTTGGCAGTGAGCAAGGAGGAGAAAGACCCCCAAAGAGACCAAGCATGGGAGAGCCTTCTTATATCTCAGTAGTGGCTTCCTCCCTGCCATCAAAATTCCCTGAAAAGCCTTAACCAAAGGCAGCTCAAAGCATCTTTATCTATCCAGAATATGTTGTCAGGTGAGATGATCCAATTAGGCTCTCAGCACTAGAGCCGCCGAGGTGTGCAGGGAGCACGCAGAGCATGCCACTCCTCAAGACATACTGGGCAGCTCTTGCCTACCAACCCCAAGCACTAATTAGCCAATACTCTTGATAGCTTTCGATACACATCAAGGTCTTTGCTCCCCTGCATTATTTGTATCAACAGAAATGAAGCTGACACAGGAGATGGATGCTCTTTCACCTCCCAGTGACAGCAGAGCAGCGGCAGTCGGGAGTGAGGTTTTTGCATCTGAACTCTGGTTTGGTGAATGGTTAAAAAATCATGGATTCTGGCAAAGGCAGTCAGCGGGGATGAGATCTTCCTGTCTCTCATAGACAGAATAATCTAGCTGGGTTTTTAATAACACTGCAGACCAGAGATGATGAGCACTGACTGCTAGTGAAGACATTAACACAAGAGAGTGTTTCTTTGAGGAGAAGTAGGGAGAAGACCTACTGTTTAGCTGCAACACATCTACTCTAGTAAATCACACCTGTAACTTGCTCAATTTCTCTGGGACTGAAAAATCCAGTAAGTACAGAAATTGCTATAGACTGCAAAGACCCTAGGCCACGGAGGGCTGCTTCCTGAGAGAACTGTAGGACCTGGCAGACAGCAAATTGGAGCTATCTTGTTTGGAGAGAAATCAGACTGAAACAATCTAAATTTAGTGAATGAGGTGTGTATTGTAAAATCAGTAATTCCAGATGTCTGAAAGTGCTCTGTCTTCTTTCTTCTCCCTGGATATGTCAATTCCTTTGGATCTGCTTTTCACTCAAACCATATTTGAAACCATGACTTAAAATATTTGGTCATGATTAATGAAAGCTAAAGAATAAATGCCTTCCAAAAGAAGCCCTGGCCTTGTCTTCCTGGAATAATGACAATAAACAGCCTGTTTCAATGCACCACACTGCTGGAATTGTGATTTAACTCAGTCAAGCAGTCATCTAGCACTCATGAAACATGAACAACCCAATGAATTTTAGCCGCACACACTGCAAACTCACAGTGGTGACCAGGTAGGTGCATTTGGTAGAGAGCAGGAGACATTGAGGGAATTCCTATATTACAAATACTGAATCAGTTCTTGCTTTATTTAGTTACTATATATTTTTAATAAAAGATGACAGACTGCTTAAGGAAGGTAGAGGAAGGACAAAATAAAACAGAAAAAAAGAGAAACAGAAAGGAAGAACAATCCTATTCATATTCTGCTGCTTCTTAATCTCCTTCACTGAAGCTGATCTCTGTAAATCTGCTGAGATTCCTATCGGGATATATTTGTCTGCTCTTGAGATGTAAGAGGGAGAGCTGATTAACATCAAACGACACAAAGCGAATGGAGGAGAGCTTTGTTCAGGCTGATGTATAATTACTACCCTTTGCTGGCTGCTTTATATCAAGCCTAAAAGGTTCGAAGGGATTTCCTTTGGTGAAAGCGATCACTCTGTGTCTGCATTTTTCTTCCTTTTGCTCACTCTCTCCATGTGAGTTCAGGCCTCCAAATTGCTAGACAACCACACGTAATAGAAAAGAAGCACTACGCTGCTGATTTAATAGGAAAGTCGCGTTTTTAATATGCAAAATAAAATTGTGGTCTTACATAAGAATAAAGTCTACCCCCCCATCAGACTTGTATTCTATCAAAGCTCACCTCTGGACTGCCTGTAGTTACTGAAGAAAAGCAGGCATTTCTAGCATCAGCCCGTCTGAGCTAAGATCTAAGACAGGTCAAGGAACTAACATTGACTGGACACAGCTCTCACAGCCAGCTGAAGTTAAGTGAGATGAATGTCCCTCATTTGAAAGTGCAAACAAAATAATCTGATAAGTTCGGAGCATCTTCTGACCATCCTAAAATTTGGAGTTGGGGTTTTCTGAGAACAACGACATGGGAAATAAAGAATTTACAAGGATCATTGAAGGCTTGGAAAGTGTTCTTCATCCCACAGAGACTTAGAAGCTCAGTGGATTTAAAGTATCCAGGAAAAAGTGAAGGCCCACAAACACTTCCAGTAAGAAGAGATATCTAATGGTCTTTAATTGTTGTTCTTTAATCAAGTGGGAAAAGGGTGTAATCTCAGAGTAGAAGCTAAAGCTGGACATATGCAATGTATATCTTTCACCATGCAGACAATTATATTTTGAAGCAAATGACTCAGTGATAAGGATTAATATTCTTTCCCTTGAAATCTTTAAATCAAGTTCATTTTTCTTTGACTTGTGCTTGCTCAAGAGGAATGGCTGCATTAGCTCTAGAGAAGACCTAATAGGTCCCTCCACTGTGTACCTCTAACATATTCCTTGATGTTGAAATTTTCATTGGAGAAACAGATTTTTTTTTTTTTTCTGTTGAGGATTGTTCTAGGGAAGACCCTTGCGATATAACTTCATAAAAATTTTTTTTGCTGTAACTTGCAGGAGGCCACGGGCTTTGCACTGACCCAACACCACAAGGTCTCAGGACGGCTCTGGGCTTGCCATGCCCTGAGCTGGGTGTCCCTGTGATCACAAGTGTCCCATGGACAAAGGCCTGAGCTCAGCCCTGGGGACACCTCTCATGGCCAAGGGCTGCCGCCCCGGGCAGGCCCTGCCCAGCAAACACCAGCCCTTTGTGTGCCCGGTCTGGGCGCTGGGCAGCTCTGCCACTGGTGCTGGGGACCAGGGAGAATGGAGCAGGTGATGGGGAGAGGGGGGATCAAAATATCCACAGGTGGTCCCAAGAGAAAGGAGGAAGAAACCCCACCATGAACTTCACACTCCTCCCAGGGAAGAGCTCAGGGTGGTGACAACTTGCAGTGACAACCCCACCTTTCTGCTGTAGGAAGACTGTTACCTTTGACTTACAACTCAGAGGGATGTTGGAAGGGTGGGCGTCATTCCAGGGAAAAGGGGTAGATACTGGGAAGTATTTTGTCTAACAGAACAGAGTAAATTGCCCATATCTATTGTCGGCACGTTCACAGACATATTCATGACACAAGGTTCACACTCGTCTTCCAATGCTCCCGGGCCTCACCTAATCCCAGGAATGGTAAAGGATTGGCAATGTCAGCCTACCCTGCAATGAGCGCAGATGCTTTCAGAGAACAGGCAATGCCTTTGGGGAGCTGGAGGTGCTCTGGGCATGGGGCAGGGCACAACGGAAGCGACTTGGAAGCAGCCGTCTTTGCAAACATGCTTTGCAAGGGGATGCTTCAGCCACAAACCTTGCTGTGTTAGGGGATGCGACTAGTCAGTCTTCAGCAGGGTTACCCTGCTGGGTCGCAATAATAAATTGTCCCAGAGGGTCAGCACGCCCATCACTGGCTTCTTTTCTCTAAATCCCCTTTTGCTAGAAGAGGCTGGACAAGCCCATAGGAAGGTGTGCTCAGAGCACTCACCAGTGTCTTGTAATCAATCTGCTGTCGGATAAGCTTGTCCTCACTCAGTGAGTACCGGGCCTCCCCAGTGATCGAGTCGATGGGACCCTTTTCCATCTGCTGCTTGATGGCACAGAAAAGGGAGAACAGAGGTTCACCAGCACACTCCTGCAGGGGTGAGAGACAACCGTGAGGTGAAACAGGAGGAGCAGAGGTCAGAACCCAGCCTACATAGCATCTCAATGACTGCCACGGCTTGCCATCCCCAACCACTTGAGGCAGATGCATCAGTAGGAATCAGTCTATTCCATACAGCCCGGGAATAGAGGTGACCCACCACTTCCACAGAGTGCAACCAGCCCTCTGAGTGTCCTGTCACGGGACAAAGGTGTCAGTGGTCCCCGGCAATGTTGAGGCTTGCAGAGCCTTGTAGGAGCTGTTCAAGTGATTGCCACCAGGCCAGAGCTTTCCACTGGAGCAGGTGGTGGGATGGGTCCCAGAGGACCTGGAGACAGGTATGAAAGGGAGATGGACTGCTGGTGACCTGTCCTCGGTGTCTGGGCAGAGTCCACAGTCTCCCTGAGCACTCTCATGCTGGAAGCAAATAGGAATGCTCAGGCAGGAGCAGCTCCGTGACCCAGGGGAGATGTGCCCCTGGCTCTGTAAGGTTGCATCGGTGATGTCAGATGTGTGCGGCCCAGCACAGGACAGCAACAAGCAGCCCACAGGCAGGGCCAGCAAAGCACACCTCTCCCTAATTTCTCCTTCCCATCATTCGCACTCACTGCACTCCTATTCCCACACTTTTCCTAGGCTCTCCTCCCTCGCTGCCCTCCCTCTACGCATCTGCTGCCATGCACCTCTCCTCGTGCTTTCTTCTATTGCCTCCCTTCCCCTTCATATCTCCATCTTTCCTCCTCTCCTCCCCACCTTGCCCTCTCCTCTTGCAGTTTGTCCCAACTCAACGAGCAAGGTCATTTTCCTCTGGTGTAAATCCCAGCAAAAACAAGTTAATAATCTGAAGCAAAGTGGCCCCTTTCTCAGTTCCTACACCTGTCTCCCACTTAATTAGCTTATCTGCCAGCAGCATATTGCTTCTGTGTGCCTGTCTCTTGCCCTTATCAGGCCTCTGTTCAGGCTAAGGCAAGAAGACAAGTAGCTGAGTGGGGTGAAAAAAGCCTATTATAAAAGCAGCTTTTTAGAGAGTCACCTCCTTATATCCTTTCCTTTCAGCTGAAAGCAGGAATCTGATACTGAAGTCACTGAAATTACCTTCCAGGGACCTTCAAAACTTTCCCATGCGTTCATCCTTGGGCTGGTTGTGCCTGGGGAAGGTTCAGGGGAATAGGATTGATTTGTAAAGCCTTGAATTGCCAGGCAGAGGGTGGCTGTTCTGTCCAAACAGAGCTGTAAGGTGTAGGGATATCTAGCAACTGCACTGGGAGTGGCGGAGAGGTGCAGAGCCCAGCTCCTTCCGAAAAGGCTGGCTCTGAGTTTGGTGCCTTGACAATTAGCATGCTTGAGGCTCAATGTGGGTCCCCAAGAGGAAACTGCCATCACACAGCAGTCAGCGGCAGGTCTCAAAGGCTGAAAACCTCTTTTTTTTACTACACACTATGCCAAGGAGGCCCTCCAGGAGGAACAAGAGGGCTCAGGGTGTGTCTCAAGTCTTTTCACTGTTTTTCTGATGAGCGCCCTGCAAAGCCAACCCTACCTCCCACTGGGATACAAAGCAGCAACGGGCTCAGCCCCTGCTGGGCTCTGGATGCAGCAGTCAGGTTTACATGGTGTATTGCGTCCAGCCCTCTGTACTCAGCGGGTGTATGGCCATGCCCAGGGCAGGCTTGAGGCAGCCTTATGCCAAGAAGAGCTTGGGCTCGGCCCTAAATTAAACTAAGCAGGGATCCAGTTATGGTTTGGGTAGAGCAGGTTAAGTATGATGGAGGCACTGGGTATGATGGAGGCACTAGGCCTCAGTACTGCCGCTGAATTGGGGTGGTAGGAGATGTCCAGCCACTATACACTGAAAATATGGGTCACCATGCCATGGCGATCTGAGTCTGCTAGTAAAAGGAGAGTGTTTTCAATATGGGTCTCCACCAGGCTCTGAAATCCTTCATGTTTCAGCACTGACCCTTAGATCCCACCTCTGTACAGGAGTAAGACCAACAGGCTGCCTCTCTAACAAACTGTCCCTCTTTGCTCTCCCTGGATCAGAAAACAGCCCCTCTCCCATTAGGCAGTGAGCTCTCTCCTGAGAATAAAACCCTTTCCCCTTATATCTGGGAAGTTTTTGCCCCAACTAAACCTTGCCAAGAAGAAATGCATTAAAGCAGCTGTTCATCCATGCTCCTCCTCTTACCTTGAGGAACTTGTACAGAAGGAAGGTGAACCAGTTGGTGAGCATTTTCTCAGCCACAGACTCTGTCCTAAAATCAGCCCAGGAGAAAAAGCAAATTGGAAATGAGTTACTCATGCTGGTCATATCAAAGGGCCAGTCAAAAGATTGGCTTTGTCCATCTTACTGCCCAGATCTCTGAGCCCCATGGAAAGTCTGGCATGACACCATCAGGATTAAGCGTGTCCTAGGCTCTCTGTTTTAGCTTTGGATTTAGGAAACCTTCAGGCAAATCCTTACTGCTCTGTTGATTCTCTTGTGACTAGAGAAGTCCCCATCTGTCTGTTTCTCAGTTTCTCTGTCAATGAAATGGAGATGACAACATTTGAGGAAACCTCAGAGGAGCTCAGGAAGGATAAATCCATCAAATACGAGGAGCTCAGAGTTAGGCCATATGACAAGCAGGCTATATAAATACTTAAGACAGACAGACAGATCTAAATCACCAGAGAATAGTTATCTGGCACTGATTATCTCCCTGGCATTTGGGAGTGATTATACTTCTCAATGTGTCAATGTGGCACAGTCACAGAACGCATCCTGTTGCCCTTGAACACTCTGTCCTCAATCAGACAAAAATCCATCTCAAGCCTTCAGGGTGAACTTTTCCTACAGAAGGACCAACTCAGACCTGTAAATGTGGTTTGGGCACCAGGAGCACAGGATAAATCTGTGTTGGCTCCAGTACATGCACTGGTGCTGCTCAAGAAGAAAGCAAGAGTCCCTGCCTGGATGAATTAAAGTGGGTCTTCCTTGTCCTGGCTATCACCAAAGCCACCCAGGGGTTCTCACTTAAGGTTGCAGCTTACTTTTTAGGTTCCCTAGTCCTTCAGCATAAAGTTGATCTTGCTTCCTCTGGAGCATGGGACTTGCAAGGGGAAAGGTTTGCATCACTGGAGCTGTTATGCTTGGAACCAGCCAGCAACCTTGCCTGAAAAGAGTGTCCACCAACACAAAATGATGGTCCCTTCCCTAGCTAAACACAGTTGATCTTTAGCCTGGTGTCCACAGGGATTCCTCTGTTCTCACAGGCACATCTCACTTAAATGGTGGGGATGGTAGGGGAAGGAGTGATAATAGGGGTGTCTGTTGTCAGTCCTCTTCTCTTGCCTGCAACCAAAGAGGTGATATGGTCCCAGTTTGCTACCAGATTAATGCTGTATTTTCTTTGTCTACAGTGATCATTGCTGTGTCTGTGCCTAGAGTTTGCCTCTGTCCAAACCAGCCTGTTTGCCCTTTATTCCCCTTGGTCAACATCACCTAGCTGCTGTCCTCCAGTGGTCATGGTATGATATTCAATTCCAGCAATCTCCACGCTTATCATGGTCTGAGCTCCTCGTAGGGAATGTCACCCAGAAGAGTGCTCTTTCTGACACTCCCTAGTGTGACACCTAGGACCCCATCACATGGTGCAAACTTAGCATTACCATGAGAAAAAGAACTGCAATCCCATCGTGCTCTCTGCCCTGACAACTTTGATCTCTTTGAGGCTGTAGATGTCATGAGGGATGAATACTGGACACAGGTGAGGTGGGAAAACCATCCCAGCCAGTTCCTTCCTCCTGTCAAATACCCCCAAAACCAACACTGCAGAAAGGTGTTGGAAGATTCCCTTCCATCCACAGAGTCACAGGGAGGGAGGGGAAGCATCAAGTTGAATCCAGCTGCTCCAACTAATTGTCTGGGGACCTCACACCAACATCTGAATCCCAAGGCACTAAGCTATTCACATGTTCATTTGTAGACTCTGTTCTGGTGCTGCTCAGTGCAGGACCTCCATCTCAGAGCACAAAACACATCTCTGACTTCTCCTTGTGTTTTTAGAGCTTGGAACAGCGGAGGTGCCTTCTTTGTTCACTGGCTCTCCTTCCAAAGGCCACATTTCATTTCCAACGAAGAGGACTAGAATTAGAAAAGAGCTGGAAGAAGGAGAAAGAAGGAAGATGGGATGCTCAGGACAAGACAGGAATGAACAACCAGGGAAGATAAAGAGATGGAGAAAGGGGAAGAAAAAGGAGAAAATGAAGGGAGGAGACAATTGGAAGGAGGCAGTGCCATCCAGCATCAGAGGAGAAGCACAGAGAGGAAGCCTGGGGACAGCTGGAGGGAGGTCACCAGCCTGGCTGTAGGGCTTGAATTGCATCAGGGAGTCAACTGACACCAAAGCGAAGTCCAGTCTCTGCCCCTGGCTTTGCTACCCTGAATGCCAGGAAGTGCCTTCTCCTCCTTTTTTTGCTGGCTCTCCATAGTGGGCTGTGTGCCAGATGGAAACCCTCCCAGCAGGCAACACAGATCTCTTCCCTGCCCAAGCTGTCCATCGCAATCAGCTGAGAGCTCCTCAAAGTTGGCTCTGAGCGGTGGCAAAAGCCATCCATCTCCAGTAGACTCCCCCTGATTTTACTTAGGGTCCTGGCTTGAATCAGAAGGATTGGTTCAGACCGTGAAAAGGGGCTGAATATGATCCCAAAGGGAGAAGAGGCAGCATTTCCCTAGGCAGAGAAAGCACATTAATTATGAAGCAGTAGATTTCTAATTTAAGGGTTCCCATACAACCCTGGTAGTTAAACCTTAGACCTGGCCAAGAAGCACCAACCCAAACTTGTGCCTGATACGAAACCAGTTCTGTTGTCCTGCTCAGCTCTGCTACTGGCTTCAACAAGCTCCCAGCGCCCACGCTCAGGGAGAGACAGAAGATCCCACAATGCAGCTGAAGAAGACTCTCCATGTGTCTGTAGTTAACTCATGAACAAGAAACGCAGCAGGGCAGTCCATGTCCCAGGCAGGAGAAGGCAGCAGCTGACTTACCAGGGATATGGTACAGTCTGTTCTATGTGACATACTCATAGGTCCTACACGATGCAATCGGAATTTTCAGGTTAAAAGGAAACATAAGCATAAATGAATGTCTTAAGCACACAAAGAGTCCAAAATAAGGACTAGGAGGCATGGGTTCTTGCTGCCCTTATGAAGCTTTCTGGAAGATCCACATTAAAATCCAGAGGTAGTTCAGTTCTGTAACCTTTAACTGTTGACTGCTTTTTGGTTAGGGAGGAGATGGAGCAAGATCTACAGACACACTTGCTGAAAGGAATGCTCTGTCAGGAAGTCTTAAATGACCAGGAAACGAGAAAGGGAGAGTGATACAGTCTTCATTCAGCCCTAGTTTCCTTATTCACCTTTCTCTGCAAAGAGCTTCATGCCAGCCCTACGGGGTCACATGAACTGTGGCTGTATATCATTCTGATTTCACACCCTGCTGCACAAACAAAAATCAAGCAAATTTGCCCCTTTCTTCCAAAGATGACTAGCATGCTTATGTTAGACAGCGGGCCACAGGCTGCCCAGCCCAGCTCACTCCAGCCCCAGGCATCCTTACCTCCGGAGCAGCAGTTTGGGGTGGTTCTTGCTCTCCAGATTTTTGTCTATGAGGTCAGCCAAGAGCTGTTTGAGGACATCAGTAGCGTACTCCAGCTTGCTCTGCAGCACCGTCATGATCAGCGAGGCCACATTACCACGGTCCCTCATGGAGAAGCTGCGCTGGGACTCCAGTGTGCGGATGAAGGATAGTAGGAAAACCTTGTTGTTGATGAGCTGAGCAAAGAGCTTCAGGCCTTTCTCCACCCGTTCCTGCCTATAGCCAGGGACCTGCACAAGAAGAAAGGGATTTTATACCTTTCAGTCACTGCCCACCGTGAGACCTCTCCCAAATGGGTCACACACTCTTTGCTACCTCTCTGCCCTCATCACTCCAGCTCCTCCAACTATACACTTTGATATCAAGAAGTCGTCAGTTCTGAGACAGGGAAAAGGGAAAAGCTGCTTCAAACAGCAGAAACAATTAAAAACAAAAAAAAGTCTTGCATCTAGCAGGCAGGTGAGTCCTTCTTTCTGCATCACAGGATAGTCCTGAAAAAAGGAAGAGAGTCCATATGTCATCTGATGATTAGGAAGCCTGTGAGACCTCCTAGCCACAGCCGGATGATTACTTTCCAACCTTGTGTTTCCCTCCCTGAACAGTACATCAAAAAGAGATTGCTAATGCCTGGATGTGGTACCATACCATATTGTATTTTCATTGTAGTCAGACTGAAGTCTCACTCTATTGCCGCCAAACACCTCTTTTTCATCCTTGCAAGAAACCTGCTTACAGAGATTTGGGGTTCAGCTTTAAGAAGCTGGGAGAGGCAGCAAGAAAGTGAATGGGGGAGAGAGCCCGGGGTCAGGTTTTGAGGAGATTAAGAGATGCAGGGAGGCAGTGGCTGAGATGGTGAGCATGCAGCTGGGCCTTGGTTTGAAGAACTAGGTAGATGAAGGTGTGAGAAGACACGCTGAGTTGGGACCTGTCTTAGAGGTCCCACTGCGGTAGGACCCCTGGGCTTAGGAGGTGAGATGCTTTGGAGACAGAGAGGTTGATAAGTCTCTAATATTTTTCTCAGCTGTGAGAGGCTGGTGAACTAGTTTTTATATAGAACAATTTAGGACCTCAACACTGGACTCTGGACTCCACAGTCTACAGTAGGCTTTACCCTTTCTGGTCCTTCTGGCTCCAGATGAAAATGGAGCCTAAATAGAGAACCTCAAACTCATTCTTCCATATTGCTGAAGCTGTTCCAGCCCTTGAAAAGTCTTCCCTTGAAGCTGGAGGGGCTCAACACAGAGCAACACATGTCACTGAGGCATGTATGTATTAATAACCAACTAGATTTGGCACTTTAATCCAAAACAAGCTGGCATGCTTAAACAACCAAGTAATGCAAGGCCCCTTAAAGAGTCATTACTTTTTCATTCTGGAAATTAGAGGTCTTATCTCTTTTTGCATACAGCAAATAAATTACTTGGTAAATAGCTTAAGACAACCAACCAGCCAACCAACCAACCAACCACCACCCATCCCGCCAATAATTATTTTTTACTTACTTGCTTGAACATTTAATATTGTCTATCCCCAGGTTATTATGGAGAATTAAAAAAATAACAAGAAAAGTATTTTTTACTGCATCTGGAAGCAGTTAATTAGCAAATGAACTGGAAATAAGTAAGACCTGCTCACTGCGGGATCCATGCTGGGGCCTTTTGCAATAAAGAGCAACTCCTTCTAGGTGCTACAGAGAAGGGAGCAGAATGGGAACTGCCTTCCCTCATATGTTGGTAGCCAAAGATTGATTGACACTGAAAGAGCTGTTGAAGCTTTACAGGGGATTAAGGGGAAAAAAAAAAAAAAGATGAATGAAATGAAAGGAAGAAGAGATCAAAGGTAGCCGATTGAAACAGTAGCTCTGTGTCTCTCCGTGTGTATCTGCATATGGGAGTATCCACGCTAAAACCTCTATAAGGGTCAGATGTTATTCTGTGGTCGGCTGGCTGAGGTTAATGCATGTAGGGACTGTAACTGGCTGTGGGTATGATGAAAGTGTTTGTGTATGTGTATACCTATGTGGGAGAGAGATTCATCACCCCTCATCCCTTGTGCTCATTTGTTGAAGCTGCTGAACTACTCTTCCTGAGGGAAAGCAGTTTGAGGCCATTCTACCTGCACCCCAAAGGCGAATATCTACAGTAGTCGATGTGTAACTCAGCCTCCTACCCAATCCCACAAGTCCTCGTTGCTGACAGATCAGGGTTTTTTAATGGTTCTCTCCATATAGTTTGATGAATTTTGGCTCTCCTGAAGGGAAGGAGCAAAGATGAGCAGGCACCTCTGATTACACAGCCAGCCAAGCATGGTATTGCCTGCGCCAGCTCCTGTTCCTCCCCTCTGCCAACTAACTCTGGTCTTGGCCTCCAACAATCTCACCGGCCCATGCCAGAGCCTCTCTGAAGCTGAGAGCTTGCCAAAGACTTTGCAGAGAGCTCAGCCAACGACCTCCCTGGCCTTGGCCATCATGTATCGCCTGCTTCTCTGGCCCAGGTATCCCTAGAGCAGAGCCTGTCCATCTGCAAAAGCCTGAAGGAGTTTTGCAGCATGGGCAGACCTCACCCGGGGTCCCATCAAACTCATCGTTGCCAGTGAGGTAATGCAGGCTGTATGCAGACCCCAACAGTGCTGGGCAACATCTCACTGTCCTCCCACCGCTCTCATCCAGAGAGCTGGGGTAGAGGAGGCAGATGTGGGCAGGGTATGGGCAGACGGATGCTGTGGTTTTTCTGACTTCCCTGCAAACCACAGAGCGTAGCAAAGGTGAACTTCCTTCCGTGACTGCAGGTTATTTCTGTAGGTGTTACCAGGATAAAAGGCTTCTTGGTAGTGTCAGAGTTGTGCAAAGCTGGAGTGACACAGGCAGCTATGCTGCTCTGCCACACAACTTTTTCTCCTGTCCCCTGCACATCTGTAACTAATAAATCCAGTCTAAAAACGAAACCCCAGCAGGATAAAGACTAAGGAGGAACTTAATACAGTAGACCTAATGCACATAGATCTATGAGACTCTTCCAAATACATGAGTGATCAAACAGAATTTAAAATCTAAGATAGCAGGAATCATCTTCCCCTTTCAACCTGGATTTTTAATGAGGTAAAGTTTCATCCCTGGTAGGACACAGCATTATAAGCCATCACGTCCCCACCACTGACACAATATCTCTTGCATTCAGGACAGAACAGGGAGGCATGAGAGGAGCCAGAAGCAGGAGATGTTGATTTCTTACCTCCAGATCCCTCAGGACTGGATGATCTTCAATGCCAGGGAAAAGCACCCTCATGGTGTAGGTTCGGTAATCGAGGAAGGGGATCCCAGCTCCATCCAGATCGCTTGTCAGCTCATGAATATCTGTCTGTAGCTCTGCAAAGGCTGACACAAAAAAGGAACGACTCATGTAGCAATGACAGTCCATACCTCCCTAACTGTGATGGGAGAAGCCCTCAGACCCGTGTGCATGAGGACTAAGGTACAAGTGGAGAAGCAACATGTGGAGAGGAAGAAGAAGGTGGACAAGAGCAGTCTCCCCTTTCCTACAACATTGCCTTTTCACAGGGACATATGCCAAGGCTCTCCCCGGACTGTGAGTTAACAAATACAGCTTGGACAGGGTGGAGGAAGGCTGGACTTAGGGAAAATAGGCAAAGTCAGTTTAGATCCAGGCTTGAGCCAGACCCACAGGGTTCAACATTCCTGTTCCTTGGCGATATTTTGGCTCAAAGCTTTGTGGCTGGATCTCTCTCTTCTACTAAAACTGATGCAGTGCCAGCCTTCCTTCCTCATCCTACCTTCTTTGCACTCCAGTGCCACCCTGGATTCCAGGTTGTCCATCTGCATCTGCAGACGCTTGAGGGTGAGGTCGCTTTCTCTGGATTTGCGCTTGTACGCAATCAATACAGCCACAATGAAGATGATGAGCAGGCCACCAGCCACAGCAATGCTGACAATAGCTGGCAAGCTGAGAGGGCTGTCTGGAGAGATGTAGACCATCCCTGGGGAGAACTCCATCCCTCCTACACGAGCCTAGAGGGAAGGCAGGAAAAAGTCACATGGAATCTGCAGAACAAGCGGGAACACAGAGAAACTCCATCATCTCCCCGACTAAGGCTGAACGATGACCTCCTCTTGTCTCTCAAGTTAGACAGGGCATGAAGTACTTGGATAGAGAACAGCTAAAAAACACCTGAAATGTCACGCAGAAGCACTTCTGTTGGTAGAGTGACCATGAACCCAACCAACAAAGGACTTCTGGTGAGACAAATCTCACCAGTCCCAATGTCCTGGCTACATAGCAGTTTAGGGTTTATTCTGGGTTTTCCATTCCCTGTCCCAAACAGCCATGTTGTGCTGGACTGCCCTGATGACACTTAGTCCCAAAATGCACACAGGACACACAGCTCATGGGTACGGTCTGATGGGTCCTAACCTCATAATGGAACAGGGGACACTTGACCCAGACAGCTGGCACAGCAGCAGTCAGGACAGTGGGAATATAGAAATCAGAGTCACGATTTGCTTTTGACTCTTTAAACGGAGAAAACTGTACCTGGAAGCCACTGGGACAGGAAAAAAAACCCACAAAAACCACACAGCCTGGCCAATGCTCTTTACAGCCCCTCTCCTAGCCACGCTTTGGCAGGGTGACTGCAGATCCTCACCAGTGGGACAGGGAGCTGAACACAGCTTTCTGCTCTCCATGCAGAAGGTTCCCAGGGCTGCTGCCAGTCTCTGGGACAAGCTGCTGTGCGAGGACCTTGCTTTTAACAGCCAGAAAGAAACCCTGTGGGTGGTACTGCTGCAAGCCCACCAAAATGCTCTGATGAAGCAGGTCTGTTAGGAGCCCATTTTTACATGAACACCACTCCCAACAGTAATCCCACGGGGTACTACTCGCTCAAGGCTACTACAAGATTGTTCAAGGCTATTTGTAGAGTAGGATAAGTTTGAGTGGCAGGGGGAAAAGCATTGCTGACTAGCTTGAGGTATAAAAAGAAGGCTTCTAGGACTGTGCTGTGGTAGGGGAACACTGGTTATAGATCAACATAAAGCTAGGAAGACGCCACGCAAAGAGCTTGAAGGATCGTGACATGGTGATGAGCCCCATCACTTCACCCCAGCTGAGCTTTGTCACAGAGAGGCACAGCAGGCCCTGCAGAAAGTGCAAAATCTTGCTGCCAGGCAGAAATTCAGTCAAGACCCCAGGGCTACATGCTTCCCCCTCCCACTGCAACTGGGACCATTGCAGCATGTAATGGAATCTTTTTCTTTCTCTTGTATGAGGAGCTCTCCCTCACCTTCCCAGCTCCCACAGCAGCTAGTGAAAACATCCCCCACATCCCAGCCTGGTGGCTAGCCTTGTCCTTCATCCCACTGACTCTCAGTTAATCCATCTGCCTCCAGCATACACATTAATCCAAGGCCTCCCATGCCTCAGCTCAGGCACCCACTCGGGTTTCCTCTCTAGGTTGCAGGAGGAAGAAACTGGCCCAAGGAGGAAGGGTTGGAGCCAGCAGAAGAGACTACGGGGCAGAGAGTCATGAATTAATGAAAAGTTTTCCAGCTGCTCTCGCTCCTCACCACCACAGCCCTTGCTGGGGACATGAATCTCTGTGACCCCACCATCTCCTAGGCATTATTCTGGCCCCAGTTACAACCTTTGAGAGGATGTCTGTTTTGCTCTAGCACCAGCTGTAAGCTGTTCCTCAGTGGCTCCTGGCTAAAGTCACCTAGATGTAACCCTTATGTCTTAGACAGGACAACAGTGAATATAAGGAAATATCTAATTTCCATCCACAAGGTCCTCTCATGCCCTGAATACTCCTAAGCATTTTGGGATGGGCTCTAGAAAGTTAACAATATGTCCTCAATGAGAAATGAAACTAAACCTAAGCTCATCTGACCAGGTAAAAGAGTTTCAAGGTGACCATTCCTGTAGCATGACATTGATGACTTGTAGAGCATCTTCAGTGGCCTAGGAACAACCTAGCACCCATGTTAGTTGAGAGCGCAATGGTAACTAGTTTTCCCATCTATTCTAAGACACAAGGTCCAACTCCCTTATAAAGCCTGCAAAGGGCAGAGATTTGGTTTTGGTATGTGACATGCTCAACTGAGAAGACAAACTGCCAAACTCACATGATAATCTAAGCACTGAAAGCTATTGCCTTTTGCCCTAGACCACTGTCCCAAATCTTCCCAGCAGATTTTCCTCACCAGTTTGCACAATTTCCTCCCTCTATAATGAATAGATTCATTATATTTCATTTTCTGTTTCCGACAGTTACCCTTTTCCTCCAAACCTCGCAGTCAGATGAGTCCATGCAAGGAGTATCAGACTAGAATCAAACAACCCCGTCCCAATCCCCAGTGCAGGTCTGTGCTCAAAGCTCACAGAACAGCCCGTCTCCATGGGTGGGTTTCCTCTCACCAAACATTCAACATGCACATCTGAGTTAGACATTACAGCATGCTTTCAAAGTCAATACAAAGAAAAAGCACTTTCAGTATGTGATTTATGTGAGCTGCTTTTGACACCTGCTTTGACATTAGGATGAGATGTTTTATTCAGTGGAAGTTCCCATTTCTCTCCATTAACTATAAGGGGATCTAGACTCCTAGAGGTAGGTGTCTAACAAAGTTAGCCCCAGAGCGTTCCTTTCTAAAGGTGGTTTCCTGCACTGGGAAGGTCTCACGGTCCACGAATCAAACTGCCATGATCTGAGGGAATCTGTCTCTTGAAGAAGAAAGCCTGCAAGGCTGCAGTACTATTGTGAGCATTTAAAACAAAAACAAGCAAATATGTAGATATAGCCCTACTTTATTTCTTGGGCCACTGAGTGTTTTTGAAGGAAGCTATTTATACCTTCCAGAAGACTGACCATGAGCCCTCCATATTACCAAACAACAGTTTGGCCACCTGTTAAGCCCATTAATCATGAATTCATTCTAAATGGCACTATGGCAGAGCCCGGTTTTCTCCAGCAAAGTCTTAGGGACCACCTGTAGCACTTCAGTAGTTCCTGTTGTGCAAAACAACTGGGGTAGTATCTTTCCTAGTGCCAGTTTGCCCTGGACTAATATAAGGGTCTACCTTAGGATGAGATGAATTGTGCCCTGAACTTCAGTTGCTATGTTTGGCCATCTCTCCCTTCACTCCACAAAGAGTCCAGTGTGACTTTCTATACGTAAGTGCCTACAGTAGATACCAGCAAGCCTTCAAATGTGCTCCACTTCTTCATTGCAGACCTTCTCCAACATAGTTACTCATGGACCTTCCTCGTGCCTCTTTCTTTTCCTTGGAAAAGAGCTTACCTCTGAGTTTTAGTCAATCTTTTTTAACCATTGCTCAGGCCTTTCAGTTCTTTTCTATTTTTTCAAATATGTAACTCTGTCATTGTATAAAAGATATCTGAACTAGATCAAAAACATATTGACATCAATGTGTGTCTTTGTCATTGTTCCTTCCCTTAGAAATAATCTCAGTGTTGCAATGGTTGATTCAGTCCCATGGTCCCCTCTCAGATCTAGGACACCTCACTTTGCAAGAAAGGGTTTATTCAGCAATTTACTCAAGGTCACACAGTAAATCGTTGGCAGAAACAGGAGGAGGACCTGGGAGAGCTACCTGTCAATTATCCTGACCATCAAAGTGACATTCATGTGAAACATGGGGATACATTTTGTACCAACCCGAGCAACAGAGATGCTGTGACATGCTGGAGGAGCCATTTCGCAGCCCAGCTGTCCCCCTGGTAAGTTCCAGATGCAAAGTCCATCCTTGAGCACCGGCCTCCATCGCAGGTGACCTTTTGTATTTGGTTTCCAGCCCAGGCGCTGTCAAAGGGTTGCCTCAGTGTTGGCAGTTGAACGAGAAATCTGTAACCTGCCCCTAACACTGATGCTCATTAACAGGCTTCAGTATGATCATTTTCCCACATTTCCAGCAGCATCTCTTGTTTGATCAGCATCCTCAAAAAGGGATTATTTTTTTCTCGGTGGCTTCGCTTAAGCTGTCGCAAGCTGCAGGAGCAGGGGAGTCTTCCCAATTAGTAAGACCTGACCAGATGTTCATCCTCCCTGATCCCCAGGGGTTGTTTATTGCTCACCTGACTTTGAGTTTTCTCTCTCTAGGATTGGCTTTGTCCATCTCTGACTAACCATATGTTTAATTATATTCATGAAATTGACAGGGAACATATATTGCCTTGTTCAAAAGCTTTGGTATTCACACAGAGAAAATCTCTCACTTCATTATTGCTCCTCTTGGAGTGTCTTAATGTGCTTTACAGTGAATTGAGAGCCACGGTATATTTGCATGACTGAAAAGGATTATTACCTCTATTTTCCAGATGACAAACTTTGGCACAGAGAAGTTAAGTAGCCAGTATGAGGTGTCCCAGCAGCAGTCACAAATGAGACCCCAAATGGTCACCATAAACTCTCTATTTTCTAAAAGTCCCCAGAAAATGCTCTTTTTAAAGAGCTATGCAGCGTGTCTCCATCGACCTCTATGAGTCTCACTGCATTGGAATAAATAAATCTGTGACAGATACAGCTTTGGGAGGGCAACAGAGAGGCAGAAAAAAGTGGATCACAAGGAATGAGTAACATTGATCATCTGTATGTCTGATGTCAGTTGTTAGCTTTTGTTGTGTTTCTACCCACAGCTCGGTACAACTCAGATGAGTTTGCTGATGTGCTGTTTATCAAGCAACAGCATTGAGGAATGCAAATTACTGCAAGGAAAGTAAGGAAGGAGTGAATAAACCAATGGTGAGAGGAAGAGAAGCTCCCTCTGATGTAACCACTAGGTCCATTTTTCACAGGTTCCAGGAAGGATATCCAGGAGTATACTATGTTGTATAGATGTCAAAAACTCAAAGTCCCATCACACTAGAGTCCATATTCTGCATTTTTTTTTCTCCTATATAAAGGCAAATTTTATCCACCAGCATGTTAGTAATTGCTGGGGACTGTGCTGAATTTAACAAAGTATGTCATGTAGGGAACGTGTTATATATATGAACTCACATGAGCGTCTAGGGTTCATACAGACTGTACAAAAACAGAAGAGAGGCAAACTTTCCTAAACAGTTTTGATTATGAAAGGTTTCTCACTGTCCATAAAGATCTCCAGGTTACTCTTCTACTCTTCTACTTCTCCAAGCTACTCTTGATGGGGCTATTATATCAAGAAGGGTCCCTGATGTTTATGGGATCTACGGAAGGCAAATGGTGATGCAAACTCCTGGGAGACCTCTGCCAGCTCTTCAGCATTGGTGTGCCCTCCCAACTCACCCAAGAAGGAAAGGCTGCTGAGGGTCAAGCACCACTTACCATCACCTTGTGCCGTCCAATGAGGTTTGGGGACTCGCACAGTAGCTGCACGTCTGATACGGTCACCGCACAGGGCTTCTCACCAACTAAAACGGTGTAGTTCAGCTTGGCGTTCCCTCCCGCCACTGGTGGGATCAGGTTCTTTCCCTGGATAGAAAGGAATATCACCCCCCACAAAAAAAACATCAGGAAAGAATTTGCCTTCTGCCTCTAGTTTGTTCCTGTGACGCAAGTGTTAACATTGCACTTGACATTTGTGGTTCATCATTCGCTAACACAGACAGAAAAAGCCAATTTAGAAAGTCATGCAGAGGACAGCATGGATGGCTACAGAGTGTAATCGGTCAAAACAGCCTGTCCTGCTCCTCTCTCTTGGTAACTAAATGAGAAACACTGCATATAAATCTTGCACAAACAGGCCCTCACAAAACGTATTCAGGCAAGTAAGACAGACCCCTTTCCAAACATGCAAGAAGGTATTCTGCAGGCACAATCATTTCTTTGCATATGCACCATGTACAAGTGCTGATATGGAAATGCCTAATCATAAAACTCCTTCTCTGTACTGCCGTCCAGATTACAGAAATGACAAAGGACTAGTATAGGATTTAACCAGGGGTGAGAGGAACGTCTTGAAAACCCAAGAAAGAAATAGACTTGGTTATTTAATTGCCAGCCCTGTTGCAGTGGTAGAAAACGTTCTTCTCTGGTGAACAGCAGTGGGTACAAATTTAGGCGCTACACAGGCAGCTGCAGCAGGAGTTTATATTTTGTAGTTATGGGTATTGGCAGGTGCTGAGCAGTGATTTGTGTTTGCAGATGGTGACTCTGATATGATGCGATATGTTAGGTGCAATGAGTGGAGAAAATCTCTGGGATGCAATTGGGATGCCACTGTGATTCATGGGGTGCTGGCAGACACAGAGAGGCAATAGGCAGCATGTGTTTGTCCTTCCTGATCCAGGCCTTGGTCCCCATCTCACCTTCAGTATGATGGGACTTCCCGGCTTCAGCTCCAGGATCCCTGAAGGATTGAAAACCTCAAAGATTGGGTTTGGGTAGTAGGTGAAGTTGGTTTTGTTCAGAATCAGCAGGGACTGCACGTTGTCAAGAATGAAGCCAAACTCTTCTGGACGCTCAGCGAGCTCAGACTGGTGATTGGGGTCAACAGCCAGCGCCGGAGCCTGGCAGGTCATCTCCGTGCTGTTCTGCACCTCGCAGTTCTGGAGAAAGAAACCCAACACGAAGGAGTGTTTATGGAAAATGCCCCCAGCCCTCCTGGTGGGCAAATACCTCCCAGTGAAATGCTAGCCTACCTACAGCGGGAGGACAGGGAGGAGCAGACCTCTTCGGTTATCATGAGACAGGCTGGTGCTCCACCGCTTCAAAACATACCCCATACCCATCAGACAAGCGAGGCTGGGGAGGAAAGCTTTGCCAGGGGAGGTGTGTGGAACAGTTTGCAATGCAATTGGGCATCCTGTGCCTCTTCCCTGAGGGAGCTCAGCCTCTGGGGCTGCCAGTGTCACCGTCTTCCCCTAACCTCATTTCCTTCTGGAAATAGATAGTTCTTCCTTTTTTTATACAACAGAGACTAGTCAAAGCCTCACTATCGCCCTGCAATTAGCTCTCACACTCTGGGGATCATTCCAAAAGTGTATGTCCAGTGCTTGCTCAGTTGTGCCCAGGATTCCTGTTTGAACATCAGGTTACCTGAAATGAAGCCCAGGAAGCTGGAGTGGTGAAGACAGTGGGGTAGGTCTCAGGAGACCCTGAAGTTGGCTTCCAGCCCTGCCAAAGACCTGCGTTTTTTGTGTATTTGAGAAATGGGTAATAGATTGTGAAAGGCATTTTATCCTGACCCTCATTTTAAACAACTAGGAATTAGATGTCTGGTTGTCCTTCAGGATCTGAGCCTTCATCTTTCTACATCATGGTTGCTAGCACAATGCATCCTGGTCTCACGAGGAGCCAACAGGTTCTGTGGGGAAACAGCACCAGCTCCATGGGATCCCAGCTGTGCTTGATATGAGAATCTTCTCCAAACTAGTCTGATACCTCCAGCATTGAGAACACACTCATTATCACAGCTAGCATAGCTCAAGCATTAATATTGCTTTGGCTCAAATCAATCAAGAGATAAGTGACTTGGACCGGCCAGTTTCATATTGCAAAATAAGTCAGATATTCTTTGCTGCAACAGCTCTTACAAGGAAGAAAAGGCACTGGAGTACTTCCCAGCACAAAACTGGTGGGCAGTTCTACATGAGAGTGTGTGAGGTGATGAATAGGCTTCATCATCTGCACAATGGCTTGATTGTTTGAGACCACGGTGTCAGGCAAGAGCTGGAGTCTGCTGGAAGAATAATATGAAGTCATGTAGGCTTCTAATTCTGCAGGAAATCTAGGTAAGTGTTTGGCTGTGCTGTACCAGTAAATACAACGTATTACCAAAACATACCTATGAATACACATAATCAGTTGGATCAGGGTTTTCCCAGAGTTCACGAGGGACTGGAAGACTGCCATTCAAGATTCACATCAGACACAGAGACCCATCTCAACAGATATTTCCCAAATCTGATGAGGTGTGAGAGGTGACAAAATTGCTTTGGATTTGGCTTTATGCAGGGAGATATTAGTTCATGGCAGAGCTGGGATAAGACCAAGACATAGGTTTCTCAATTTGCCAACTGTAGATGCAAATGAATCTACCCCATATTCCTGCATTTTCTTTTTGGATCTACCACAGTTTCACCATTGTTCATGTGGCAGTAGACAATTTTAATGTCCGCAAAGTGCTTTGAGAACCTTGAGTGGAAAGCCCAAGGACTAATCTTAAAACCTGAGAAATGCAGAGGATCTGGACTTTCTACCCCCACCCCAGTTAGTCCCTCTGTATTTTTTACTTTTTGAGCCTCTTCTTCTGGGATGCTCTTTCACACTTGGTCCCAGGAAGTGCCCATACACAGCCAACACCCTTTCAGATGCTGTTGCATGGCCCCGTCCTCCAACCTACAGTAGGTACCAGCGGATGCTGCCTGCTCCTGGATTTACTAATTGGAGGTGCTAAACTTGCACATTTTACTCCTCTCTCTGGAGCTGCTCAGCAGCTACTGGTAATTGGCTCCTTCCGAGTGAATTGTCCTCCCAGAGCTTGGCAAAGCTCTGCTGGCCTGAGCTGCTTCTGATTCCTCAGTGGCCACTGAGAACTGAATTAGGCTGTAAATCTAGCTGGTTAAACCTGGATACACTCTTGCAGGATCCCAAATAGTCCGAGGATTGGACACAGTAGTAGCAGAGTATTATTCACAGTCCCTTCTGATCCCTGCACACTCAGCCAATAACCTGAATTTGGGTCTATTTATGCACAGGCGTGGCTGATAAATAACACATGGGCCAAGAGAGAGGACAGGTATCCTTGAGCCAACAGAAGAAACAGGCTCAGCAGAGACCAGGAGCTGAACGACCCTTCATGACGTCTCTCTCTGTTCTCGTGTCGGTTCAGTGCTCCTTCATGAAGAGAGGATGGGTAATCTTTCTGAAAGCAAGTCATGCCCTCTTTTCTGGATGCAACAGGAAATTTCAACCTCCAGAGCTGTTAGCCAGCCCCTATCACCACCTTGGACGTGTCACCTCCTGTGATTGATCCCCAGCTCAGCAGTCATACTCACGTTGACATGTTCCCTTCCACCGTGCTTGGCCCGGATCTGAGGGTTTTGGATCAGGTCTAGGTGAGTTCCCCACACTGCAATGGGTGTGTTGCCACTAGAGAAGAAGAAATGAAAGAAGAGCATGAACCCAGCTAATAGATATCAGGACCGAATGCACCAGCAATGGGTGATGTATAGTCCTAAATGTTGATTGCAAAGTGTCTGACCACATCTCACAGTCCCATAGGAAGGGAAGGAAAAACAAAGCAAATAATTTTTCATTCATTCATAAGGGGAGAAAGAAGTAAAACCACATGCTTGCCAAAACTGCCACACCAAGCAGCACCTGGGTGTTTTTCATTGTTAAGACTCAGCAATCAGAAGCTTCAGTAATGAGAAGAGCGGGAAATCTAACAGGGGCTCTTCAGAATGGTCCACAGACTACATGTCCTGTATCACTTAAGGACGGGAGCCCAAAAAACCCTCATAGATACTGTCCTGTGCAAGCAGCTCTTGAGGATTCAGTGCTACCTTGGTTGAGGGCTGTAGTCCCATCTTGCATATTAAACCTGCTATAAAAACATCACCCTGAGAAAGGTAATGTCACCTCAGTGAACCCACTTCAGCGCTGCCGGGGAACCCGGTCCAGCAGCATCTAGAAGAAACACAGCCAAAGTCTCCAGACGTGGTGTGCATAATGCATTTGCTCAGCTGCCATTTGGTGACCCAGGCAGATAAGCTCTGCAATGTGTGTTAGAGCCAACATTTGACAGAAGAGAGATTTTCAGTCATGTTGTCCCTTTGCTCAGGCAAGGACTGATTTCCTGAGAAAGCCAATATGAGCCATGACCCTGCATTTGGTAGATTTTCTTGCTTTTATAACATCTCTCTTAGCCCAGCTTAAGATGGGGAGCTGTAGACAGAGCCCTTCTCATTCCCTGCAATCACTGTCACCAGAAGGAAACAGCTGTCAGAAACACCCTTCTTTCCTTTCCCTTGCATCTTCCAGCTGCAGCCAGCAGTGCTGTTTGTGGGACTTTGGGGAGCGGAGGGGAGGGAGGAAGGAAACTGCAAAGCAGCCGATGGGTGGGTTGGTTTTGAACGCCGTGTTGAGGGGAAGGGTTCACCATGGGCAGCTTTGGCCATCCCAAATCAAAACAGCATTGCTCTACCAAGGGTGAGCTCTGCCTTTGCAGCGCTGTGGTGGAGGCAACGTGATGCAAGGGCTGAAAGGGTAAGAGTTACCCAAGAAAGCAAAACCTTCAGCTGTCAGGGCTCACACAGCCAGGGCAGGATGAGGAAATGTCATCAACGGACAGCCCCATCTCTGAGGGTTTCCCAGGGTGAGTAGTGCTCTCAGTTTCGGCACCTGCCTCCGTAACTCCCCTTGGAAACTGTCCAGGCTGTAGTTTATTTCCTGGAGCGCTCTGCTGAGAATGGGAGGGGAAGCCATGCGGAAATCGGTGGGATTGGGAAAAGAGAGCTCAGAATCCCTTTCCTGCCTCCAGGTAAACCTACGCATACATGAAAGGTGAAACAAGTGCATTATAAATGAGAAAACACCAGAGAATAAACACACTGTAAGGAAGAAGCCTGTGTTGGCCAACACATCTTCCCCAGTTCTGACCTTTGTTTTCCATGTTCCTCATTTATTTTCCTTTATTAATCAGATGGGGCAGGTAGGAATGAATGCAAATATACGTCTCTGCTCAGCAGTATAGCTGTCAGGTTTCAGTGAGCTGGCCACAGCTAGCTGGGACTGTGCTTCAGGCCCTCTAGTTACACCCACACTGACAAACCAAAGGGCCAGGACACCAGCTCAAACACCGGCTGGTGGCCACAGATGCTGATAAGCTGTTAAGAGTAGCCCAGGCAATGCCTGGTCATGGTTCAAGGGATAGCAAGGGCCAGGGAGCACTCCCAACTAGCAGGAGAGATGAAGCTAAACTGCCTTTGAAGGAGGAAAGATCATTGGTGGTATGGATGAGGGCTATGCATGCTCGCTGGCTTCAGGACAAAAGAATAGACCTGGATTAGTATTTACTAGTTTAAACATAGCCTGTGTGACCAAGAAGCCTGTAAACTTGAAGTCATGAGCCATGAGCTCTGCCAAAGATCATTGTCACAACCATATCTTTCAGCAGGTGCTCCTGTGACACTTCTCTGAGAGGTTCCTTATGGTCTTTCATACAAGCAATACCTGTACAGACTGATCCATGGTTAGGACAACACTTGACCTTGAGTTTTGCAGAGTGCCTCACGTTCTTGCTCTCTGAAACCGTCAGCTGTGATGGGAAATTTCTAATGGGGAGTTTTATGGGGCAAAAGAACATTTTACCATTTCCATAAGATCCGCTTGGATGGTTGAGTTCTCTTGAATGCACAGGGGATCTCTTCTGAAGTCACACATCCACTTACAAGAGAGCTCCCCCTTCCTGCCCTACAGAAAAAATTCCTTTGCCCCAAAATTCAACTTCACATTATGTATTCCCGCAATTACCCGGGGAGAGCTAGCTTGCCAGAAACCAGAAGAGGAGTGTATAAACCAAGTTGTTCTTTCTCCACTGTCCTGGTTCTTTTGGATTTGTGGCTGTGGGCCTTTATAATTTCTATTTTTGTTTATTATTATTATTATTATGAATCTCTGCTGATTCAAACTAGAAGGGACTTTGTATCTTTACTCAGCTGAGATTTTTACATGTTCCAGATGTATCAAATGTGTGCACATTTGTACAGATATATGAGTGTGTGTATATATATATAAATCCTTTTTTATTTAATCAACCAAGTCTGTGCACACAGTTTTAAACCCAGGTGTTAAAAATTCTGTATTTGGTTTGGAAACCGAGCTTGCAGGCTCAGACCACGGTTATTAAGCCCAGCCACAGCACCGGATCAGAGAGGGACCTTTTCTCTGAAAAAAAAGCCAAAGCAGTTGTGTTTGCTGAAGACACAAAATCACCCCAAAACCCTCTCTGGCTTGCAAATCAAGCAAACACAACTGTTGCTTGCCTTTACGTGAAAACCACCAGCCACTGCCTTTTGTGTCTGTAGGTGAATACCTGGTCACGGCCACTTCTTGCCCAGGTCGGATCAGAGCCTAGAGAGATGCTACTGCCCAGCAAAATAACAGAGGTGCCAAGACTACGTGCTTTCTTAAGTTAACTCCTTATTGTCCCGAAAGATCTGAGCATAATTTTCTGTCTGCAGACTCAGATAATTGCTGGACGTAACTCAGATCAAACCCAGATCAAAAGTATTAGTGGAGCCTCATAAAATTCTAGTTACTTGCCAGCCCAGTGTGACTTTTTTTTTGGCTATGGGAGTAAATTAGCTGTAATCTTTTCTTTATTGTCTTGGAAAATGGCACTTGAGGTTTTAAGCCAGGCTCTGTACATTCATTCACTAATTTTGCAAAGCTGGTTTAGTAGCAATCATCTATCCCTCAAAACAGCTTAGCCCCACAGCCAGGACTGATGAATCAGAGAATCACAGTGGATTTGCCGTAATGAATCATGCTGCATAACAAATATGCTGAGGAACAGCCTCCTCGGTCTGTCTCCAGATCCACGTGTCTTGACTAACTTATTTCTTGCTTGATTCTCAGGACTGGAGTTGGCTGCACTTTCATCCACCTCCGTGTGGAGGCCTTACTCTACTGCTTGTCTCCGTTATGACCTGCTGGACGGAGCTCCACAGCTAACAGTTATAGTGCTTAAAACTGTCCCCGACACCCTGAACCACAGTGGTAATCCTGGATATTGCATCTTCTCTCTCTGCACCCTCCTCCAAGGTTATGCCCCTTTGGAGTGATTCAAAAGTGCAAAAGAAAGAGGATGAAGGTGGAGGTGGGTAGGTCTGGTTAAAATTAGGCACCTGCTGCCACTCAGGTGGATGCTTTCTGATTTCAGAGACACCGAAGAGAGCAAAGGGTAGAGGGTGTACCTGAATGATGAGACAGGTAGAGTCCCAGTTATCCATCCTAGCAGCTACACACCCTGTAACTAAGCTGGCACCCACTATACAAGCACCTCTTCCTAATTTCCTTTATGCTGGGAGGTGGGATGGAAGATCCAAGGCAGTAAGCAATGGGATGCAGAGCCTCTGCACCCCCAGGCTGGGCAAAGCTTTGCCAATACACCTGAAGTATCTCCTTGGCTGCTTCTTCGTCTCTTGCTGGCAGCTTCAGCAGAGAAACCAAGGAGCAAATGGACTCTGGAGAACTTCTCCTCCCACCTCCCAGCCAGATCTGAGGCCAGACGGAGGAAGGTCCCCATGCTGCAACTTTCCTGGGGATAACAGGGGAATCCACTCTCCTAGGCTGTCAATCTTGCACCTTTTAACCGGCACTGAACACACTTTAATAAGGAAGGGAGTAAAGCGATTTCTCATTTCACTGATAACCTGAACTCTGACTGAAAATAAAACCCCCAAATGGAAAATCCAGACACTAAAGCTTCACGCCCAATGTGCAAAGATTCAATCCAGCTAAATCGGTAAATTCCCTCACGGTAATTAAAGGCACTAATTGATTTGTGAAAACATCTTCTGGATGGGAGCTGAACTGGGGGGATTTACAAGCCCTGTTCCTAATCCCCAGATACTCCAATCAGTCCGGTTTGACAGGGGAGCAGAGAGCTGCCGTGGGTGAATGAGGGGAGAGTAAGATTTCTTATTTTGTATCTTTTCAAGGAAATACCAGTGCATTTAATGGCCAATTTCTCTCATCCCAAAGCCATTTCTACAGGCTTCTGAGAGCATTTGGGTGTCACTTTGATGCTTTCCACAACCAGGGCAAATGGTCTTCTCAGACACCTTCACCTGAACCCTCTGAATTCACCAAAGCAGCATCAATAGGGTGAAGAGAAAGAGGGATGCCTAATGAGGAGGAAGGCCCTTTGATAGGGCCGAGACCAGAGCTCCCTTTGTGTTTCATCTCAGGAGGCAGCCCTGGGGCTTTCAGGTATGGCAGCCAAACAGGCAATGCTTAGTCCTAAGCCGGCAAGTAAATGAAGGCTGTGGGAAAGGTAAGAACTGCTGCTTTCAAACCCAAGGGAGATTCACTTCTCTAAGCACAGTGACGACATTTATGCCTGGGTTTAAGAGATCAGTGACTGGTCCTGCTGCCATGCAAAGCTGTGGAGCCAGCCCAATGGGGCTCAAAACACGGTCATGACCAGAAATAGTAGGAATTGCAGCTTTTAGGGATACAATTGCATAGTTTAACCAGCCCCAGTGGTCTGTAATATTACTCAGACAGGGAGCATCCTGGTGCTGGAGATAAACCCCAGGCTGCAGTAACGAGGGAGAAAGCTTCAACACTAGCTTGGAGACCTGCTGCACCTGCCTTTGTAATTAAAGCATGGCGTCTCCAAGGCAAGCTTCTGGTGAGCATTGGCACCAATGAGCTGGATTTTGCTGCTTTAAGCCAGGAAGCTTTGCTCTGCTAAGTGAAGACGGGGTGGAGGATCATTTAGACTTGGACCATGCAGGGTTTGTTTGCAGAAAGGACCCTGCTCCAGTCCATCCCTCACTAGACTGTGGAAATTTTGTCCCAGGGGTACACCTGAGCACAGACACACATTGAGCATCCAAGGTGTTACACTGAACGCACAATGCACTGCTGGCCTGTTAGGTCTTCCGAGGAGGCAAGTCCACCAGCACTCATGGTTCTTGGGCTCTGGGAAGTAGCTCTACACGAATCTATTTCTTAGTGAACACAATGCTTGGAAAGCACTTTTCTGTATCAAGGACCAACACGAACACACCAATGCTGCATCAGAAAATTAAGGGCAGGTAGTAGGAGGTGTCCGTGGGCTGCTTACCTGAAGATGCTCCACTCAGGCTCAATCCTCAGGATAGTTGGATCCTCCACATATTCATACTGCAATTCCTGATGTATCTTGGCCTTGTCCACTCTCACGGACACCTTCACCTTCTCAAAGCCTTCATCTGAGGCAGTGGTGTTACAGACAATGTGCTTGGTGGATCTCCTGTGAGCAGAAGCAAGTAAATATAAACCGGCTGCTACCAGCAGCAAACCAATGGTGACAAAACAGAGCCCAGCTACTTACTCTTACGTCCTGTGACCTTAACCTATGCACTGTGAAGTGGTGAAACACACTGCTACGGCGATATGCTGTGAATCATGTGACACATTTATCCGAGGAAGTGGCATTGCCTTTTCACTAGTTTAAACAAAACCACAAGAGCCACCATTTCTCAGGTCTCAGAGTGAAAACTGAACCCCAAGGGAAGTGCAACACAGACCTCTCTCCAGAAGTATTTCTGTGTGATTAAATCCTTGATGGATGTTTCCTTCCTGCCTGCAGACATATGCAGCAGCAGCTCACAAAAAGGGATGTTTGCACCTCAGCTTTCCAGTCTGGGATAATAAAGCTTACTTTGCATTAGGACTGTAAGCCTCATTTAAGTGCAGTTTGCAGCGTGCCTGGGACCTTTGCATGGAAGGTGCTAATATAGTGGGAAGCATTTTATGATTATACTCGAAGAGGATTCTGCATAAACCTTTCCTTTTGGGCAGGGCTCAAAACCAGCTCCAGGTCTTAATTTTGCAGTGGCCCTTACCTTCCATAAAGAGCCAAAAATCCAGGCTCCAAACACCCTCAATCTCCCCAGTCCTGTGATTTGTGACGCAGCCTCATCTTATACCCCTAGAAAGGATAAAGCAGGGTTCATCCTTCCCTTGCAGCATGGCACTTGCCTTGACTGACTGCACCCCCCAGGTGCTCTCCAAATTCCCCTGAAAGACCACGCTCAATCCCTCCTAAAACTCCCCAGTCTCTTCAGTAAGCATCTCCAAGCAGCTGTGGTTCCCACTTGGCCTTTTAAATCACAAGCTGTGACTTCACCCTCCTGAATTATAGATGCTGAATCACACCACAGTCATGACGGGTGGCTAAACAGGATCCCCACAGCCAGGAGAGGGAAGGGCATTGCCCCAAGAGAATGGTCCCAGGTCTCCTGTGAATGAGCCCTTCTTCTGCCAAGGAGATGCTGGGAGAAATGTGCCAACTTCATCTTCAGCCTCTACCGATATTGGCAGCAAAATGTGTTGCACGGGGTAGTTTTGAGCTGCGGGAGCCCCTGGGAATGGGATTCAGGCTCATTCTCACAGGGATCAGGGAACATTCAGCAGGTAACACTGACATTAAGCCTCTCTGAACTGCAATTGAACAGGAGCCAACCCAGAGCTGAAATGTTGCAAATCATCCATTTCTTAGCACTACAGGACTATTGTGGGATAAAAGGGAGGTGTTTTAATACTTAGAACCAATGTTGTCAGATTTTCTTTGTCACCTCTGCTAAAGCAGGGACATGAAAATGAATCTTTTAAATGATGTACTCCCAGAGCAAGTAGCAAAGCATGGGACCGTGGAGAATTGTAGTGAAATTTGACAAGGGGCCATGGCAAAAAGCACATCAAATACCAATCAAAACAATGAAATAAATCCTATTCTCCCACCCTGAAACATGCACAGTAAGGTTGCACATGGTGCAGAATGCAAAAATCCCATTGCTGAATAGACGTGGCCACAGGCAAAAGAGGCACATGAGGGACAGGGTGTCTGGGCTGCAGAAGTCTCTTGACTGTAATTGCTCACACCTTTCAGACTCAAGCACATACTGTAGGAAGGACTCATCTGTACCTGTAGAAGAGGCAGGGTTGTCGCCCAAAGGTCACGATGACATTGCTGCCCGCGTTAAGGTTGTTGCCCGTAATTGTCACCTGGGTGCCACCCGACACTGGTCCCCGCTTCGGCTTGAGATCAGAGAGTGTCAGAGTCTGTGAAGGCAAAGGGTTGTGTTGAAAACACAGCAGAGGAGCATAAGTACCTTCCTTCTCTCTTTTCAGTGATGGAGAGAGGTAGGCATCCCCAGGGCTTAATCACGTGTTTGCTAGACTTCAGAAGATGACCATATCTTCCGACCAAGAGAGGAGCCTAGAGTGACTCCAGTCCTATCATAGACACTCTGCTTGAATGCCAGGTTTGGTGGGATGAGTTCAGATCTAGCCCCAGTCTGTTCTCCTCACCCCTGCAAAATCAGGCCTGCCCTTGTACCTGCTCAGAAATACACTGTGCTTGCAAAGTCAATTCCACACCTGGAGCGGCTGGAGCCACAATCTCCCATCTCCACTGCCTGTTTGACACAGCTCAGGTGTCTTTTTGCCATCATGCAACACCACCTATGCAAGACAAAGCAGGTCTTTAACTGTCTGATTGGACCTTAATGAGGACCCTCCACCTCCAAACTGTGGAGCTCACAAGCGATGAAAACATTCAGGTCTTCAAAAGATTACTCTATTGATCTGACAAGGGAACAGAACCTGCTGTATAGCTCCAGAGAGAGGCCTAAAAACTCCCCCTGTGCTCACGGGCTTTTT
>NW_008825160.1:1629607-1631150 GCF_000699105.1 Pygoscelis adeliae
CACATGCCCACCGCATGACCCCAAACCTTTCTCTTTTTCTTATCGGACGTGGATGCTGAGACAGTCTAGTACTGCACCGATACAGCACAGCAGTGCTTATGTTGAAATGTATTCTGAAACACTACAGCCACAAAAGGAGCACTTTCCAGATGAACACCTTTTTCCTTTTTCTGCTGATTTTCCGAGCTTCTTTTCCAAACACAACACCATGCTTTGTTAATATATCAAAAAGGGGCACAATTCCTTTAGGGGCCCCAAATCTCAAACTCCTTTTTCTTACCGTTCTGCTCTCCCTTCTTCCCAAAATCAAGATAAAATACGTACACTCTGAAGGCACAGATCACCCTGTTACCACAATGCAGAGAGGAGACATCCATTTTCAGGGAGAAATTTGGAGTTACAGTTTATTCTTTCATTTGCATTTTAATAGAAAAACTTTCCACTCAGTCCCAAGTGAAAAGCTACTATATGCATCTAAATGAAGATTATTTTTTCCCCCCTCTCTTTAAGAATGATGACACAAATGCTTGAAGCTCTCCTCAGCTCCTCTGAACGAGCAGGTACATCACGCAGTCACTTTATTGAGCTTTGGAGACCATTAATCCATGTTTATAAAACCACCTGACACACACCACAGCTCCCTCTTCCACACACACAGCGCCTTCTCTGTCCCCGTCCCCCTCTGGTTAATCATTTTGAAAAACAGTGGCGAGGTTTCCACTTTGCTTCTGTTTAAAATGCAGCTACTGCTTGGAGAAAGGGCTGAACATGAAAATCAGACATACGGCTCTGTAGAAGAATCTATTGTCAGAGCTGGACACTTCTTGTGTTTAAACTTGTCTGTTTTTGACATGATGGTTTGGAAACTGTTTTTACACTTTTCTGGGAATATTCTCTAACAGCTATTATTGGGATAAAAGATGCAGGAAGAGTATGTAGATGCAAAAGATGAACTTAGTATGTAGTGCTCCTCTATATTTTTCGGGTACCACCTCAAGTTCTGATGGCAACTCCTCTTTAATATCTTATTGAAGGCCACCACCACTAGTGCAAATTGCTGCTGACCGTGATGGCTGCTGCTGGGAGGTGACTTCCCACCTGGGAGAAAATGGTTGAGAATGGCCAGCTTGGGGCACATAGCCTACACAACAGCACTGCAACAGCATCTGCTTTACAAACCATTCGAGTTAAAAACCCAAAGCCCCTTGTCCTGCTCCTGGATGGGTTTCCTGCTTTCTCCTCAGAGGTAGATAAACTAGCCATGCCCTTTTGAGGATCCTCGCAGACCAGAACTACATCAGCAACGCTCCTTGGCAAAGCCTCGCTGTGTCTCGTGCCGATCTCACAAAAGGGTTTGTGGCTAAGCTTTCAAAGTTGCGATAAACCATTAATTATTCACAGTGGCCTTCATAAATATTGCACAGCATGTTTGCAGTAAAACTCAGCCTTCAGACTATTTACCATTTCCTTGCTGGTGAAAGGTGATGGAAAATGCAAGGGGGTCTAGTGGATCTGTAGTAGGCTGAAGTGGACAGTGACAATG
>NW_008825160.1:1631160-1633659 GCF_000699105.1 Pygoscelis adeliae
TTCTGTTCCTCCTAGGAGCTTGCCTACTTTCCTCTGCTCCCCAACCCTTTACTTTCCTCCAGTACCTCCTCCACACAGGCTGTCCACAGAGAAGCTGCCATCAGAGCTGTGTCTAAACTGACCTCATGGTGCATGTCGAGACCTTGGTTCCCACTTCATTCCTCCTGGGGACAGGGGCAGAGCAAGATGTGACTCACACACAGCTTGTGCACCTCGGTTTCCTTTCTATAGGTTCAACAGCAGGAGCAGGATGGGAAAGATGGAAGGGGGACCTGTTGCAAATGCTCTCCTGGGACAAGGAATTTAGGAGCAGGCCCCAAAGAGATACAATCAGAATAGCCCTCATCACCTGCACTGAGCCATAATATACTCATCCAAAGCCAGAATAAAGGCAAACCTGCTTCAGCATATGAATTGAAAAGTGAAGGGAACCTTTTTTTGATTGAAAGACTACGGCAATGATCATAGCAACAAAATGAATAACTAAAAAAAAAAAAGACATTATTTTCATTTAAATCATCATAAATTTCATTTCAGCCTGCAACGAAATGCTTTGTTTCCCTTTTGGCTTATTGTACCTTCTAACGCAATTTGCATTTTTGATCACAGATGAATTTAAAACAAACTAACAGCTTTTTGAATTTAGAAGTTCTGGTTAGAAATGTGGAGAAGAATTGTTCTAGCATCTCTAAACTAAGCTACCTCTTTTTTAAAACATTAAATCCTGTATTGAGTTCAAAATATCATCTCTTCTAATTCTTGCAGGAGAGGGGAAAGCTGAACTTATTGGCCAAATTTGACCCTGTTTTCCTTCAAACCTTCTGAAAGGCAATTTTCCAGAGGATTTACTATGCATCAGAAAGTGACATTTATCTCCCATGTGATGCCCTTCCTTAGTTTTCAAACACCTTCCTTCCCTTAAAGCTGCCACCCACCGTTGCAGGATGCCAAGGCACGTTGTGATGCCTGCAATAACATCTCTACCCTCCTGGCAAAAGAATCAGAGGAAGACAAGCCACGCCAACAAATACAGCTCCTGCTATGAAAGCAATGGACACGGGAGAGGGAATATGATGTGCAGGCTGGAGAGCGCCTGTATTTTTTTCTGTCTAGCACAAAGGTATTGAGGTATTCGGCAGAGAAAAACCCTGTTGACTTCATGCTCATGCACGGCTGGGATAGCTGGCAGCCGGAAAGCCAGCAAGCAGAGGAAAAAGCTGTCACAGACGGACACGGATGATCAAAATCAGACAGTAATTCCAAGAGTAGCAAAGGTGACACGCTGAAGTGTAATGTCCTGGAAAGAGCCCTTCTGTCTGCCTAGTGGGGGCTATCTCTCAAGGTGTTTCTCTGCCCCCACCACCATAGCACCTGAGTGGCATCAGGAAATACATTTACAAACCATTCGAGTTAAAAAACCAAAAAGAGAATAGAGAAATTTCTGTAGCTCAAGGGGGAAATCTAAGATATTTGCATTCATTACCAGTTCCCTTTACCATAAAAAAATGCTCGAGCATGTGAACAATTTCAGAAAAGACCCATTCCCTTGCAGGAGTTGAGAGCTTTTGATGGGAACAAAGAGACACTCTCATCTCAAACCTGCACAGATCTGCAGAGATCAAGGCCAGGCAATGCTTGCATGTCCCCAGCAAGGGGCCTTAGAGGAATAAGCAGGTCTCTTGGACAAGGAGCATCGTCAGAAAGGAGCAAAGAACCAAATCAAGTGTACAACGTGTTTGGCTCTGCTTCTCTCTTCCATGAGGCTTTCACCATGGCAAAGCGACAGTCTCAGGCTGAACTTGCACCAGCAGTAGTGCAGAATGAGGCCCAGAGCCCCTCTGACTGCTTTGCAAGCTGATGTCCCAGACAGACAGTGTAGCAAGCCAATTTGCCAGTCCCAGCAGTCTCTCTAAAAAGAGGAGCGTGGCTGCTCTCTGAGTGCCGTCGGCACACATTGAGTGGAAGCTGTGCATGTGATCCCACCACTCACCATCCCTAGGGAATTTTGACTTCATCTCCAAATTCCTCATGGCTAAGTCCTCTCTCCAAACCACCCAGCCTTAAAAGCTAACAAGTTCAAGCTTGATGGTGTCTATCGTTTCACCATGGAGCATCCAAAACAGTTGCCCACTCGCGCTGAGCCTGTCATACTCTACAGCTCACCTGCAGCTTGGCTGGTGAACTGGTCCTTCCTGGTCTAGTGCTTCTGGGGTGCAGCACTGCTTCTCCGGGACACCCAGAAGACCACCTAACGCAAACACCCCTTGAATGCTACATCTTGCAGAAGCACCTCCCACTGCTATGGTGAATGCCTGTGGCCCAGTAAATGGGAATTTTTGTCCTTGCTAAGCAGAAGGCCATGGGCTTTGCACTGACACAACACCACAGAGTCTCAGGACATCTCTGTGCTTGCTGTGGCCTGAGCGGGGTGTCCCTGTGACCACAAGAGTCCCATGGCCCAGCCTCGTGCCCGACCTGCCTTTTTTTTTTTTTTTTTTT
>NW_008825160.1:1634024-1657982 GCF_000699105.1 Pygoscelis adeliae
ATACTAGGCAAGTGTTTTTTCTTTTTTTGTTTTTTTTTTTTTTCCTTTTTCTTTTTTCTTTCCTATATAGCTTTTTTAACTATTAATGAGGATTTTCTGTACTAATTTGGACCATGGCTGTATGTAACTGTAAATGGACTAATAATTTGAACTATTATTAGATTGTTAAAACATTAATTAGGCAAGCTATTTTTGCTCATAACAAGATTTTGAAAGGAAATGGAAGGAACAACTTGGTGCACTCAGAACAGCAGTGAAGAGCTCAGAGGCTGAATATGGTCAAGGACAATGGATAGATGCAGCAAAGGGGACAAGGGCCCAAGGACCTCCAGGGCCAAGGAGAATTTCTCGCAGGAGCTTACCATAAAGTAGTAGAGCTGTGAAGACCTGGCCATGAACTCTGGTTTGCACTCGGCCACGCAGATTTCCACGAATCCGGCATGCTGGCTGGGCTTGGCCTCCCCCATCTCACATACTATCCTGTGGAGAAAATATGAACCAGAAGCAAGGTTTGAGGGATGGTTTGGTGGTCTGGGTAAGATGGAATTGGAGCAAACAGCCCACACTTCTGGGGAATGGACTGTAGACTTAACCCGTCCTGTTCTTTCCAATCCGGGATCCAAATTGCGGACTAAGTTATTTTTGAAGAGTGGTGGCTTTTGGCTGTTGGCACTTGGTGGGACAAATGTTTAGCTGGTGTAAATCAACATAGCTTCACTTAAATATACAGACAAATGCTGGCCTGAGGTCTGACCCCAGGGCTCCCTTTGTCCTCCAGCCTTGTATGGTGGACAGCTTTGCAGCTGCAAGGCTTAATGATCACTCCTGCACGTGGTAAGCTGTTTCTCAGGACTGCTGCTCCCCAAACTGGAATTGAACACCCTTGTGGTGGCTGTTATGTGAAAAACAGAGGATAACTTCAGGGTATATGCCATGAGGATTATCTAAATATGCAATCCAAATACAGTAATAAACGGATTATTAGCTCCTGAGCTGTAAGCGAGGAATGGCATCTTCCATTTCTCACTTCCAAGGTTGAGTGGAATGGACTACTTAGAAGATCCTACAGGTAGCAATGACTGTTATTAGGTGTGCTGTGGCCCACTGTCTGCCACACACCCAACTTACTGCTCTGCTGGGATGTACCCTTCCACCAGCGGTTTGCACTCCACTCCGGCCACTTTGACGTGAGACACAATATCTCTGAACTCCAGCCCCAGATTCTCCCCACGGATGGTCACTTTGGTCCCTCCTTCACGAGGGCCCGTCACTGGATTGATCTGGAGAAACAAGCCAAGAAAAAGGAGAATAATAAAACCACCTATGTAAAGACATCAGCATCCTCTCAGGTGAAAGAAGAAACGATATCAGGTCTCTTTGTGACCACTACAGACACTCTTAATTATGAATGCTGAACAACTGAGGGAACAAGCCTACTCCAGATACATCACTAGGTCCAGCTCCCATGCAAATATAGATCACACGTTCCCCCACCTCAGAGTATACAAAATTTTGCCCCAGATCTCATTTACTCTCTTTTAACTACTTGCAAAACATCCAGAGACGAGTAGGAGATGTTTTCTAGGTAGGAGCAGGGGTTTCTGGTTGTGCAGCTGAGCTCTGCACTTTATAGACATGAGCCATGGAAAGGCAGGAGAGGGGCACAGTCGAAAGAAATGGGAGAAAGAACAAGAAAAGGACACAAACAGCTTCAGCCAGTCACTTTAAATCCTAAATTCCCAGCCCAAAGCACATGGAGTTTCTGATCTGTTCTGGAGGTAGGTATTGGTCATGCATCACAAACTCAGCTGAAAATGTCCACCTGAAAAGAAACAGCTGAGACACAACAGAAACAGCGTGTCAGATTATGTACGGAGTAGGTGGACGGTGACTGAGACAGCAGCAGCAGTTGCTGTGTGCCAACACGTATTCCTGAAAGAGCTCCAGCTGCCCTCAAGGTAGAGCTGGGGCCAAGGGAAGGGCAAGCACGGGAGCATGGACAGCTTATTTGTGGTGTGGGAGGCCCCTGAGCCCCAGCGTGAGATGAGCGGCTATCCCAACCATCCTGGTGGCTGGTGGCATGATGTTTGTGTCCCAGTCTGAACTTTCACCAGACCCTAGCAGGGGGAGGATCACTGTGTCTTGCTGAGCAGTGGCTGTGTTGGGCAGCAGAGCCAAAGCACCACCCAAACTCCAAAGCTCACCTCTCCCTCCCATTGCAGAGCCTCACCCTACAGCCAGAGCTGTCTATCTCTGTGCAACATTTCTGGCCCATGCAAAGGGGGTGCGTACGTGGGAAAGCATTCTGCATCACATCCATCACCCTTGTTCAGAGACAGGTGGAAATCAGCATTGGAGTTGTCTCCTCAACATTGAAACAACACCAAAATCATGGGGCTGGCCCTTAATTATCTCAGTTCTGCCCTTCCAATTATTCACCGTGCCCAAATGCTTTGCCATACAACCGGCTAGTTGAAAGGGGCTTCAAACATTGCTTTAAAAGGGTATTCCCTGCTGCCCATTCAGGATGCCACGGCTGCCATCTGCCAGCGTTGGCAAGGCTCTCTCTGCAGAGAGGAAGGGGGAATTCCCTGTCCGAGGTCCGTACCCACCGGCTGATGGCTCTGCCAACTGGGAATCTAGGGCTGGCAGCTAGACCCTTGCGTAGCAGTCGGACTGGCAGGGAAAGTCAAGGCACTGGCATGAGCAGGACTGCTCTTGACCGCTTCCCAGTGCTGAGTCTGGCACCAGGGTTAGCCTAATTTCCACCCAGAGGCCAATTTTTAGAAGGTCCATCTTTAATAAAAGGAAAGAGACCCTGGCACCTTTAGGGGATATTTTATTTTAGGATATTTAATTTGAGGTGCCGTGAACCACCTCCTGAATGAGTGTGTCTTTGCTCTGACTATACAGGGAACCAACGGAGATTAACAATTTAATAGCACAGATGATCACAGACAAGTGCTTGGACCTTGGGTTGTGCAGCATAGACACAACCTCTGCAGCGCAAGATCCCTGCAGTGGCTGGGTCTCAGGTCCAAAAAACAGACAAATACCACTTGAGCCAACAAAATCAGAACCATGGCAGGTTTATTCCTACTCCAAAAGTCAACAAGAATCTTAGGTCCTAAAAAGAAAATAGCACAACATTCATAAATCTGACAGGTGAAATTATTATTTAGGTTGGCTGGAGATTTGACCTTCGGACGGTCTGTGGTGATGAGATTGATAGACAAGTAGAAAATGGATAAAAAGAGAAAGAGAGAGAGAGGCATTTGTGGTTATTTTCCAGGAAATGAGGAAAGTATCTTAAAAAATGAGAATGAAAATGAAATTTTTATACCAGGAGAAACTAATACTGATTGTCTCAGCTGGGGACTCAACATTGAAAACTTGAACTATTTTCCAAAAATGTCAATTCCAAAATATTTTTATTCTGAATCATTAATAAATATCTATTCAAGCAAAGTTTTCTTTTTGAAATACTTATTTTGCTGACGTCAGCTAATCCTCTCCTGATAAAACACTATATGAATGATGCTGGAAGGCTAGAATATATCACCGTACCAAATGCAATCTAGTATGTACTCAAAATGAAAAAAGAAATTTTTTTTCCATATTTTATTTTATTTCCTTATGTATTAGACACACTTTGTAAGAGAACTGAGTTCCCCGTGGGATATTTTGGTTCTGTTTTGTGGTATTAAACTTGCCATCAAATGTTTTTTACTTGTTCTAGTAAGGTAGGTGTCTAGTAAGCTAGTTCTGTGGTTAGTTAGGGCTCATCTATGCTTGAAAGAGCTTGCTAGCATGGGCAGTACTTCTCATAGCAGGTCAAAAGAGGATTTTTTTTCTCATATGACTAATGCCATTACCCTGAATAAAAGAAGGTGTAGTGGTGAAAAGGAACATCTTGCTAGAAAAGTCCTTTACTTTAGGACTAGGGGTGTGAGTTTGAGGCAAAAGTTTCACTGCAGGAGTCACACAAAACTCAGTGGAAACATTATCATCCTCCTCCCATCTCTGTCTAAAGCACAAGATTTTTAAAAATTCCTGCTATGACTCAAAAAGCATCAACAGGGAACTTCGCGGAGTGGAGCCAGCACAGCACCTCTGAGCCCCTCCCTGTGTGATTTTTAATTTGTAAAGGCCAGCTTCAAAACCCACTTATTTCCTTAAAACAGGAGGGCCTGGGATTCTCCCAGAAGCAAGTGGGAGATTTTTTAACCCCAACTCATCACGCTCCCACAGATACGTACAGGAAGAAGGTGTTACTGCGCTGTTTTCACAGCGAGAGAGAAGGAGCCTGTTTCTATCACAGGTGCAAAAATGTGGAACGAGACCTGTCAGTTTTGGAGAGGAAAATGCAGGCAGGGAAACAAAAGCTGCCAGGAAGCCTCAGCTTTTTCTTGAAGACCCAGAGCTGCGACACCACATCGCAATTTACGCCCTCCGCTCATATCAGCCTAATGCTGCAGCTTGTCACTCTTAAAGGAGGTTTTGTGGCTCAGCGAGTCTCTAAGTCCTTTAATTTCACTAAGTGGCAACATAAATACAAGAGCTAGTAAATAAGTACAGGTTATGGGAAGCTCTGTGCCGGGTGCACACGTGTGCTTGTGCAAGTGTGAGCACACGTGTTGTTTCTCTTCCCTTGCCTGCACAGATACTGCCCTGGCTCCTCGCCAGAATACGCACGCTCTTACCAACCGCTCCAGACCTACCATTAGCTGCAATATATATCCAGTCACTTGAGATTACTTCCATGCTAATGGCTCAGAAAAAGACTTTCCAAGGCTACTTATGATTGCACCAGACAGTTGGAATATTTCATGAGCAAATATTGCAATGATCTGTTCGAGCTTTGGGAGGAGCTGGAGGAAATGCCAGCAGAATTAGAAGTACGTCCCTTCTGGAGCTGTAGGGTGGAAAGTGAGTGCTTTGCACTTCATAAAGAGACTGTAGATGCAGGGTTGGGGTTAAAGCATGGCAGAGAAATGTGGATGGACCTTCAGAACATCATACTACCACATGGTCAGGTCCTTGGGTTTTGGACTTCTGCTTTAGTTGGTCATCCATCACTTTCCCAATACCAAATTCTATGAATCTGTGCAAAGTTTCTGAATCTTTTCCAAGGTTTGAGAATCTGAAAAGGTTCAAAAAAGGTTTCATCTATCCCCCTATGATTTTCAAGGCCTTAAAGCTGAACTTTCAGAAGTAGTTGCTCATTCTGGCTGTCTCTGGGTTTGGTTTCACAGCTTCAGGTGGTTACAGTGGGCTCAAAATTACCAGCCCCAGATAAATCCAAGTGCGGTGGAGGCCTCCACCTTGGAAACATGTTCAAAGCAGTCCGACTGAGTCAGTACTTTGGGGACTGATGGATGGCAGGAAGATGGATTGAAACACAGTAAGAGGGGCTCCTTTCAATGGCATCTGGGAAAACCAGATTCTATCCAGCCTTTGCTTTCACAAAACTTTCACACATGGACATTGGTTTAGGGCTCGTCCATAGCACACACATTTTTTGATTCTTAACTGAATACAATTGAAAAAGCCTTTCTTGCTTTATAGTAAAATAATCCACCTAACTTTTCATATTAAACCGCAACCATGGAAGCTGGGTTTTCCTCCTTTGCATTTCCCTTCTCTTCCCTGTCTCACTTTCCTCCTTACTTTTCTCATTTGCAGAATAAGGCCCCAGCCACCCTGAAAGGGTACTCCTGTTAACAAAGGCACAGTGATTGAGAACAATTTAAGGCCAGAGGCAGTTGGTAAGGATGTAGTCCTCATGGTCAAGGCTCAGATCTGTCCTGCTGCCTGCTCTGTGACCCTGAATATGGTGCCCATCATTATGGCAAAGGCATCCTAAGACAGCAGACAAAAATCACTTTAGACCAGAAGCCTGATTTCCCTCCCTTGCCTTCTTTCCCCTTCTCTGCTCCCTCTCTCTATGGTTTTCCTACAGTCTTATCTCCCCTTTGTACCTTTGCCCCAGCTCTTCCTTTGGCCCAGTCAACACATTCAATAGGAAACCTTCTAAAGAACACTGTTATGCTGCAGATCCTTCCCCCCCAGCCTTGCCCTCATTCTCTCCTTATCACTTAATAAGACAGTTCCAAGCTTTGTTTAGTCCAGGCTTGATCCTGCCTCCTCCTTGAGCCTTCAAAGGGGGGAAGCTGACAACTGTACAGGGCTTTGTTTGCTCTATGGGGACTTCTTTCACCATGAAAAGTCAGCCAGGCAAACAGAAGAGCGTTACTCTGCTGGAGTCAGTGGAGTCTTGTTTTTTTCTGGACATTGACTTTGTCCATGTCATGCTGCCGGGAAGCGTGAAGTACAACCTCCCCTCTTCCTTGACCTTCTGTCAGCAAAGCTCAAAACATTCTGGGATCTCTCAACATCTCCTTCTCAACCAGGCTGGCCAGAGAGGCTATTTCAAGAGACAGTTGGGCTCATTTCATTACCCTCACACCATGTATTTGAGATGCCCCAGAGCATCTTGTCTCACCTTCAGCTGCTCCTGAAGGCTTCATGTCACATCTGCCAACTCTGTGTGGGCAGGCTAGTTGCTCTGGTGTTCCTCAGACTGCACTAGCAGACTGTGTTTGTGCAGCTGATTCATGTCCACATTGATTATGGTGGGAACTCTGACACAATGCTCACCCCTATGTTGTAGGCACCTGAAGATGTGTGCCTATCTTTGAAAGCTACCATGGCCTCCCATCCCCAAGGTTGCCTGGGGCTTTGCCTGACCCAGCAGAGCTCAGCCCTGACCTTCCCCTCACCAACCCAAAGACACATCAGGCAAATAAACCAAGGAAAGGGTACGAGAGGGAATACCCCAGCTTCTTGCAGATCCATGACTTACATCTGTGATCTTGGGGTTTGTGCATTTGCCCTTGGTGCTGGACAACTCCAGCCACTGGCTGTCCTGGGCTGGGCAGTGCTGCTTCAGTGTGCACTGGTTCTGCCCCTCGCACCAGCCGCATTCGAAGTCCGGGTCGGCTTTCAGGCACAGTCCGCAGCTGTCCCGCATGGCCCCGCACTTGTACAGGTGAACTGGAGGGACAGGAAAAAAGAGAGGACCTGAGAGATGCAGACAGCATGGGAGAGAGGTGGGATGTCAGAGGGCAAAATGAGGAGCAAGAGAGGGGAAGGTGTTCTAGGCTGCTCGTCCCAGAGGCAGGATGAGACCTCTCCAGGGAGGTAAATAATGGGGGAAAAAATGTTTATATCCTTCTTGAAAAAAACTGCCCTTGTCAGAGTTCATCCCCCATGAAAGATGTTTTTGGAAGTTGAGAGCAGAAGGAAGGATGCTGTCCTCAGTAGAGTGATGGACTGCAAGCAGGAGGTCGGGAGGGAAAGGTTCTTAAGCAGTGACTTGGCCTCAGTCCCTTCCTTTTTCAGAGACTGCCTGAATGACATACAGTGCCACCTATAACCAGTCTCAGCCTCAGCTCTTCATCCTAAAATGATTTTCTGGACTTGGCCTACCCACAACTTACTGAAACTTGGGGATTTGCCTGGTGTGAAACTACCCAGAACTGGGTGCTAAGGTAATGTCACTCAGGTTTCCCCCTTAACAGAAATCCTAAGAGATAATAGTAAATTCACAATGGTTCACTATGAGGCTGAATCCAGGGATTCACAATCAGCCTCTCCCCCTTCTTCTGCTCCAGAAATTCAGTCTGCTTTACACTCTGAAGTACTAAGTTGATCCTCCTCTAATACAGACAGCGACGATTAACGCTTAGCTCCATCTTGGGCTGCTAAGTGGTTAGAAGCAGTCAAAGCTTTTTCCAAATAAAGCCTAAAAATGTTGCAGTCCTCCTACAAAATAAGATCATGTTATTTATCCTTATTTTACAGATGTGTAAACTGAGGCCTGGGTTGCACAGGGGGCTGATAGCAAAAGTCTCCCCCCTGAAGATGGCAGAATCAAGGCTTTCAGACTTGCTTTTTTTCTGTATTTGTGGACATGTTGGTGAATTGCTTTATAAGGTGGGGGATTTTCCCTTTGTGCTTCTGTTTTGCTGTGTCAGGAGGAGACTAAAGACTTGTCTATGGTTATTACCATGCACAATCCCAAAGCTCAAAGGCTTTGGATACGTGTGCTGAAAAGCTCTGGCTGTCTCTCCACACCTGCACCTCAGAAGTCAGCAAGTATTGACCAATGCAAGGAAAAGCTCAGAAACTTTTTATTTCTCCAGGTCGGGTGCAAGAAAAGTTTACAAAACAGCTGTCAACCACAGTGTGCTACAGGCCTCCTGGGATACAGACCTTTCCTTAATTTTCTGTTGGATTTCCTCAAATTTGCTGAGTTGCTCTGTCTGAGTGCTATCAGTGAGTATCTGCAGGCACTTCAGTAGGCTTGGTTTAGTTTAGCCTTTCAGCCTACCAACCCAGCCCATGCGATGCTGGCTATGAAAGTAGTGGCATCTTGGTTGCTTGAAGGCAGCGTACCCCAGTGCAACTGCACTTAGAAAGGCACTGGGTCTAATCCTGCCTCTGCCTCTCCCTCTCAGTTTTCCAGAGAAGAAGGTCTGCTTGTTTGCAGCACTGTGCCAAGCCCTGCCAGGGTTTTGTGTTTGCTTGTAGCCACTACATTTATGCTAGTAAATAAAGCTCTCTGTGTCCTCGAGAGCATGTAGTATGCCTCCATGTGGTATATCCATGTGCACATGCCTAAGCTCTCCTCCTGACTCAAAACATGATGGTATCATCCAAGTTACACATTTGGGATAGCCACCAGCCAGTGCCACTTCCCAAATTTTTCCTAGTCATTAGTTATAACCTTTTGGGTTTGAGTAACCCAAGAACTTGTAAGGGACTGTGCTAAAGACTAAGCACCACAGAAGTTTCTTGAGTTCATCCCCTGGTCTGGTTTACATGGCCAGCACAGACATGCCTAAAGACACGATCATCATGATTATGAGATTGATTTTACTCCTACATCACCTAGCACAGCGCAGTACTGCCCAAAAAAGGGTTCGCACTCTTCGTGTGGACCATGTTGCATCAGAACGCTCAGCCTATAACAGTATCAGAAAATTAAGCAGGACTGGGGCAAATGCCCAAAACCTGACCTCCAACCCACACTGTTAAAGGCTAGCACAGTCCACGGCTCTGTTTGAGCCTGTGAAAATTCGCACTGTCCTGGTAATGCCTTGGCACAGCTTGGAGAGCAGGAGAGAGGGCAGACAACTTCAGTGTGAAGAGAGGCTGGCAGTGTGAACATGGGCCACGCTGCTGGATGCCAGGGCTAGACAAGGGTCTCCAGCCTGCTGTGTTTAGTGAGTGGATTTAACCTTCAAGAGCCACGGTTTTGGGGAGCACAGTGCAGGACCTTTTGCATTCAGACTGGCTATTCAAACCCACCGGCTATTCGAGCCAGCAGAGAAGGATCACAGAGGTGGGTGCACGGGGAGAAGGACAGGAAGGTGTCATGCCATGGGGAGGAGAGTTGCCCTCTGTATTGCTCTCCAGCTTCAATGTGGTGTTGGTGGAAACCTCACCCACCACCCCTCAGCATGAGGGTGCGTGTGAAATGGTGTGAGAGGAGCATGGGAGTACCCGATGGGGAGTGGGATGATGGAGTGGGAGAAGTTGTGGAAAGTGCCCAAGAAAAGAGAAGGTAAAGCAAGGGAGGGAGAAACTTCTGAGAGGTGGTGATGTGATAAGGGGAGAGTCTGCAGGTTTGAGCTGTCAATGCAGAGCAGCCGAGAGAAGAGGTTGCCTGGGGAAAAGACCTCAGGGTGGCTGAAGGTGATGGACAAGAGGGCAGAAGATGTGAATGGACCATCCATCTCCAGCAAAAATGCCTGCCTCAGGGTCATGGCTGGATGTGCAATATCCCTCTGTGGGGGGGCACATCAATCCTGTGCCATCGGTGGTAGTTAAACGGAGCCAGGCTCTGGGCAGGAGGTGGTTTTCGGTCTTTTGTCATTATCATTTTATTTTGTTCAACCTTTTCCCACTGACAAGCTGCAGCCTTTTTCCTCCCCCTCTCCTTTCCCCTGTTCATTACTACATTGCCTCTGAGCAGAGCGCGCCCGATCTCCTGGCATGTTAACTTGAAGAGCATCACTGCAGGAGAAATAAAGAGGGGGAGAAAGCTGCAGAAGAAGGGGCATAAAAACAAGACACAAAAATGTGGGGAGAAGCGGGAGGCAAAGATGATGAAGGAAGAGGGAAAGCAATACAAGTGGGAGGGAGATTCGTATTTCTCAGGTGCAAAGAGAGAAGTGGGGGGGGGAACACAAAGCACACAAAAAAATTGGTAATTTGCAGAGTGCAGAGAACAAGTATGCACCAGACAGCACGGGGAGATGATGGCGGCTTTGTTAAGTGTAGGGAGCGATGTGGCCCGTTGCTAAGGTTACCGCTTCCGAGGACAAGTTGAAATATCTCTTTACCTTTGTTCTGTGCTGGGTTGTCAATGTTGAAATTCCCGTTCCACACGACCGTCAGCTCCACCGGCAGGCTGTTAATCTCCATCCCTTCGTACGAATACTAGAAGTGGGAGAGGAAAAGCAAAAAAACCCCAAACCCAGACTTACATGGTGCCCAGAGGTGGGGAGGGGATGGGGCGAGGCAAGAGGTGGTGCCGCAAGTTGTGAACGAGAGAAATGGAGCTGTTAGCTACCTCCCTAATCACCATTACCTGCCAGAAAGCCACAGGATGCTCTCAAAGTCGTGGTTCTTAATAGAGCAAGCCGTGCCCCTCTCAATGGCCTACTTAGCTGTTAGGTGAATATTCCGTGATTTAAGCGTATTTGCACGTGATGGGGCTTATCTTGGAAATTTACCTTCTAGGTGTTGAACACAGCTCTGAAGAGTATTTTGCCAACTCTTGGGTGCACCCTTAGGTTGTACATTATGCATTGTGGATCTACCATCCAAATACACCTCTGCCGTGTACTCCATAGATGCTGAGCGTACAGGTAAGGTTATCTACACTAACGCTTGGAAGCTGAGTGAGGTCTCAGAGAGCAGGGAACAGGCATATCATGGAAATACCTTAAAAAGGGGGAAAATTGAGGTTCTGTGTAATTATAGACCTGTCAGCCTAACTTGGCTTCCCAGAAAGAATGTACATCAAATTATTAAACAATCAATTTATAAGCACCTGCAAGACGATAAGGTGATAAAAATCAGCCAGCATAGATTTGTCAAGAACAAATTGTGTCAACCCAATCTAATTTCCTTTTTTGACAGGCTTAATGGCTTTGTGCATGAAGGGGAGGCAGCAGATGTGATTTATCTTGATTTCAGTAGAGTATTTGCTACTGTCCTACAGGAGATTCCCATAAACAAACTAAGGAAATATGATCTAAAAGAAGCCACCATAAGGTATATGCAAAAGCTACCAAAAGTAAAAAAAAAAAAGAAGTCAAATAATTCAATGTCAGGCTGGGAGGGTGTTTCAAACGGAGTATTGTTCTGGGTCTGGCATTATTCAGTATTGTCACTTCTAACTTAGATGATAGACTACAGGTTTCGTGAATGACACTGCTCCGGGAGAAGGTGCAAGAACATCCAAAAGTAGGGTTAAGAATTCCAAACAAACTTGACAAATTGTAGAACCGGGCCAAAATCCACAAAGTGAAATTCAATACAGGCAAGTACCAAGTATTCTTCAGTAGGAGAAATCAATGTAATCAAATATGAAATTGGAGGGACTGGCCAGTGCTGCAGGAAAGGGTCTGGGGACTGCTAAAGATCACAAACAGATTGTGAATCAACAATGCCGTATTGCTGCCAAAAAACCAAGCGAATCTCATTTGGGATGTACTTGATAGAGTTTGTTACATCTGTAAGCCCCAGGAGGCAATTATTTTTCCCTACTCAGAACCAGAGAGGCTTCAGCTGGAGTAGGAGGTATCCAGTTTCCAGCAAATATGCGTTAAGAAAGCCATAGAAATCTTCTGAGAAAGTTGGACAGAATTAAACAAACACTTGTCAGGCACAGTCAAGGTACACAGATCTGGCCTTAACAAAGGAAATGGAAGCTGATCTCTGGAGGCCCTCTCCACTCAGAGCTCTCTGACACATGGTGCTCAGGGTATTATTTCAGCTAGATTTTGGTTTATCATAAGCCAGTTCACACAGGGTTCACCCAGTTGCCCATCAGATCCCACCGCCCACCTCCATCAACAGCTTCCATCCAACACTTCACCAAAAGGCAAAAAGCCTCGTAATGGGAGACGAGATGGTTGCTTAAGGGACAGAATGGGAACAAGGCAAGAAGGGGAGAGTCATTTCATGTCTGCTACTATTACTGACCACAGCACACATAAGGATTTACCCTCCTGAGATCAGGAATCTCCCACTGCACTGGGATCTATAGCAGGACAAACTCCCACTTTTAAAGGAAAAGGTGTTTTCCCCACTAAAGATTAAATACAATTCAATAAGCTGTCTGGTTTGGTTGGGTATGTCTTGGAGACCACTAGAAAGTTCCCCATCACTTAAAGTCTCAGCGTGGTTTTCCACAAAGATGCCAAAGCTCTGAGCCTTTAAAGGTAGGTTTTTCTGTATCCTTAATTGCCATATAATTGCGGAGTAAATCATATATGGTGATTTCTGTCCATTACGGCAGAGTGAGTGCCAGTTGCACGGTAATTTCTCTTTGGACAAACTAAACACAATTAACCACTAATCTGCAAGGCCCTGTGATTACGATCTAGTTGTAGGGTATTTATGGGTTTAAGCTTTGTGGTTACCATGGAAGTAAAGAGCAGCCGCAGGTTAGCAGAGTCCTTTGCAATAGGGCTGTACCCGCCAGTCTCATTCAGTATTAGCATTTTTATGACATTTCTCGGTGTCACTGCCAGCAAGATGCAAGATGATGCAGAGCCGCTTGGACTCACAACACTGACTTTTCACAGCTTTTTGGAGCTGGGAGCAAGGATGGGGAGACAGGAGTGGGAAGGATAGCGCGTGAAAAGTAGAGAATAATTAATCTTCTGCCACTCAGGAGCTTTGCAAACGCCTGCTTTGTACAACACTTTGCAAATGCTGATTGGGAATGAGAAAAAGCATATATACAGAACCACTGGTCACCCTTAAGTCAGAAGTTGAGTCTGTAGGTGCCTGAGAAAGCGCTACTTTCTGCTTCAGCAGAGCCTCGTGTGTGTGTGTTGGGATTTAGCTGTTAGCAGAGCCTAGACAGGGCTGCCAAGGGACAGGCAGCTGGAGTCCCCCAGAGCCTTTCATCCCACTGAGAATCCAAGCGTCAGCAGCAGGAGCCCAGCTGGGATTTTAGATCTTACCTGTCTGCAGCACCGGGGGCAAACACATATTACAACTTGTTAACTCAGCAGACTTGATCCAGAACTAGAAACGGATGCGAGGGAATAAACAGGATCCCCATGGAAGAGCTCCAAGGATGAAGCTAGCTGGGGGCTGGAACAAGGATGCTCATGCTGCCATGCCCGGCCTGCTCAGATGGCTCATGGGCTGCACGGCAGCGAAACAGAGCAACTTGCAAAGTAACAGCGAGTAAATGCTCCGTCCTTTTCAGACCACAGGAGCCGCTAACTCATTGTGACCCCTGTTCAAAGCCCACTGAACTCAATAGGAGTCTCTGAAAAGGACTCGCTCAGCTGTAACAATAAGATGGAAATATGTTTCAGAGAAGAAAAAAGGGATGATGTGTCAATCTCCAGGACTAAAAACAGAGTTTCCTGGATACTCCTGCTAAAGAGCATTCATACCATTAGGGCTTGTATGTATACATTGCCTTGCACAACTTACCCCAGCACAGGCAAAACTGCTGAAAAGATGTAAATCTGACCCCTAAGTCTGCAAAAACTGGATTCCCACCATGCAAATCAAATCAAAGCAGAAAATTATGGCCAATTTAGAGGCCCAAACTGAGAAAGAGAGGCTGCCCTTCCAGAAAGGCAGACTGGCTGTCATCAAGAAATGCCAAAAAACTGCTAGAAGGAGCTGTTGTAATCGACAGGAACAGCACAGTGTGTTTTGAACTCCCAGATACCAGCTCTTTGTCTCTTAAACTCTTCGCTAGCATCAGATACTCCTGCAACACAGGCTGAGCCCACCACATCACTTGGCCATTTTTCCGTATTTTTAGCAGCTTAACATATCGTACGCAAGCTACTGTAAACTCATTGACTTTTTGTCTCATGGAAATTCACTATCCTCAGACCGAGAGGGTGGCTGCAAAATCACAGCTGTCAGTTCTACAACAGCTATGCAAACAATAGCTGCCTTCATGGAAAGATACTTTGCATTTCAGAAATCTGCAAATTCCTGGCTCTTCCGGGCATCCTGTTACTGCAGGCACCCTGCATTAGAGGAACTCAGCTTCACAGACCTCTGAGCCATGCAGTTTGTGCAAATCCATAGCCATGCTTGACCTCTTGCTGCATCTTGTTGGGATGCTGTATCACCAGGTAAAGCCCTTTGGTAGTTTGGCTTGGGCACGCTTAGGATGATAAACCAAGAGTGGTTACATGATGTTTCCCCCTTGTACCTCAAGCATGTCCAATAGCGGGGAAACATCTGCAGACAAACATCATTTTAGTAGTATTTCAGTGTTAGTCTGTTTTCCCTGACAGCACAAAACCTCACTCGTGTGACTAGAGGTTGGGCCTGGGGATCGATTCCTGTACCTGGTTCTGTCACCAGCTCCTTGTGTGATCGTATGCAAATCATTTAATCCCTCTTAGCATCAATTTTCCAGCCATAAACTATAGGCAGAAAACTTCCTGCCCACAGTCATCCCATCTCCTTGCACCCTTTGCTTCCCGGAGCTGGGACTGAATTTTTATGTCTGGATATCACCCAGGACAATAGAGCTCACATCATGATTGGGGTTTCTCTGTGATATTTGAATGTAGATTAATAATAATAATAATAATAATAATAATAATAATGCATCATAATAATAGGGAAGTGTGTGTACGACTCACAGCTCTGTGCTCGTTTTCTTTTGGCCACCCATAAGTATGTTTTCCCATGATTTCTGTGAATAGCTCCTCATTTTTCCCCAGCTCTGTTTTTTTTTTATCACTCCCTCCACTGTGTGAGCCACACCACAGAGTCGAATGCCTCTGAGATCTTTCGCTCAAGTGCAATGATGTGATAAATATAACATATTTGTTTTTCCTATCCCAAAGTTACATAGCACTTTCAGCTGTACCGTCTCAGGTCTCACGACACATGGACCTGTGAAGGACTTGAGGCAAATTATCAGCAGGGATTTCGCTGCTGGAAATCAATGTGTGCTGCCTGTGTGTGCCAAGGCCAGGCAGTGGGCAGTCTCACACAAAGAAAGAATATGTCATTGAAGCAGGTAATGGCAATGATCATGGCATGGTCAGGTGGGTCATCTCTCACCCACCTCCCGGTTTCTCATGCAGAAGGCTGCTAATATTGGGCTGATTGCAAGTGCTGGGGATCCCACTGCTTCCCGCTGGAGAAACTGCTCTCTGCCCTAATAGATCGAGCAATTTCAGCCATTTCTGTTGACGTTTTTACTTACTTATTTATATGCCTCCTTAGCTCTCCTCCTTCTCATTTCCTTCCATCACTCTGTGTCCAGACTGTCGGCAGAGCTATCGTAAGTGCAATAAGGAATGGCAGGCAGGATCTCTCTGAGTGATAATTGCATGCCTTGGGTGGTGTGGCAGAGGACAAAGCCCAGACCTGAGAGTCTCAAACCACTTGACAAGAACGATAATTGTCCCGAAGCGTGCTGCCTGCAGTGACTTATTGCTGTTATCAAATGAAATATCTCCAGGGAAGACAGGGGGAGAGACAGAGCTGGTTATTGACTGGACCGAGCACCTAGGCACCATCAGTGCTGGGTATGACATCGCTGACAGACTGTCAGATAGGCTGGTCCCACCTGGGTGTCCTTATAACATCTCTTAACTGAAGTTGGAGCCACTTAGAAAAGCGCCTGCTTAAGATGGTTCTGATCTCAGCTACCCTGGAATAAATCCTGAGGGACCAGGCAGTGGACAGCAAGAGTTAAGGCTTTTTCCTGATCCTATCCTGTGTAAAAGCAGGAAAACTCCTGCATTTTGCAGAAGTTATTCTGAAAGAGATGAATTTGAGCTTGTCAGTGCCTCGTGTTTGATGGGAGGGGGTAGATCTTGAGGCTTATGAAGGAAAACAAGCCAAGAATGATTGCTTAGTCTAGCATGCATCATCAACAGAAAGATCTGCTGGCAGGATAGCATCCCTTCAGGGACACACATCACAACACATCCTCCTACCCTTCTTTGGACCATCTCCAAGCCTGCAATGCAGGTGCTACATTCAGTGTCTCATCCAGCAACTCTGCTGAGTAAAAAGCTCTGTTGAAGGAGGCTGATTCAATTTGCAAACAAGCTCATACGGCTGTTTCTAAAGCCAGGTGACCCTCGGAGCAGAGGCTCATTGTATCGCAGTGGCTCCAGACTGAATGCTAATTCTGGCAGGAAAGGAAATAATCATGATGGAGACATATCTACAGCACTCCTTCCCTATTGTCTGTGTCCTCTGCCACCTGCTCAAACAGAGCTGGGTCTTCTCTGTTCCCTTTTTGTATCTGTGTGAATGTGTCTTTCTTTTGTCTGGCTTTCCCTTCCACATCTCTTTCTCTCAGTGTCTGGCAAATTCAGAGCAACAATGAAATAACATTTCTCAGGAAAAAAAAAAAAAAAAAGAACTCAAATCAGAGAGTCAAAGTGCCTTCAAAATAAAAGGGAAGAAAAGGGAAGAAAGGGGAAGAAAAGAGAAGAAAAGAGAAGGGAAGAGAAGGGAAGAGAAGGAAAGAGAGAGAGAGGGAAAGGGAGAGGGAGAGAAGAGGCAGAAAACAGGATAGAAAAGAGTTGAGTTTATTCCAAAATAAGCCTCTCTCCCTGGAGAAGAAAGAGGTCCACCTGAGCCACCACCAAACATGGGACAGGCGTCCTACAGACACCACGCAGCAGCAAGGTCGTGGAGTGCCTTGGCATTAGCCTGGGACTCAGCCCTGCTACCCTGTGCAGCTCAGGAGTAGCCTTGAGTGTTCTGGCATCAAAATAAACATTAAAATCAACACAGTGCTGTCGCAGCACTCAGGCATCCCATGAGCAAATGCATCTGGGGATTCATCGAAGCCCACTTCTCTGGTCCTAGGCACTAGCAACTTCTTGGAGCATGCAGGTAGTATGGGAATAGTAACCATTACCTCTCAAAACCAGGCTCATCTATTGCATACCACAAACTCAGATGCTGAGAGAGACTCTCCAGGACTGCTGAGGCAGTCAGTCCCCTACTCAGCCTAACTTGCTTAAAATCATCCTGAGATACCTCATGCTGATGCCTGTGTGTGCCAGAAAATTCATGACTCCAAAGGGTGGCTGCTGTCTTCCCTGCTAAGACTTTTTGGATAGATATATAGACTCTGCCCGTGTCCATATAATACCCTTTAGTCTCAGGCTTTCACTATTGTAAAAGAAATTTTTTTTTTTTTTTTCAAAGTGCAATGCCTTCTTACGTGAAACCTCAAACCTGGACTCTCACAGGCCACTAACCAGTAATGAAAATGAGGGGGAGGGAGGGAGGCAAAGGAACAAACACGAGAGTGTCATTGGGAAGTTGCTTGTTTACAACAGATCGCAAAATGTGTGAACTGCCTGTAATCTTCAGCATGCTGCTTAATGCAGCAGAATATGTTGTGACGGATTTTAACAAGCGCTGCCCGGCGTGGAGTGGCAGAGCTGCAGTGAAGTGGCTAAAGCCTGTAATTAGCTCTTTGACTAATAAATCATCTTGCAGTAGGAGCAATGAGAATGACTCAAATGCATGTCTGGGAGACATCAGGCTCGTGGAGAAACCTCCGGAGAAGCCGTGCTAGGAGACCACCATTGCACGTACGCATGGCTCCTGGGAGATGCCAGTGTTTGACCCCAAGACTGGCATTGCTGCGGTGACAACACCACCGTGACTCACACAGGCTCCCTGGGAGGGGGTTACTGGCCCTGCACTGCAGATGGGGAATGGGAGGTGGGCAGAGGCAAAGGGACTAGCCAAAGGTCATGCTGTGAGTCAGTGGCCGGAGGAAGGCTGGACTCAAGCCTTCAGCATCTCACCCTTCTTTGGACCCATTACATGCTGACATCCGTCAGACTGTTTATATGGGGTTTTATATGTCCCGTCACCAAAACCCCACGTAATAACCTTAACTCTCAGTGCTGACATGAACACCTGTCCCTCTGGAAACCCTTCTGAATGCACACAAGGATGTGGCACTGTGAGGATATGGGCAGGTTAAGCTGATAATGATGCCTATGGGTCATGGCTAAGGTGCTCCACCACGGCCAAATGCTGGGATCCAAGGGCAGAAGTAAGTATTGTGTGGTGACACCAGCCAGCCTAAAGAGCAAAAAGGGCAGTCTGCAACCTACCAACCAGCCTTTCCTTGACTGTGGCTGGAATTGGGTAGGCAATACGGTAAAAAGGGCTGCAACACAACCCCAGATCCCATTGGGACAGTGCTGTAGGCACTCCTGGTCCTCCTTGGCCCCTGCATCTCTCCCGCGCATGCAGGACTTGCTCACCGAAGTGTTCTGGCACTGCACGCTGGAGCTGTTGAACCTCAAGGCGGGCACCCGCTGCTCATTGCCCTGGATGTTCAAGATGCACTCGTAGCCTCGCTGGCCCGACTGCGGCTGGGGCAGGTTCTTGGCCTTCAGCGTGATCGGCTTGATCACTTCCACCGGCACCAGGATCTTCTCTGCCTGCAGCAGCTGGGGACAGTCCTAGGGAGAGAGAAGACAACGTGCCAAGTCAGCGCATGGGTTTCCCAGCCCCAGGTGGAGTCCTCTGATGCTTCTCAACGTTCTCACTTCACGCTTCGCTTCAACCGATTACAAAGCCTTTGCATCTCCCTGGGCCTCAGCCTATTACAAGGGTATTCAAGGGGCATTACTGGGAAGGCTTAGATAAACAGGTGAGGAAGGATTTCTTTTACAGACCATCCTTTCCTATTTCCCTTGTTCACACTATAGACTTTCAACCTTCGGGACCCAAGGAAGCTACCTCTGGTGCTTTTTAATGCCTGCTGTCTTAATCAGGTAGTGGGAAAGCAATCACGTCCCTTCCAGGGACTTAGCCCGGTCACAATGCTGTGACATGAGGAGTGAATAAAGCAAAATCTGAGCATGCTTTCCTGCCTCCCCAACAGCCAACGAACCGTTGTACAAAAGGCACAGCTCCAGCTAGCTCCAGCAAGACATGTTGTAAACTACAGAGTCTGGACTGTTAAAAAGAGTTTGTTTTGGCTTAGAAGGGGACAGAATATTTATTACAGATAAATCCAGCTCCCAAGAAACAACTGTAACATAATGCATGGAGATTCCTTGGAAAGGCTTGCCACCGTTTCACAAAAAGAGCAATGCTAACTGGATGTTGCTAATCCAGTGCCTCTTGGTGGGTCCCTCACACAGGTAGAGGTCTGGGCACACAAAGCTGCGATGCAGAAGGCTGTATTCAAAGTCTCATTAATTTACACAGCTTTAGTTAGAATTGCAATGCACTGCTTCTTCACAGTACAATCAGACAACTGCAAGCTGTCGAATTCATGTATTCTAGGAAGCTATCAACTCCTTAGGAAATTAGTGCGGCATTTGCCTGGCTAATCCAAGGCAGTTTGATATAAAATGGGATCCCTTAAAAAAACACTACAACAGGCTACAAAACATAAGCATGCCATATGCACAGACCACGCTGTCTTGATCACTTGTGAGTGCCTGGCTGTCCCCTCTCTTAAGTCTTTTCAACTCCTAGATGCCAAGAGAAAGCCTGTCCCCTCTTTTTCTTCTCTGCAGTGTGTTTGGCACAATGCCTGCGCTCTGTAGAGCATCACGGTATCGTGATGGTGCAGCCACCCTGTCCAGTCCAGAGAGCAACACCATTTCAGCCTGTCCTGCCCAACGTTAAAGCCAGGTCCAGTCAGTGCAAGCAGAGACAGGGAACTTACCTAAAGAGGTGCAAGCTTAATCTGTAGGTGTGGGCAAGGGATGGCAGGAGGAAAATGACTGATAGTAGGTAAAGGGACCAAAAGGCTCAAAAGTGGAATTTATGGCTTATGAGAGCCTGGGAGCTTGTTAGAGCAGATGGTAGAAGCATCTTACTGAAGTAAATATCTTAGGAAGATAAAGAAATGGATTAGACGTGTAACATCTGCAGTTACACCAACCAGGAATAGAATTACAAGAGCCGTCAGTCATCACACTGCGGGTGTGAGCCGATCCGTGGCCAGGGGCAGGAAAAAAGTCCAGTAATCACCCAGCGCATCACTGCAGTGAAGTCCAGAAGCCTTCCTCAGTCCCCAAAGAGGGTTTGTCTGTCCCAGCAGGGATGCCAGACTGAAGAGCCCTTTGGGGCAACCTGATTTCTCATCTGCACTTATAGGGTCATGCTAATGGTGTAAGTACTTGACACCATCAGCTGGCTTTGTCCAGGCTAACACCAGAACCAGGAGAGCCAAGCACACAGTCACTGGAGCTGGATGGAGGTGAATCATCTTGGATCTGGTGGCAATTTGTCTATGCTAATCTGGCACAAGGCCTAGCTTAACATGCGCTACCAAGGACTGAGGCTTAACAGGCCATCACGTCAACCTGGCTGGATGGTGCAAGGATTGGAGGTGGCAAGCCCATGTGGTACTGCATTGCAATGATGAGCTTTACCACTGTGATTCTCTGCGGTCTTGGAGATTCTGGTGCTGAGCAGCACTTCAACAAGCAGACATGTGCGAGAAGGCTCCAGGAAGCTGAGTATATGAGCGGTGGAAGTTGCCCTATGCCCCATCATGCACAAGACACAGCCAGTGTGGAAAGAGGCTGTGTCTGACCCCCAAGAGTGCTTGAGGAGCTACACCGTGTCCAACACTCTCTGTTATTGCTGTTGTACTGTCCCATGATGAAATGTCCCCAGGGAGCTACTAATGCTGAAATGCAATGGTTAAAGTGTCATAGAAGTGTTTGTCTTGACAAAAGAGCAAGGCTTGACAGTCTAGAAAGTCTTTTCAAACTTGAGTCCAGTAGGGTAGGACCCTATCAAGGCACACCAGCATTAAGGCTAGCTGCAAAGTTAAGTAGTTACTCAGCATGAGAAAGTGAGGCATAATTTTGCCCTGGGTGACTCAGACCTATAAAAACGCAGAGGGCAGGGGTAGGAGGCGGTCTAGGCTATATTAAAACATGGGTAAGAGTTTCTAGTTCTGATCACACCAGCAGATACTGTGTGTAAATACCATTTGGGACTGCATGGCTTCAACACCTCCTGAATCTTCCCCTTCATTTGCCCAACGTGTCCTGAGACCTCTGAATCAGCTCCCCCTCTCCTGGCATAAGAAAAGACCTTGGCAACATATTCTCCATTTTTTTCCCTCCCCAGCTATAGGAGTTGAGAAAGAGATGCATTGGCAGAGTTAATCAGTGGGACAGGAGGATGGGAAAGCCCTATCTGCTGCTGAGCAGCCATTTCCCAAGAGTGGGCATTTTGCTTGATGTCTGTCAAATAGAAAAGCCTCTGAAGGGGGCTGGAGGGTGAGGGTTGGAGATAGTCCACTATGTTACCTGCAGGCCAATCCCAGCTCTTCAGGCTGGTCTTTCTTGTCTAGCTTTATCCTGTCCCCCTCCACCACTGGTGCTGTAACCTTTCCGATAACACTTGTTTCAAGTTCATTAACAAGCAGTGATTGCGGCAGCCCCAAAACAGGATTCGTTTGCATATAAAAAGCTTTGCAGTGCTGTGAGGAAGTTCATTATAGATAATTGAAGAGGCAAGCGCCATAAAGAGGAAATCCTCCCAATGTGGCTTTATCTGATTGACCTAATGTTCTTTCTAATTGAAACAGGGAGGGGGGAAAGGCAATTTCATTGGGTGATGTACTGCATAAAACCTCAGAGCTTGGACTAGGCTCTGGGTTCGAATTCAAACACAGTACTCGTTTTGCAGCCTGTGTCAAGCTCTGGGTGCCTGGTCAGGTTTGCATTTTTGAGGGTAAAACATCAACCTGGTCAGAGCAGACCCTGCAGCAGGACCCAAGCAGAGGGGTCATTAAAAAAGAGTTCTCTTGGGCATTTGCTAGTGGAGGCAGTTTCTCTTCAGCCTTCCTCTGCAATGGACATCACCTAGATTGGAAAAGCATGGTTTTCACATGATGTAGGGGAAATAAAAATATCCACTGCCAACAACTGTACCAAGGAAGGGCACAATCCCATCCCTTTTGGTATATAATAAATTAAGCCTTTCCGTCAACTCTAATAATGGGAGCTGGTTCAGATTGAAGAGGAGCAAAAGTCTGGTTTAATCTGTACCAAGGCAACACATTTGAAAGCGGACTCTTGTTGATTCATTTTGTGTGTGTAGCTTCATTCTATTCCTTAAATGCTTTCAAATGAGTCAGTCTCTTTAAAATAATATCCTCCACCCTTGCCAATTACTCGTATCAGCAGCAATGCACACCTCAAATCACCAAATTTTGCCAATATCAAGTAAAAGAGCTTTTGCAGTGAAAACACTGCATGAAATGGGCTGTACTCATTGGGTCGATGGTAGTTTAATTTTCTTTATTTATAACTCCTCCTAGAATGCCTGCAAATGCGTTTTGCCGTGGCTTGCAGAAATAATGAAGTCTCAGAAATATGAGAATCCTTTCTCTCCTTTTCTTTCACATATGTGTTATGGCCCTCATCACAGCTATACCTGAGCGAGTCCCCAGTGGGAGCCATCATGAGAATTCTGCTAAAGAGGGCAATGAAACCTCTCTGAGGCTGTGTGGTCTTAGCCCTGAACTAATTAGTTTGGTTCCTTTATGGTGCTTCATACATATATAGTTATGATTTCATGGAGATTTCACTATGCTGTTTTCCAGTATAAGCTGGAGACTGACCAGATACTCTGAGTTGTCATCCTCTCCTAGGGATGAAGCATGTAGGGATCTTTCGCAGTCTTGTGATATTGCATGGGTTTTCTTCTAACCTTATTTTGTGCAGTTTCGCTCTCTGTTACTGTTTATGGCCAGGATCATGAGCCTAAGTCTCATCAAAGTGTTTTCCATTTTCCAAAAAAAAAAATGGGTCTGATCTTCTTTGAATGGTGGGCATCCTACGTGGGAACAGGTAAAACGTCCGTGAAGGTTTAATACAATCACCCATCCACATATCAACAGTTTCCGCCTTATATTGGTGTCCCCGTTCACTTCTCTTCCCCTGTGCATCTCCTGTCATCCAGAGCATTCAGGTCAGGGAATCTTTCCTACTTTTCCTTCATACTATTCCCTCATGATCCCTAGTAGCATTGACTGCATCTCCACTTTCTACAGAAGGGAACTAGAGCTCACCTATTGCTGACTGCATTGTAGGCATGTTTGGCAAGATAAACTCAACTCTTGGCAATGGATTTTCACCCTTCCTTTCCCAGAAGAGTGGGAGTCATCGCCATTCAGGACCGGACATAGCCACCACCATCTCAAAGCATCCAGTTCCCCTTTTCTCCTGCCATCAAAATCCATTCCTTCATCCTCAACTACAGGTTTGGGGTTTCTTTTAAGATTTTCTTTGCAATATCCCTCATTCAGCAACCATCTTTGTGCCTTATCCAAGCCACCTTGCCTGGAAGGAACATGATCATAAAGTTAATCTAAGCGGGGACCATAACTTACTCAAGCCTTTCGGGATCCCACAAGAAATGATACTCAGATTGTTATTTACTCACACATTATGTAAATACAATACATCTTTTGCTCATATGCTCTGCTGAGCTGCAATGTACCATTTTTCCTGTGTCCCCTATGGCTTTCTCACCCTCCCACTCTGTGCTGTAATCAAGTCAAGAGGGTAAGATTTGAGACTCAGGGACTGGGTCTTTATAGAGATAGCTAGACCACAGCATCTGGATGCTCTGTTAGTTAGGTTAGATTCAAAAACATTAAAACTAAAACAGAACAGG
>NW_008825160.1:1658018-1726042 GCF_000699105.1 Pygoscelis adeliae
AGAAAAGGAAGGAAAGAAAGGAGAAAAAGGAGAGGGAAAACAGGAAAAAAAAGAAGGTTGTTGTTTTTTTTTTGTCATGGACTTTAGAGGAATCAGATTTCACCTGGATAAAAAGCAGGAAAACAGCAAGTTGGCAGGTGAGAGGCAGCAGGGACTCTCTGGAATATGTTGCCTGAACTTCTCTCTCACACCTCAGCACGGTCACCCTAGGTCAGGGCTGTGACACTACCTGAGCAAAATCAGACGCTTGTTTAGCAGCTACCCTGTACTGCTGCAAACAGAGAGTTTCGGACTCCGGGGCTGACAAGCTGGTTCCTTCGATGAATCACTTTTAAGCTCTTGCACAACTTCCCAGCCCCAGGATAATCTGGAGAACAAAGCAGCAAGAAGCTCAGCATTCCCAGTGCAGGAGGGAAAGGGGTGAGTTACAGTCCACGTTGTGTTTACATTATTACACCACTAATTCTTAGCATCATAAAATTATATTTAAAATTTACACCAACAGTGCCGGGGAATGTTATTAGGTTATAAAGTGGAATCAGGTCAATGCTTTGTAGGCAGGATTCCAAGCTCCATAAATTTCTGGATATACTTCCCCAAAATTTACATCGGCACTAGCAGCAATCAAACCAGCTACAAAAAATCTCACCCGGTCAAAGAATTTTTTAATGCACCATATATTTTATCTGCACTTCCTAAGTTTACAATGTTGTTAGTTTGATTGATGGTGTGCTTATTTATTGGCACAGCAAAAGTAATAATACATGAAGAAAATGCTCAGAACTTTAAAGGCAGCTGATGAGGAGAAAGCAACAGGATTTATGGGAAGTGTAAACATCTGCAGAGACAACAAAGGAATAAGTGAGTCCTTGCATCGCTGTCACTTCTGATGGCTCCTTTCTAGTTAAGAGTTTTCCATGTACTCAGGAGCAAATACCAGCTCTCTTTTGTCAGATGTTGCAAGTGATTCTGGTGCCTGGGAAGAGGTGGTTGGCCTGGAGGCTGGCGCTCAGTCTGTGGAAGAGATTTGGCCCTCTTCAAGCTTTGTGCACTCTAGCAGTTACATACCTCAATGGTGTCTTGCACAGGTTAGCGTACAGATACCGCTGCTGGAGGAAGGGAACCAACAGATCAATAGCAGATCATTAGCTCAGCTGCCATAGCCTCTTGGGTCCCTGGCTTCAGTGTTGCCAAGGCTAGAGAGGGATGAGTGTGCTGATCACCGGAAAGTGGATGCTCGAAAAGCAGAAGGTAAATGAAGATAACTAACCTCCTCTCACATGGCTCACTGCTGAATCCCGTTGATCAGGAGCAAAGTGACCCCCCCAAGGCCATGCAGGCAGTGCTGGGAAATGACCCAGGTCTGCTGAGAGATGGATTCCAAACTAGCACTATTCTGCCTCTGAAGTCAGTCCACACATCTCTGCTGATCAACATTAATGATTTTACCCTCCTTTAATTCTTTATTAATAGAGACTTTCTCAGCTGGTCCATTATTTCAGAAGGATCAAGGTCAGGCTGCCATAATTATCCAAGCACCACATTTATCCTTTTTAAATAGAGACAAAATGTTAGCTTTCTTTCAGCCCTTTGCTGCTTTGACACATGCTCAGAAGGAAAAGTAATGATCCGGAGCCTTCTGATCACTGGATGAAGGGAGTGGACTAGTGATAAAAATAGTAGATGATTGTGTCATTAGGTACATCTGCTCAAAGGAGAGGGGCTACTGGAGACATGCAAGCAGTCTCAGTTCTGGTGTTTCCCGAGTAACTGCCTGGTTTTGAAACCATAAGAAATATGAATGTGTGCATTGAGGAAGGTGGCGTATGTGCAAGAGACAAGATAACTGTGTATTTACTGGGACAAAGTCTGTCATTTGTTACAGGAAAACCTTGGTTAGGTAAGACAGCCTTTCAGAATAACACACATAGTAAAACTGGATTGTGCAAAGTCATGGAAAGCACAGGGCAGATCACAGGCAGCTTATAAAGCAGTAATGAATTTCTTCTCTCATTATTATTATTATATAAATCTGCATTATTCTGCCTAGCCAGCCTTCCGTCCTTCTGTAGGGACTTCCATCTGAAGTTCACAAGACTTTTCATGTATATCAAAACACTGTACATCCATGCATGGCACCTCAGCAGCCCAGTGAGGCTGCAATGATTGAGCATTGCAATAGTACCCCTTACGGCTCATCCGTGTAGGTACCAATGACACCGGCATGTTGCTCCCCAGCAAAGCTGTTTCCTGTATATTTGTGCCAACAAATGGGGTTTACGTGCATAAGGGACATTCTCCAACCAAGCCTCCCTCAGAAGCGAGAGGGAGTCTCATGACAACACTCTTATATGGGAATTTCTGGTGTCTAACAAGGTTTGAGCCCAAGCTGTAGCGCTTCCTTCCTAAGAGAGGACCAAAAGTCTATTTCTCCTCTAAAGCTGACCATTTTTACAAAGTTAGTAGGAAGTTGGTACCTTTGAGAGCTCCAGACTTTGGCCCAACTAGGACAAGAATGGCCAACGGGTTCAGAATTCAACAGAGGAGGCAGAGTAACAGATGGACCGGAGGTGCACATGCAGGCCACGTTGACGCAATCCTGCTTCCTTCGGAAACCAGGACTGAAGCCCCGAGAGTCATAACACTTTGGCTTCCACAGAGGGAAGGTCAGGACAATGATATCATGGCTCTTGTCACGCCCCCCTCACTGAGATCCGTGACAGCATGAGATAACATCCAAGCCAAAGCAAATGGACTCATGTGCAAAGAAAAGGCTGGGAAGGAGGTTTCTGGGCTCAGCCTCCTGGAGATGCCCCAAGCAGGGCAGGAGACACATTCCAGCGTTACCTCTTATCTGCAGCTTCAACATCCTGAGAATGTTTCTCCTTGGCCAGGTCCCAAAAGCTCACATGTCCCAAAGCAGTGAATGCAGCTGATGCTACAATGGAAAAAAGCAAAATCTTTCTGCTTCAGAGCCGGGCCACCCCACGCTAAATCTGAATGGGGAATTGTCTTTCCTCTTGAGCAACTACCTTTCCCTCAAATTGCAGGGTGCCACACAGATCCTAGCAGTCCTAACAGATGTCCAGATAGCCAGAAAATCCTGTAGCCGCTCGAGGCATCACAATGGCATTGCACTGAGCCAGGTTATTAAAACAACATAAGCTCTTCCCGATGTTATTTCAAGGGTGCTGTGTTGGCGGGGACAGATGAATATTACCCTACTGCATTCTGAGATCACTTTGTCCTATGGGATAAATAATCTTACATTACAGAGATGAGCAGCCCAACTGGTATGAGTAACGTTTAGCAGGGACACGGTATTGAGTGTCAGATGTTTCTTACATCTCCATTCAAACTAATCTCCCTGAGTTGCTCCTAGAAATTACATGAACAAGTCCTTGATTAGTCACTCGAAGGGTGGCTGGAGAAGCTAAGCTCTAAGAAAACAAGATGCGCGTTAAGGTAGGATGAACTGCTCACAGGGAGGCCTTTTTTCATCAGTTCTAAGTTCCCGTTGTGATTTGGTTGGAGGTCTCAACAAGGAGAGACATGATGGAGCTGCCCTGTGCCAGGACAGACTTCCTGCAGATCCACAGCCGTAGTAATCAGAAATCCTGCTAAAAGTTACTGCAAAAATTGAACAAGTTACCACTCTTTTCCCCTGCCAGCTGGATGACTGTGGGGCAGGAAGGCTCAGAGATGACAAAAGGCACCTAAAAATAACAGAAGAAATGACTTCACACACAGGCTTTCCATCTTTTTCTTCACCTCGGTGCAAGTCAGTATGACTTGCAAACAACAACAAATTATCTAATTTGCTTGTACGTGCTCAAAGACTTCTTGTGAACAGGCCAGGTTCACAGCTCCAGGTACTAAGTAGTGTACAAGCACCTATTAACAGAAAGTGCTTACCCAAATCAGAAGAGGGTGTGAGAGAAATGGACATAGAAAGGTGAACGTGTACAAGCCAATTCAGAGCCAAAAATAAAACTCTCATCTGCTGAATATATAACCTGTGGCCCCACACACTACCTGATACTGCCTCCGAGCAGTATTTTCATGCTCTAACAGGACTGCATGAACAAGGGGAAAGCTTTCTGCCCGGCCTGCAATTTCTGTGTTTAATTTCCTCTTATTATCTGAAGCACCCCCTCTGAAGAGGGTGTACCCACTAGACAATACATCTCCAGTTCTAGGAAAGGACTGTAATGGTGGATGAGGGCTGAAATGCCACAGCCTGAAATGCCAAACCACCAGGAGCCCCGAGCCACAGCTGGATCCAAACCATCAGCTACAGCCTCCTCCCCGATTACCTCTGCCTCCCTCTGGACAGGATGCTGACAAGACTGAACTCCATTAAATGTGTTTGGAAACACTTCTAAGAGCTAAATAGATGATAAACACCAAACCCCCATGCTGCTTAAAAGCAGGTGTCATGAAATGCATGCATCACAATGCCAGATCCCATCTGCATGGGGTGGCTGCTGCTGCCTGCAGCAGCTGCCTGTCTAGAGCTGCTCCTGATCCCCTCGCCTCTCCTGCCGGTCCCCCTGCCTGTTCACAGCACTTGAAGGCAGCAGGCTGCCTGCAGTTGCCATAGAAACGACACCTTGCACCCTCCCCTTAATGATAGACAGGTGCCAGGATAAGTGAGTGGATAATCGACAAGCAGGGAAGGATTCAGCGCTCTGATATTGGCCTCACTGCAACTGTCATTAGAGTCTCTGAGAAATGATACATTAATTTGAGCAGAGATGGGTTTTCTCTCCTTCCCGTGCTGATGCTTCCAGCAGCCGTCCCTCTGGCCAGGTTAGGGGAGGCTAGAAACAGGAGCGGGAGGGAAACCGAGCAGTTACCACAGCAACAGGTGAAGATGCATCACCAGAAGGTTTGTCCATGCAAGGGAGCAAGGAGTTGACCATGCTCTCCTGATGGCCCAGCAGGTCCTCTACCCCCTCCCCAGTGCAGCCACCCAGGCATTTACACCGGGGTGCATTTTGGGGAGGAGGTGAGCACCGTGCCTTCCTTCTGCACCTTGCAAAGAGGACAAAGCAGAACATTTGAGGGCCCTGAAAGCCTCTCTGCTTTTTGAGACCCTGGGGCAAAGACCTCCCTGAACCAGACTGAGATGCACCGGCAGGGTGGGGAAGGGTGCTGCTGAGTTTACTACAGGCAAAGTCCATGATGAAGAGACGTGGACATTATCATTTAGAATAGAATAACATAGAATAGAATAGAATAGAATAGAATAGAATAGAATAGAATAGAATATTTTCAGTTGGAAGTGACCTACAATGATCACCTAGTCCAACTGCCTGACCACTTCAGGGCTGACCAAAAGTTAAAGCAAGTTATTTAGGGCATTGTGCAAATGCCTCTTAGATGTCTGCCAGTTCAGGCTGAGCTGTCATTATCACTCCCTGCCTTCTTTTTCCCCCTCCCTTCTTCCCTGTTTCCCAAAAACCCCATCCTCAAGAAGGACGAGCGGCCGGTCAGAGCTCAATCAGTGCACTCCACTGCAGAGGCCGCCGGTACAGCTCTTCGTTCGGCATGAGGCACAAGCAAGCACTGGGCAAAGCAGCACTCTGCTCCTTAGCAGCTGCTCGCCAGCATGCGGCTCACATGGCTTTCTATCGCTTTTGACGAATTAATATTTGAAGCAGTTGTTTCTTTTATGTGGGCTTTACTGTCATTAGCACGTACAACTTGACATAAAACACTTTGGTGTGAGATCTTTTCTTCTGTTCTCTTTTTAGGCAGCAGATGAAAATCCTTTTAATAAAAAGCTTGTTTGGGGGAGGAAGGAAAACACATGCACACGCAAATCGGCTGAGCAGGGAAAGATGAAAACCTCTTTCAAGGTAATTAAATGATTATGTATCTTTTAAACCCAGCAGATAACAGATTTGTTATCTAGGCTTGCTTTTGCCTTTTGCCATTTTTTTTCCCTCTCTTTCCCCCCCACAAAGCTGAAATCCTTGCAAGGCCAAGAATAAGATAGTGTTCATCTTCGAGAAGAAGGCGGCACAAAAGAAGACTTAATCCTTTATCCCATCAACTCAAGTAGGCTACCCCAGCCGACCCAGCCCTATACAGATGTCTGTGAAACACTGACATGAAAACTACCCCGCTGGATCACAGCAGTACAAAGACAAGACGGACGATGCAATCAGGCGTATTGGGTAATAGGTATCAGGAGCAACAGGTGCTGGTTCTGCAGCTCCTATCACATGGGAGACCCTCAGATCAATTGTTTCACTCCTCCGTGCCTCTGCTTCCCTCCACTACTTGTTGACTGTCTTGCCCGTTGACAGAAGAAAATGGCTGCGCTCTCTTACTTGGTGATTGTGTCGAGAAAGTAATGGTTGATTTCACAGCGTGTTAGTCTGCAATGCAATGCTTTGTGGTGCAACGCTAAGCCTGCACTATGACTTTAGCTACGGTCAACAACAAATGTCAAAAGCAGAGACAGGATGGCCAAGAAAAAAAAATAGAAACTTGGCCTGCTCCCCTCTATCTTTGAGACTAATTCTCTCCACTTTTGCCACCATCTTTGGGAAAAACCACAACAACAACCCACTTCAGTATTAAAATTTCTTTTTTTTCCTCATTCTTTCCCTTCCTGCCTTCAATAGCAATAATATCATCTCCCCTTTATAAAGCAAGAAGTCACTCAGTATATTTCAAGCTAGTGGACCTGGCTTTCGAAAACCTGCTGTAAAGGGAAATTATATGCCAAGGTGAAGTATTTCTGCCGCAAATCATCCGGAGACATCGTCAACCCTATTTGATTGAGTTCAGTACCACAATCATAAATACTCTTGCTTTATGACCATGCTGGAGTTCTTCATCAGGACCAAACATGGGCTTTCCCAAGGCTCCCAAACTAGTTGATTCAGCTCTATTATGGGCAGAGCTGATTCACTGAGCACCTGACAAGTGACAGGTAAGAAGGTCATGGCTCCTTGTTGACAGCGAGGGATGTGACTCTTCTGTCCTTTCTCCATTTCTGGTTTAGTTTTGCCAGGCGGTGGTAGGACAGCTTCCCTGTTCCAGCTTGGGGCTGGCTGATCACAGCTATCCACCGTGCAATCCAAAGGCGCCCCTGGATGGCAGATCACAGGCTATACAGTTAGAAACAGCATTTTGCCTTCTGGACAGCGTGGGTCATGGCCAAGACCTTTCTGCTGTCCCACTGCATCAGTCTCAAATTCATCCTGCACTCTACATTAATCAGCAACTCATACTACAAGGAAAAAAAAAAGTAAAAAAGCCAGGATCCTCTCATAGCACATGAGGAAGACCTGAAAAGAAGGCAACTGAGCCCATGGGAATCCAGAAACTTGTGAGATGTGCCAAGGAAATGATGGAGTTGGATGCACACAAGGGCACAAGACTCCCTTCAAAGTGCTCCAGGCTGGTCCAGGGGTGATGGGTACCAGCCTGGTAGGTGCATTCGGAGCCCAGGCCACCTGGAGAGTGGGAAGCCTCAGCCCACACAATGGCAAGATGCTGTACAGGCAAAGAGAGAAAAAAAATCACCTGGAGGTGGGTGTATCAGCAAAGAGAAGGTAAAGGACATAGTGTGGGGGAGGGGAGCAGGTTTGGCATGCCAGCAATGATGATTACAGAGGGAGGGAGTTTCTGGCACCAGTCCATATGACAGAGTAACACCAATATTTATTTGCTTGGCAAAGAGTCTCTTGGTGCAATCAGACCATATGATCCTGGAAACCGGCCATGCTAATCTGCTCAGCAGACTCATGGAAGGACTGCAAATGGGATGGTCCAACCATCCCATGCTGGTAGTACAGTTTCCCGTCAGTACGTCCTCAAGTCTTACTGATTCAGCAGGTCCTCATGCCTGGATGGTAGCAAACACACCTCGTCCTCATCCTCCTGGGGTCCAAGTGCTTGTAGAGGAAAGGTTGGAAAGGAGCATTGCAGATGGAGATGAAAGGCCAGTAAAAATAGGCCCACTCAAGGTGATTGTATGTTTTGAGCACTACTGAAGATGGCATTAGGAAGGCTGGAAATGGACCTCAGTCCTGTCAACCTTTTGAGTCATGTTATGTCATTGGGAACTGGGTGGAAGTCTGGATGAGCAATGAAGGGCCAGGCTTGGCTTCAAGTTATCAAATAGTTTCTATTGCTCAAAGAACCCACTCAATGAATAGGCATGGGTACAGGACAGAAAAGGAAAGAATTAAAGTGAAAGTAAAAAATAGTGGAAATTTCAGTGAGAGAGATGAGTCAGTGAGAAGATGGCTTCTCAAGAGAAACATGAGAGATATACGCAGCATTTGTTCAAAGCGCCTTTTGACAAAACCTTTCCGGCCACAGAGCGAATGTAAATCTGTGTTTGTCAGAATGCACTTGCGATGCCATCCTCCCCCAGCCCTAGTGTCCTTGAGGGCCACAAACACACAGACGGCAATGAGAAGGACCCTGAAGCTACAGGCCATTTCTCACAGTGTTGGGCAGAAAGCTATCTCTGAAAATTTTGGGTTTTGCAAGGCCATTATCCTTGCAGATATTGTCCAGTTGTTCCAGTGCTGAGAAGTGTTTCTTCTGTGCAGCAGACAGCAAAACCAGCTCCTGAGCTGAGCAGCTGACTGCCAAATGTTGTCTCCCATGGGAAAGAGGTTTGTGCCCAGAGACGGGTTTGCTGCAGAAGCCAAGTGGGCTGCTGCCCTCATTAGCAATGACCAATGTAGCATACATGTGTCGCATGATGCTGTCATTGCCTTGTAGATCAATAGTCGTCTTCTAAGGTCAGGTTTATGTCTCTCCCCGCTGCCATGCAAATCGCACTGAGCAGCTTTGCCAGACCAGAGGGGGAGTATTTGAAGCTCAGCATGAAATCCTCCGTTAAAGGGGATAGAAGAGAGAAAGAGCAATCTCTACTGAGAATGCCCCCCAGACTGGAGCTGTCTCCTAGTCTGAAGATGATACCTTTCAGAAAGAAACCCAATGAGAGGTGATAAAGCAGCGATGGAAAAGGTGTGCTAAAATGGGCAGATCTGGAGAGGACAATGAGTCCACCGCCTCCTCCCCAGTTCTGCAGAGCAAGATCTTGGAGGGGATAAAGTAAAGACCAGGGGCTGTGCCATCCCCAGTCCCTTCCCTAAGGAACTGGGATGACACAGAGCTTCTCATGATCTCCTTTCTGATGGGAGCAAGTGTCAGAAATACTAGGGATGTGATAGGCGTTGAGGGAGGAGGAGATACACTGTGATTTGTAGGCCCTTCACTTTGGGCAGGGGGCTGAAGGAGAGAAGAGGTGAGAACAGGGAAGGTGAGTCCTGTGCTTGGCACATGAGACACACCAGAGTAGTCTACCAGAGGAGATAAATGGTGGTGGCATTGTACAGCAGGAAGCTGAGACAAAGTGTCCCAGGGAATGCTGCCTGAGTAAGAGGTTGAGGTCCTTCCAGTTCCTGAAGTGGAAGGCACAGAGACCTGTGGCCAGCAGGACAGGCCAAGCTCTGCCAAGGCTCCATGCGAGGGAATAGGGCCTGTCTGGTTGAGATAGCCTACCAGAAGGGCTGAACCCTGGGCTGCCCTCCTGCACCACTTCACCAGCGAGCGGAGGGTGTCAAGCCCTCCAGCTCCTCAGCAAGTTTTCCAGCAGGTTTACAGCAAATTCTGAATGAATTCTTCTGAATTCATCTGAATAGATGATGAAGAACTGGCAACCTCCCTGCTCATGAATATTTATGGCCTGTCCCAATGCCACAGCAGTTCAGGATGTCTGCTCCAGAACACCTCAACCAGCACATATGTGACATGTCAACCAGCACATAAGGAAGGGGTGGGAGGGAACGGGGGATGCCATAGGAGTGTGAAGACACTACACGTGTATCATTTGGTCCAGTAAACTGGCTTGCTTGGGGCATGGGCTGGGGGTAGCTGGGGGAACACGTTAGAGACACCGGACCCCGCAGGCAGCACACGGAGCAGTGGGGATTTCGTCTTCCAAATGCAACACACGTTGCCGGAGACTCCAGCAGCCACCTCTGTGCCAGGTGGTTTAGCAGATATCAGATCTCTTAATGGGTACTGGTCCCTTGGGCCAGGCAAACAACGAGCCATCTCAGGTCATTTACCAGACAGGCCAGGATGCTTTCAGACTGCTCCTGTACAGGAAGTAATTAAGTGGCTTCCTATTTGTATTCTCCCGAGCTCCACTTGTCTGCGAGTGCTCATTAGTTACAACACGAGCCAGACAGCATTTGCAGCACAGCAGCCAGCTCTGTATTAAGCCCCAAGGTCCAGTTCAGCTCAGCGACTGGCAATGAGGCATTCCCCGGCCTCATCTGGAGGCAGTTTGATGCATTAGGCACCGAACCCACAAAGCCACAGAGGTGCTCGAAGTATGGCTGAAATCCACTGACACGGTGGACATAGTCCTAAATCCTCCCCAGACCTCAGCAGCCTGGGATATCTGCTTAGATGCAACCTCCTTCTCTCGTGGAGGAGATGCATGCCCAGTGTTTCCCATCCCTCCCAGTCCCTTGGTATTGGGAGCTTGCAGTGGCTTTCCGAGGTAATGCACTCCTTGTATTATATGGGAGGGAGAGGGCAGGTCGCCGGGGGTCTGGCAGAGCAGAGAGGAGAGGAGCTATCTGCAGAGGGAAAGGTGAGGGTCTCCTGGTGGGTGAGCAGAAGAGAGAGAGGGTGGGACTGGAGGTGGAGAAGGCTTCCTGGACTGTTGGTCTGACCCAGGCCAAAACGCGACATCAGTCCTGAGCAGCCCATGTACGCGGCGCATGCCCCGTGCCCCTGCCTACCTCGGGCAGCTTGACTCGTCCCTCCTGGAAGGAGCAGGAGCTGGGGTCATGAGTGCAGACGTGGCGGTACTTGCACCAGTGACACCGGTAAGGGCTCTCCACGCATGACAGACACCTGGAGATGGAGAGAAAGAGTAGTAACTTGGCCGGCGGGCCCCATCAGCCAAAAGGACAGACCTTGGGGCTGATAGTGTTTCTCAGAGGGAAATATAGCCCAGCAAAGATTGCTTTCGCCATCACTAGCAGAAGGCCATGGGCTTTGCACTGACCCAACACTGTCAGGTCTCAGGATGGTGCTGGACTTGCCATGGCCTGAACTGACTGTCACTGTGATCACAAGTGTCTCGTATTAATTAGTTAATTTAGATTGCGTTCATATCATCGTAACTAGAGTAATAGTAATTAGTGTCGTGTTTTGGTTGCCCTGTTGCAACTTTTAATCAGACTATCAACAAGTTCTCAGCTTCATACATAAGAGGCGTTTCCCTTTTTGCACATAACAAAATCGTGAGTGTAACACAAAATACAAGATCAGGGGATGGGTGGAAACTGCTACAGGCTTGTTGCCTCCATGCTGAACTGCACCAGTGCCCTGGGAGCTGCGAACACGTCGTGGGAAGGTGGCGAAGGGAGGGTGGAGTGGTGCCCATGGAGGGGAGTCCCTGTGCACCAGCAGTCCCAGCCGGCTAATCCTCCCACTCACACATGATACAGAGCCCAAACACAAACTGGGATGCACCAAGGTCAAAAAGCCAAGGATGAAGCAGGGAATTTTCTCCTCCTGTGTCCCCCGTGCTTATGAGTGTGAGATCTGCCCAGGGTGATGTGACTCCTGCGAACTCTTAACTCCATTCTTCTTTTTTTTGTCTCAGCAGAGAAGGAAAGGCTATTGTAGCAGCTGCCTGGGAAGCAGAGGGCATATTTAGGAAGTGACCTACTCAGGGTGTAGGAATGTAGAGCCATTCTTTTCATCTTACACGGTTTTGCTCTCCTATGCCACATGGACCCTGTAGAGTAAGAACTGCAAACACCTCTCCTGGCTGTGTTACAGCACTGACTTATACCTACATCACACCTTTTTTTTTTTTTTTTAATTTAATACGATGTCTGCTCACCAGCAACCAAACTGAGCCATAACAAGCTCTCTGCACAAAACAAGCAGTGGATGGTAACCCCTGGTCGCTCACACTGTTGGAGATCTTTGTGCAGCTGCAGGCTCTGAAGTACCTGGATGGGACTTGGGGGGGGGGAATTTTCCTGGCCCTTAGGTTTTTAATGGGCAGGAGTGAAAAAAATGCCTACAGTCGAGCTTGGCTGAGCCCAACAGGCAGATGCACACCCTCTCCCCTGTCTCTGTGAAATCTCGCTCAACTCCAATCCACTTTCAGCTCTGGTACAGCGAGCTGTTCTTCAAATTGGTAACAAGTGCTTGCTCTGATACATCAAATTAAAAATGGATAGTGTATTATAGTTTGTCAAGTAAGAAACCAAAACATGCCATAAATATTTAACACCACCATCTCTCCTGCTCTCCCCCACCCCCAACACTTGCTTTCTGACACTGTTTGTCAAAGCAGCAGGAACACAGAAATAGGATTTGCTTTTCCTTGTGAATTGTTGAGCCGCAGTAATTATCTGCTTTTGGCACTTCTGCTGGCTCAGTGGTGGGGACAGAGCCATTCAGCCTTGCTCAGGGGTGGATCAACCTGCTGGAAGAGCATCTTTCTGCAGGAAAGCTGCAGACCCGCTCTGGTGGGGCAGCTCTTGAGCAGCCCTGAGTGCCAGCTACACCCCAGAAGAATGGGGTGCAAGGCAGGAAAGGAGCTTGCAGGATGGAAAAGATGGTCTTAAGGGAATCAGCTGGGTGTTCCGTGCTCAGTTCACATCATGCAGGAACCAGCAACTCCTGCCTTTCCAGATCTGAGGACCCAAGACCATGCTAACCACCTGGGGCAGGCTCCTACTGGTGGGACTGAGCATGGATGAGGGTTGGAGGTGCGTATATGTGGGCAGGGTCCAGCCATCCACAAACTTAATAGGAAGATGAGGGGGCCATTTGCTGAGGTCATGACTCGCTTTTGACTCCCTTCCCTGGCAAACTCCCACTGATGTGATGCTCCTCTGCCCGAGGGACACATGAGGATGTACCACTCCACAAGGCAATGCCTTCCTGCAAAGGACGCTCATCAGCAGAACAAATGGTCACTATACTACTCTTGGTCTTCCCAGGAGAGACCCCACCATGCTGACCATCACCCAAGTGACCCTGTGTCACACCTTGACCCCTGGTCACCTCCGCACCTAACCAACTTCCTGAGGGACGTGTGCCCCAGCCAGAAGTGGGTTCTGTGGCAGATCCAGGGGTGGAATGGAAAGCAGGTATCAAAAGAAATGAACATACGAGTTGTGGACGCTGCAGTTGTAGAAGACGAAGCTGGTACTGGCAAAGGTCATACCCGTTTCCTTGGACTTGAGCTGAAGCTGGACAATGTGATGGTCTCCTGGGGAAAAAAATAGATACATCAGTGTGTGACTGTTTTGTTAGCCTAGTTAAGCCCTGTTGGCCATGCCACCAGTCTGAACCTGGAGCTGTCCTACAGTACCTTGGCTAATCTATCCTCAATAACTGTAGGAAGCGCAATAAAATCCTTCTAGAGCCTCGTTCTCCAACAGGTACATCTCCCCCCTCTTACGGTACTGGTGTGATGGAGTATGTCTTCACCACTGGAAGTTATCATACCTGGGAGCAGAGTCTGGGACGGATGATGATGACGACAGGTCTAGACCATACCTCACTAATTTCAAAGATATGGTGACTGAAGTCATCAAGTAGGAAAGCTAAGCTCAGAGAGAGGACGCAGATGTCTGGAATTAGGAGGCTGTTAAAATGGAGTACTGTCCTTAAAATTCTTCCTTGCTGCTGGTTCATTTGATGTTCCCAGAAGGAAGGGGCCTGTGGAAGATTTGACTGCTGGACCCAAACATTGGTGGCCTGTGCATACACTGCCTGAAGAATAAACATACCTGCTTTCCTGAGGGGATAAAGAAAAATCTACTTTGTCCTCACCCTCATTATTTAACGTCTCTGAATAGGGCCCAATATCCAGGACAACCATGCCTGAAGAAGGCCACCTTCAGATCCTGCCCCCAAAGAGAGGTTATACCTTGATAAAGCAGGATGGAGGAATGAGCAAGGAGGGTAGATACCATAACGATGAGGACAGGGTAGGGGCTTCCAATCTGCAGCCTGGGAAATGCTGATGAACAGGGAGATTCCCACGTGAACAGTTCCTCCAGGTTCACTCGCCCCATTCACCCCAAGGTCCATTCACCCAAGCCTTTGGCTACAAAGAACCCAGCTCAGCGTGAGGGACATCTGCAAGCCATTGCACTTCCAGAAGGACTAATCCATTTCCATAGCGGACCCATCCACAGCAAAGCCTGCACCTCAGCTCCCACACACCATCTCCTTATTCCCTTTCCCACTGCTCCCATGCCGGGCAGTCAACTCTTACCTCTTCCCACAATACCAAAAGCCCTATTCAGAGCCCATCAGCTGTGGCTAATGAGTGGGTGCAGTAATTGCAGTAATTTGGTGGGGAAAGGACCCATGTTTAATTCAAGACTTCAACCTGGCTGGCCCTTTCACCTCTATTATTTTCCTCCTCACCTGAAAGATTCATTAATCAATCAGGCCAAAGCAAACTTGACAATTCGTTGCAGCGTGCACCTGCACGCACGCTCACCCACCTACAGGCACGCGCATACACACGCACACAGACACCACACACTTCACTAAACACGTTGTGCTGCCAGTGCTCGACTCTGCTGCCCATCTGCTGCCGCCGGCTTTGACAGCTCTGTTAACCGCTTCGTATTTAACAACTTTGCCAGCGTCTTGCATATATTTTAAAACAAGATGCAAGGATTGGATGGCTCCAGGGATCAGATGTGCTACAGAGCCGCACATCCTTTGGTTCAAATCCAGCTTCTGGCACTATGCATGGAGAACTTGGTCTTTGCAGAGGTGCGGAGCACCAGCTGCTGAAGTTGATAGAAGCCACAGGTGCCCAGCTTCTCTGGAAACCATGCTTCACGTAAGCCTCTCTCTCTTGTCCTGCCTCCAGCTTCCACTGCTATTTTTGTTTGCTGGTTGATTATAGCCTGGCCTGGGACAGACGTCCATGCCAAGGAAATAGTTTCTGGCATCTATCTTGGTAGGCAAACATGACCGATAACTTGGTGGGACCTGAAAATGGTAATAGACTTTTGGGGGCTTGTTTGGGGACTGTAATGGGGACTTTACACTGTAAAGTGCAGCTTGGGGAGAGCAGGGAGATGATGGGGACAGTTTGTGTCACTTCATTTTCTGTGGCCTGAGGATCCTCAGAGACAAACTTTACAGTAAAATTTCACAAGAGGCCAAGGACAAAAATAGCAGCATCGTTTCTGCGCCTCTTGGGGTGATCAGCAGGGTCGACATTTTTATATTAGGTCCCTGCAAAGAGCTGCAGGTGCTCTTGAAAGTACCTAGAAACGTTGTCAGAAAAGGGAAACAAAAAAGGGCAGGAAGTTGTGGGTGGGGGGACCATCCTTGGAGCCAAAGTATTTTTCTGTGCTGGACCACTTTGGGAGAGGGAGCCAGTAACAAACGCGGAAGAGCTGAAGGCAGTAAAGGCCAGGGACAGAGACAAGGAACTGAGCATACAGATCTGATGCTGGGAGGAGCAGGATGGAATTACAGACAGGATTGTTCAGGTCTGCAGGACTTTCTGTCTGGCTGCTGCAGGGGATGGCGTGTGTTGAGAGCACGTACAGCTTCATTCCCTGGGTTGTATGACACCAGCCTGGGCAAAAGGTGAGCGAATATCCCCCATCCATCTCTTGTCTTTCCTAGATATATGCAACTGCCACTCGGTGGCAGTCTGAAAACACGTACTATCACACATATAAGCACCTTAATGCAGGTACTGGTATTGCAGCACAACGCTTACACACATGTGCACACATAAATACACACACCTTCAGACAACTCATGGTATGATGTGCTGCTGCGCAGCTCCACCAGTGAGTACCAGCACAGCGTCCCACCTGCTCCCTGTGCTTTGCACACCCTGTCCTCAGGCTCCCAGGAGCCAAACTCTGCTTTGGGAGAAAGCAGAAGGAGAGACACAGGGGTGTGGGGTGAGGAAAGGAGGGAGAAATGGTGCAGACGGGGGAGCTGTGGGATACCCACCGTTCTCTGTGATGATCTGGGGCACCTCTTTGGCAGCTGGTGAGATGCATTGGATCTGACTGCCCACCACCAAGCCATCCATCTCCGAAAGGTCCTCGAAGGTGCAATTGACTCCTGCTGACAGCTCGGGGACATTGTAGGTCTCCAAGACCAGCTGCAAGCAAAGGTGGAGGGAGGGAAGAAAAGATAGAAAAAAAGAAAAGAAAGAATACTAAGCCAAACAACAGAGCTGGAACAGCAGGAGAGAATTACACTGGAGAGGTTGGACAAAGAGCCTCTTGCTAGAGAGAGCATCCTCCTTCAACAGAAAGCAGCGATTGAGGAGAGGGATGTGTGTGCAGAGGGGGAAGGGGATGAGATGCTGATGCCGACACAAGTGGTACGTGGCTATGCAGGGACAACTGCACTGCATCCCAGTGCTGGCTGGGTCAGTGGAGAGGAGGGAGTGCTCACTATCTGTCATGCAAGTGTAAGGTTAGGCAGGGAGTCTTTGGAGCCAGCTGTGAAGACCAGGGCTTTGGTGGCCCCAAGGCACGCGGATTCTGAGGAAGGTGACCACTACTCACAAGAGGCACTCTGCAGACTACAGAGAAACTGTAGCGCTCCAGTCTAACTCTACGGCCTGCTCTCCTAGCATCAGCAGATGGGGGAGCGCTCTGTCACCAAGTTCCTGTGTAAGGAGAGTCTAGTTACAGCCTTCAGTCCACCACAAAAAAACACTGTCTCTAGAGGCACAGCAAACCTCTCTTGCCCATCCCACCAAAGAAGCAGTTGGCCCTGGGGACATGCTCTATTGGGCTGCCATACATAAAAAAAGCTGTGAAGAAGAAATTGCCCGTGTTTTTAGAGTTCCCAACACCCACTGGCATTGCTATGTCATTGCCCTTGGTCATGAAGGAAAGGAATCTCATGGCTGGTTTCCACCATGTTTATCCTCTGGAGAAGGACCCTCATGCTGCTAACTTCCCAGACCAGCTAAGGTCCTGCACCACTGCTTTCCATCACTGAGGGTCCTGCCCAACCCACTAGACCATGTCTGAACACAGAGAGGCATGTCAGGGTACTTCTGGCACCTGCTGATGACATACTAGTTAGTATAAATCTAGAGGTTTTGTGACCAACCACTAGAGCCAGCCACTTGACGCAGGCACAAATGCAGATGGTCTCCACACTTGCCTCCTCCATGAGCTAGCTGAGGCCCCATCTGAGGTGACAGTCACTGAAAGGAGACACAAATGCATGCTGAAGTGTTGTTTCTACCAGCACAAAGAACAGAGGAGGTCAGTCCAGGTGACAAAGCAGGAGAGGACGATAACATAACATAATCCTTATTGCTCCCCCACACTGTGTTTTCCTCACTTAGAGAAGGCTTGGAGCTATTTCTTCACACTAGGCACCATCAGGGAGAAAGGCTGAGCAGACAGGCCTTAGCCCTCACTGACATAAAGCCTTTGTGAGAGTATGTTCATTTTCAGGCAATGGGAATGGCAATGGGAAAGGCAATTTTTTTTGGTCTTGGATGGGGAGTAGGAAAAAGCTTTGGTTATTGGGATGGATTTAGCACTCAGGATAAATCCATTCTCCCTGCTCATTAATACACTGCTAGCAATGGAAAAGGGGAAACTATTCTGCTTAATAAATATTTCTCTCTGAGCATGGGCAATGCCGAATGAAGGTGTGCCATGCAGAAGATGACACCAATGGATAGACCAGCAGCGCTTGGCAATAATCATCATGAGCCAGTGCACACTCTGAACAGACAAAAAGTCCTACATCCCACACACCTCCTCTGGAGCTGCTGTGATGAGGGAAGAACGGAGCCTTCCCCCAACAAATATCTCTTCTCAGAGATCCCAGAGCAGCAGCCCTGGACTGAAACAGACTCAGATACAATTTTCCAAGTACCTGCTAGTGCCCAAAGTCTAAAACATTGTCTGGCCACACAGATACCTTCTCTGCCTCTGTGGACAAGAACTCAATATCATTCACCCTTTGCTTAGAACCCAGGTGAGACTCAGTAAGGACACCACCAGCCATTCATTTGTTGGTGCTCCCCTCCTGATTTGCCAAGGAACTATCTGTGGTGACTGTGGATGAGCTGGGACACCAGTCTACCTGGGACTGGGCTCAGACTCCCATGGAAATGTTCATGCAGATTATTGGGCAACAGTCAGACAATGGCAACTTCTGATCCCAGCAGCTCTGGGTTGACTTGCCCTGCCAGAGTAACCTAGAGGTAAAGGTCTTTTATTCCGTTATCAATTTCAATCGCCCTGAGCCAGCTAGTCCCCCAGGATTTATTCCAACATGAAAGAATTCAATGACTACTGAGAGAATAAGAAAAAGAAACCTTGAACTCCCAGAAGAACAAAGGACTCAAGATGTCTCAGATCAGTTTTGTTTGAAGCCTAGGAAAGTAAAGTCACAGCAAAGTTAAGAGGCTGAAACAAAGCAGCAATGATTGGACATGCAGGTTTTGAAAGGCTGATTTCATTATCACTGAAGAAACCCTAGCACTCCAAAACCTCTCACCTGAAAGATGTCTGGCAGATGCACCTCGAGCAACACCATTTAGACCTTTCAGGGTGTGGGGCTAGTGAACAACTCATCCAGAGATTGAGCTTCTGGGCCCTGTGTTATCAGCTCAATTCCAGCCCGATTCCAGTATGGCCAAAAAGACCGAGTCCTAGTAGCCTGAATGAAATAGGTTTCTGCCTCCTTCTCAGCGAGTGTTGGGATCTCACCACATACGGTACTGTTGTTATGAGTCAGGAGAGAAACCACAAACTGGTTAAATCTTCAACAGAGATTTCTTGCCTCAAGCCCAGAAAAACTACTTGAGTAGCTCGAGGCCATAAAAGCTAAACTTTGTGCTGAGGAAGGTCACAAGAGACCATGAACCTTGTCAGCCTTAGGCTCCTGTGCATAGCATCCTGCCTCTCTGCTCTGCATACTCGGTGCTGGAGCTGCAGCAGGGTGGAGCTCTTGGTGGTTTAAGAAAGACACACTTCCACCCAAGATGATAGAAAATTGGAGCTTATTGAAATAACACATGGTATCCCTCCCTTGTCCTTATCCTAGAAGGTCATTTCATTATTTCGTGATGATGTCCCTTGCCTAAAGTCCATGCCCAGCCATACACAAAACCCTCTCCCAAGGAAGTAAACAACTACACTGTATGCACACAACATTTGCAGGGCACAAGGTCCCTTCAGACCTACCCTCAGCTCCTCACAGCAAACAGGGAAGCCTCTTCCACACTTCTAGACAGGGGATAACCAAGGCCAAAATGTCCTCCCATGGCAAATCTTTCTCTGTGCCAGAAAAGTTGCTGGGGAAATTAATGGCCTCTGGAGAACCTCTTGCATCAAGCTGCCAGTCCTTCCCACTCGTGCTGAACCCAGGTTGCACATACCTGGGACTGTCAGACTGCATGGACAGATTAAACCTGAGGGGGACAAGGATTAACGTTCCTCACCAATACGTTGTACTGGGAGACGGAGATGTTGTTGGGATGCACGGTAAGCCGGACGCACTGCTTCATCTCCGAGGCGAATCTCCGAGGCTCGCTGGAGCGCTCACACCGCTCCTTCCTCGTGCACCTGAGCAAATGGGAACAGAGAGGGACAGAGTTAACACAAAGCCAGGCTGCGAGGGTGAGGACAACCCTGGGACATGGGAGGAGCAATCATTTTCATTGGGAAGTCAACACTGTACCCTTTGGGACCGCACTAGCTGGAAAACCACACTCATGCTCTGGAGCGCTCCGACTCCAGTACTAGCAGCCGTGGGATCGCTCAGCAGGCTGGAGAGTTGCAAGGACACCATGAAAGGAGGAAGGGTGTTGGGTGAAAGCCCCATCCCTTGAGTAGAATGCACAGTTCTAGAGATGCTCTGTCTCTCTACCCACAGAGCAGGTACAGTGTAACCTTCCCCTGGGCAAACTCACAGCCCTCACAACTGTCCTGTCCAAGAGCAGTGGGACATCTTAGGCAGAGATGTCCTCTTAGAGTAGCTGTGTATAGCCCATGCTCTTTGGCCCTGCTGAGGAGACTGCAAATCTGTGGTACATCTGGGCTGCTGGTTCCTCTCTGCTGGGAAGGGGCAGCCCTCCAATCCATTGCTCAGCAACTGCTAAGGAGTCCCTGGCAGATTAAGGGGGTTTTGGCATCTGGTTTGAAAGTGCCTGACTAGCGGTGCCCATGGTTGAATTTTTAAAATTCTGGTGTTCCCAATTAGTGACAGTTCAGTGAAAGTGGTGGGTGCGTGGCACCACGAAGTGGTGGCTGCACAAGCCCACGAAGCTTACACCACGCAGTAATTGTTATCAGTGCTCTCAGCACTGTCACTGTCTCTTGTCCTGTCTGCCTGGTGTAAACACAGCCAGCAATGTGAATTGGTAGCGGTGCGCCCTGTTCCATTCCAGATTTGCATTTGCTTAGCATAAAACACATCTGTATTTTGCTCCACATGTGCTGCCAAGGCCATCACTTCAAGGAAGATGTCTGCCTAGAAATCCACAGGGTTAATACAAAAGGACAGCTCCAACTGCATGCCAATTACCTTTTGCCATTAAGCTAATGTTATGGACTTGCACAGGGTGTCTTCAATGGATTTTGTTATTAGCAGTGCTATTACCCCCCATTAAAATCAGCTATAAAGACTAATTGTGGATGTTAAATTATTCACCCACTCCCAGACTTCGGAGTCTTAGTTGTGAGAGCATGCAGGGGGCTGCTGGAGGGTTAGCTCCAAGATCACCCCTCAGTGTCCTTGCTCCCTAGAGCAGAGATCGTGCCCATATGCACGGGGATTTGCAGGTGGGGGGGGATCTAAGGCAATACGTGCAAAAACAACCCAATATATGGCTGAGCCTGAATATTACAAAACTTGGGGTCTGGCCTAAAACTTTAGGGCTTGACTTCTCTCTAGTGGCTGACGATAGATAAAATGAGCACCCCAATTTCAAACTCAAATTGCTCCATCTTTCTGGTAGAGGAAAGTTTTGTATTTCCAGCGGCAGTAATCGTAAAAGGAGATCTCTGCCATTCTCAGCACGCCCTCGGTTTGCTTTGCAGATTTGAGAAAGCAAGAGCAGTATTGCAGCTCCCACTCTCCGTTCCCTAGGAGCCTTCATCCCATTAAGTCTCCTTTAGCACTGCTGCATGCTGGATCAGGAATTTTAAACGTGCAGTCTCCAGAGGGTTGGACGGATAGCTGATTAACTACTCCCAAAACCGTAAGTCCCCTATTGCGGAACGAAAGCCACAGCAAAATACTGACCTGAGATTTTTGTAAGCAATTCTATAAAACAAATAGACACAGCAATCCCATCAAAGATTGCAGGGCGTGGGAACTCCTCTCCTGAGAACAGCTTGGAAGGAAACCCTTTTGGGCTCAGTGTTAAAACACAAGCGCACGAATTCTTCAAGATGTCCCACTACCTCCCATTTATTTCCTCCAGCTGCAGCGCGACAGAAATGTCTGGATTTTCTAAAATTAAACGGGCAAATACCCAGGCTCAGTTCAAGTGTAAAAGCACAGTAGGTTGCAAACACATCCAGCACATTTGCACAGGAGGGCCACACATGGGTGTAGGTTAAGCATCTAGGAATGTGGTTTGTATTCCCAGCCCCGCCACTAAGCAGGAATACAATAATCAGCGTCTTATCTTGCTGTTTACTGGTCATACACATATAAGACATGTAACTCCTCAGACCAAAAACTCACTCTATATTAGACTGATGCGTCTTGTAGCCTTGATATCTGTTGTAAGGTGTGTTGCCATCCAAATAATGAAATGATGAAAACCCAACCCAAACTAAGCCTGGTTTTAATATAAGGTTAAGGTTGCAGTGTCAGGCTCTCGGGAACTAAGTACTGCCAGATTGAAAGTAGCTTCTGCACTCCTAAATCTGCTCCCTGCACTGACACACTGCAAGCCAGACTTTAATTACAGGATCACACATTATTGTTCCTTTTTTCCATGGTTGACCTCAATTCCACCACTTCCTAACTTTTGACTTTGTCTGACTTTTTCAATGCAATTTCTCAATTTAAAACAAAGGGGTGGGGGGAACCCCAAAACACCCAGCTGTGCCTGATGCCTGAGTCTGATGATGGGGGAGCTCTGCCAAGCTGAACCAAACCGAGCTGGGGTCTGTGTCACTGGGAGGGTTCAGGCTCTTGAGTCAACATCACAGACCCCTTCCTTGACCTAACAGCATAATTCATCCCAGGTAACTGATCCCAGCTGCTGCATAAATCAAGACTAAAGGGATCCAGCCACCTGCCAGTGGGTTTTGCAGGTTTGTCCAGGCAGAAGGGAGTGATGGGGGCTCTTCTGCAGAGCTTTTTGGTTTCCCCTATCTCCTGCTCCTTGACTACCTTATCTATCCTGAGCTGGAGCACGTGGAGCATCCTGTGGGTTTACACACCACGCTCTCCCAGGTGTCTGCCCTGCACCTGCAACGGAGGTTCTTCAGAGGCAAAATGCGGTGGATTTTCAGGGGAGCAGAAAAAGGTACAGACCTGTCATAAAGTAACCTTCTCCCTCCGGCCTTCCTCTGCACTGCCAAAAATGTTCTGCCCTCCCCCAAGAGTTGGGGGGAAACAGCAGAGAAAATTGTTTCAGCGTGCGCAGAGCAAAGTATTGCCCTCCAGCATCAGCCTCTCAAATCCCTGAATGGTGTTGGCCGAAACGCAGGAACAAACATGGCAAAGCACCCAGCCGCTGAAGGCAGCTGCCCAGAGGGGACATCACGGTCCAAAAAGTAAGTTCAGCAAATTGTAAATAAAGGCAAATGGGACTTTTAATAAATAAGTACTTCCAGACACAAGTGCCTGCCTTAGAAAAGTGGTCACCTGGAAGGCAGCTGCCTGCACACGGCAGATGGACTGTGAAAGGGATAATGGAATATCCCAAGCCCAACTAATCATTTCAGTTGTCTCTGTTGAGAGTCAGCGTGTATTTTGGGCCCTGGGAGATTGCTGTGACTCTGCTGCACTCTCATTTGGTGCGTCTATTACGTCTTATGCAGAAAAAATACCTTGCGCTGCCAGTAACTGTTTCGCTTTAATAAAATATCAGTAACTAACATGCGGGGTTTGTCAATATGCCGAGATCACTTTCCACTGCCATATAACCTAATTCAGTGCTATTCATGCTACAATTAGCTGATGCGTAACTCCCACCCAGTGGCATCACATTACACTTAAGACACCTAAAAGAGCACATTCCACTCCTGAGCTTATTTGCATAAGATTATGGTGTAGACACGGCACTTCTCTGTACGTCTTAATAACACCTGCTATTTCATTATCAGCTGCATCTTTAACAATTGTAAGAAGTGTCCTGCTTCTGTCCAAACCATTAGTACAAACGCTAGAAACTGGTCCTATCACTGAACCATGAGGAATGTTATTTCCTCCTCATCTCCCATTAAGAATAAATACCACTAACACTAACCCTCCGTTCACCATCCACTAACCAATTATTTTAATAATGTTAAATTAATACTTTGTGCTTCTATAGCATCTCTCATCTGAGGATCTCAAAGGGCTTTGTCTGGAGCTAATTAAACTTCACAACACCTCTGTGAGGTTGAAACATTACCATGTAGAGACAAGAAACTGAGGCATAGACACATGTGTGCCAGAGAGCAGAGCAAAGCCCAGGTCTCCTGAGGATGAGATGAAGGCCCTGGTCGGGGACCCAAGAGATCATGGTTAGGTCCCAGGTCTGCCATCTGGGACATAAAGCAACCTGCCGGAGCCACATTCTGCAGACACCAGCTGCAGAGGGGTAAGGTGCTATTCCACCTCTACAACAAGATGCTAAGGGTTCTTCTGCCTTGCTAGGGCTTGGTCAAACCAAGCCCAGACTCACTCCACCACCTCCAGAGTTTGTCCCTACATGTCCAAGGTTAGAAGGGTTAATCTGAAGCCCAGAAATCTTTGGAGAGGCTGAGCACAGACCCACTGCTGACTGAACATGAGCCGGCAGTGTGCCCAGGCGGCCAAGAAGGCCAATGGCATCCTGGCCTGTATCAGAAATAGTGTGGCCAGCAGGAGCAGGGAAGTGATCGTGCCCCTGCACTCGGCACTGGGGAGGCTGCACCTCCAATACTGTGTTCAGTTTTGGGCCCCTCACTACAAGAAGGACGTTGAGATGTTGGAGCGTGTCCAGAGAAGGGCAACGAGCCTGGTGAGGGGTCTGGAGCACAAGTCTGATGAGGAGCGGCTGAGGGAACTGGGGTTGTTCAGCCTGGAGAAGAGGAGGCTGAGGGGAGACCTCATCGCTCTCTACAACCACCTGAAAGGAGGTTGTAGCGAGGGGGGGGTCGGTCTCTTCTCCCAAGTAACAAGCAATAGGATGAGAGGAAATGGCCTCAAGTTGTGCCAGGGGAGGTTTAGATTGGACATGAGGACAAATTTCTTTACTGAAAGAGTGGTTAAACATTGGCACAGGCTGCCCCGGGGGGGGGGTGAGTGGGCATGGTGGTGTTGGGTTGACGGTTGGACTCGATGATCTTAGAGGTCTCTTCCAACCTTAATGATTCTATGATTCTATGATTCTAAGAGCTCCATGCACCTGGATAGACCAGGTACAAGAAAGGTCAAACAGGGTACTCCTCCACCTGTAAGCTCTTTGTTTTCCCTGTGCACAGAGTGGAAAACAGATCATGTTACTGCAGGGTTGCCAGCCTAACAGAAGGCATGTGTGCCATGCACATGCTTTCACCTGCCTTTGCCTCTCCGTAAAGACACATCTCCACCATCCTGTTCTAGAAAAAACAACAACAAAAAACAAACAAACAAACAAAAAAATCCCAAGCCCCCAACAAGCCAAAAAACATTATCTTTATTTTTCATCTTGCTTTTTTTTGGCTGTATCCTTGCTTCCTCCATGCCCAACATGGTGGGGTCCTGAACCTTGCTGCACGCTCACCATACAGTCCTGCAGACCCTCATCCCCACCCTATCGGTTTACCCTGAAGAGTCGCTCTTGTACTTCTGTGGAGCATTGCACCTCCCCTTCCTCCCACCTGGGGGTTGTGTCTTTGCCATCCAGACCTCATGGGATCTGGGCTAATGGTGATAAAGTGGCTGTGATCACAACATCTACAGGGGATAGAGCTTGGTTCAGGAGGCTGGAGATGGCTGGGGAGGGGGAGAAAACTGGGGAAAAGATGCTGTTTGCAGAGGGAAGGGAGCAGGGGAGTTGTGATGCCAAGAAGTAAGTGCTACCTGAGGCCATCCCTCATGAGAGCGGTGAGGTGGGACAAGTGCCTCCAAGGGGATATTTCTCTGCCCCTCCCACTTCTTGTCCATCTCTCCATCCCACCACTGTCTGAGATGCCTGAGTTTGCTTTGGGTGACTCCTGATTTCTTAGCAGGGGGAAATGAGAAGAAGTTGCTGGTGTGCTCTCCCCTCCCAAGCAGGGTGCTCGGAGGTTGGCAGAGCTGCAGATGCTCTTAGGACCTGAGCCAGGACACCCCTGCAGCTCTGCAGCTCCCAGTTCTTGCACCAGGATGGAGACACATGCTGCACTGAGAGCTCTACAGACCAAGATCTCCAGCCTTCTCTCTGGCCACTCATTAGGGTCAAACTACTTCACAGCCCTATGAGCTATGGGCTTTTCCCTTAGTCATACCTGCCAGCAAGGCAGCCCTTAGTATCACTTGTAATGGCAAATTAAATGCATTTAAAAGGCACGATGGCCCTTGTGCCTGGCCTTTCTAGTGGTAATTATTTTCTAAGACATGCAAAACCCTGATAAGGTCATGCAGTGAGTTTCTCTTATAATTTGGACTTGCAGGGTCAGAGGTGCTCAGCTGCTCCACAGACCCACGCGGTGGCCCAGGGCCACAGGGCTTCAGGGAGAGGTGGAAAGTTGTTCTGCTAATTCACACCATTAGGCAGATCTGGTGGTCCCTGCTGGAGACCAAACCAACTGACACTCTGAGTGGACAAAATAGACAGGGACAAATAGTCCTTGGAGGAGAAAGCCAAGGAGGAAGTTTCTGTAAATCATTTTTTCTTCTTTTTTCTTTTTTTTTTTTTTGTGGAGAGGTGGAAATAGTGCAGTCAGAAAAACAGCATATAGTCCTGACCGAATCTTTCTTGTTTATATCCATAGCTGTTGAAAAAGGAGAAAATTTTCATTCTCTGTTTTCTTATTTTTTTCCTTCATTTTCCCAGAAGCAGACTAAAATATCCAACTTTTGTAATAGAAGACAAAAAAAAATGTCAGTTTTCTGGCAATGGAAAAGGTCTTATGTGCAATTTTGTCAATTAAAAACAATTTTCAAGACAAAAGAGTGGTGATTGGATCTGATCAGACATTGCTACTGAGAACAGAGGGCTTTTTTTTACAAATGGCAATTAGCACATTACACAATTTTTTTATTCAGGAAAAAAAATAATCTTACCATTAAAAAAAAAAAGAATTCCCAGACATGAAATCCAAACAAATTAATCCTTTTTGGAGAAGCCTCACCATTTGATGCACAGCAGTTTTCTTTTGACTGCTTTTGCATTCCAAGACTCATCATCTGGCCAATGAGATGGCCTCGCAGGGAAGAAGAGGGACATGAAGCGTCTGTATTTGATGCCAAAGGTGGGGGGGAGCAGCATGAGAGACAGCGTAATGGTTTGGGTCAGCTCAGCAAACCACAATGATACCCTTCCACCACCTCCGAACAGGTAATTTGCGGGCATTGCTGTTTTGCAAAAGGTTTTGACATTTCAGCTTTCCTTTCTGATTCCAAACAGTGACATTTCGCACAGGGGACAAATTCACTCAACCTTTGACAGAATAATCACAGCTACCCTTTCCTTACACCTTCCCACCAGCGCTGGTAAACTCGAGGTGGCAGGTGGGAGCCAGTGCACACCCCATTCACACCAGCAAGGACAGGCCACCGGGGCAGGATGGGACGTTTTGATGGGACACAGGCTTCTTGTTGTCATCCCCATTTGCCTCCCCAACCTGTTCATTGCTAGGCGTTTTGTGGTGGTGTGGGGTCGCCCACACTGGGGTCCTCAGCTTGTGCAAGTTGGAGATGTTGCCCCATCCCATTCCTCACCCCTTCCCAGGTCTGTGTTTTTGTGCTCGGACACAGTTGCCCGTGCTTTTCTCATGTCTCTTCAGCTCTTCCCCTCAAATGCACCCAGTCTTTTGGTCCTGCCTTCTTCTCTTCTTCTCAGGTTGTCTGTCTGTCTCCTTGACTCTTATCACAACAGTTGCCATGTGTCTCCTAATCTCCTCATGCCCAACCAAGAGAAAATAGGATATGGGGAAAGAGAACAGGGGCCTGGGTGGAGCGTGGATGGGGACATGGGGAAAGGGGAGGAAGGTGGGGACAAAGGGTCCAGCAGCCAGCTTGCACGTCCCAGACTCTCTGTGAGGACAGCGATGTGGAGGGCTGGTGTGAACAACCCCATGGTCCGAGCCACAAGCACTCCTACCCCTTCCCATTCTTCACGGTCTGACCTTTCTGCCACCTTCAGTGGTCTCTTTGCCCAGGTGTGTTCGATAGATACATCCGAGGAGAAAGTTCAGGAAAATTCCCATGGAGGAGGGTAGAGGGGATGAAAGGAAACTTTCAGGGAAATCTTATTTAGGTCTCAATTTGCAGACCCTGAGAAGCTCAGATGCTTCCAGCTGTCCTGGAGCAAGACAGGGCAAGAGACAATGATTTTCCATTTCTTCGATCTCTTCACCTCCAAGGGGAAATCTGAGATTTCCCAGCCCAGCAAGAGCCCATGATGAGGCAGGCTGCACTTGCAGGTGGCTGGCAAGGGTCAAACTGAAGAGGCTCCCCCGTCCCCAGCTCAGCACAGACCAACAAATTGGGAATCTGGAATCTAGCAGGGGGTGCAGGCATGGCCCAGTAGCAGCTCTCTTTGCCCCCAAGGGGAAGGGGCGCTTCCCCCAAAATGAAATAATGATGAAATAAGGATGGTTGATCCTCAAAGTCTTTGGTCTTGTACCACACCAGCATTTGTGTCCCGGGCAAAGCTGGGGCAAGCTACAGAGCCTGGGAGGTCACAGGGAGACTTCTGGCATCACTGCGTCACTTGGGTTTTCCGCTCTACGCAAACCCAGGCAGCTTCTGGAAGAGGGTCACTTGATGTCCTACCTGTCTCCCCAGCCTGCCTTCCCAGCACAAACATTGCACAGAGGATCGCCCAAGATGCCCTGTCCCTACTCTGCCCGAGGTCGTTGCTTAGAGGCCAGAGAGGATGTCTACTCAAAGACCAGCCAGGTAGGTCGGCGATGCCTTTTGCAAGGTGGTCAGCAGAGGGAGCTCAGTGGAAGCCAAGAACAAACCCTCCTAATGGCATTTTCAGCCAGGGCTGGGGACAGGAGTCCGGGAAAGGGACTGCAGGACATAGAGAGACATTCATTTCCAGGAGGCTCAATATTCAAGCTATCCGGCTGTGATGGTCTGAATCAGTCTCAGTAGTCTGGTCCCTCTTGCAGGACGAGATGCAATATGACAGCTTCATTTTTTATTGGGGGAAAGTTTTTGGTTTCCCAGTTGGAAAGAAAGATGAGACAGGAACAGAGCAATTGAAGGGATCTGAGGTTTGTGATAAGAGGTTTGTTTTAGCTAAAGTCTGACCAATGTGTGGAGCCGGCTTTGTGTCTCCTGAGATGGCTTTATCACAAGGGGGGAGCAAGGCTGGGGAAGGAGGGAGCAGATGAAATTTGCCTATCCCTCTGCTGGGGCCAAAGCAATTCTCTGGCTGGAGTCAGGAAAAGGAAGGAGATTCAGTCCCACTCATATGTAAAGTTTAATGTCAGTTTTAGCAATGTTTTGAGATTTCCGGGTTCCCTTGGTGTCCTAAGAATAGGAATGCCATAAATGTTGAGACGCAGACATAATTGACCTTAAACTTTATGTGGTGATGTGGCGGATAGCCATCCCTCCCTGTCTGCTCGTTCTGGCCTCCAGGTTGCCCTCCATCCCTGTCAGAGGATAGCTAAAATTTAGCTCTCCCTGGCATGAAGGAGTTAAATTTTGTCCACTGCCTGGGATACTCCATTCAGGACAGAAAGGCAGGAGATGCTGCAGGAAAAGAAGGACAAATCCAAGCTGAGAACATGCACAGGATCATTCCTGGGAAACCTGACCTGGCCATGAGAGGAGGGGAGAGGAGGGGAGCCATGAGAGCTTTCTCAGCAAATTCACGTGCATCTGAGGAAGGAGTTGGACCCTTGTTTTCATCTTTGGCTCTAACCACAAACAGGCTCGCCTCCCTGAAAAACCTGCTCTTTGGGCATCAAAGTTGATCGTGGGCAAAGATGTGAAAAAAGCCATTGGGGTGGCCTGGGGAAGCCAAAGCAGTGGGGTTTTTTAACTGGTGGTATTTTGGAACCCAGAGTTCTGTGGATTCTCTCAAAGACACATGGGAAAGGTAACTCAAGAAAGCTAAAATCCACTGTTTGGAGCTTTGCATCTCCCCAGGACAATTTTTCAGGACCACAAGCCAGAAAAAGTTTCAGACCACTAACCAAAGCTCACTCCCACCCCTGCACTTTTCAATGTCCCAGCGGGGACAGTCCTGGGGTGAAAGACCAGAAGTCCCCTCCAGCCTTGGGCTGCAGTGTGAGGAGGGAAACACCACCCTGCCAATGCTGCCTCTTCCCCGCGTGCCTCCTGCCCGCCGCCACCGACCCTGTCACTTCGCCAAATAGAGTGAGGATGCTAATTGCTCTGCCTGCTAATCTATTCTAATGCATGGTAATAGAAGCCAAGTTTCTGCCCTGATAACTCTCCCGGCTTATGCTGCAGAACGGCAATCCCACCGCCCGCCCGTTATCTCTGTCCCCAGGTGGGCTCCTCCCTGTATCGCAGCAATTGAATAAGCCCACCCCCGGAGCCCCGCGGGGCGTGGGTGCAAGGGATTTACTCCTCCATCTCCCGCCCTACAAAGCCAGGCACTCCATAAACAACATCCCTCCCCTCTGCGTTTGGGGGATTTCATGTCTCTTCTCCTTCCCCTCACTCCCTCCTCCCCAAGTTTCCAGAGCGGCGGATTGTCTTGTCCGTGCTAATCTTGCCTGGGGGGCCCTGAGTAGGCCCATCGAATGCAACCTGCTCCCCCGCCTGTGAACAAAGGTTCAGAGGTGGCCCAAGGACCACACCAGCTCACGCGCTGCTGGGGTGCAGCCACGGACAATCGATTTGTGTGTACACATGTGTGTGCCTCTGTAGGCAGATCCCTGATGAGCATTTTGATGGCTCATTCAAGCCTGAGATGAATGGGAGCATTTCGCATGCAAATCCCTGGAAACTTGGAGCCTTTGTCCGATGAAGAATTGGAAATTGTTTGCTGGCACAGGGGGAGGAGAGTGTGGAAAAGAGGGAGGGGGTCTGTGGAAGGTGGTGTGGAAATAAACCCCTCACCCGGTCCTGCTCAGCATTACAGAAAGGCTCTGTTCCTCTCATGACAGCCATCATGTTCAGAGAGACCTCAAAAAGCCCCAACAAGCTCTGCAGCACCAGTCAGCCTCCGGGACTGAACAACTTTGGGGTGAGGAATTGGCTCCAGGTGGATCCCAGCCTCAGGCTGCAGATGATGGTGGCATTTCAGCCTGGGCAATTCTACTTTCACTGTCTTCAGTTTCCAGTGAGACCGGTGTCGTGAAGCTCGGCTGCCCTGACGAACAGTGGCATTTGTTGACTCCCACCTGACACTGCAAACTCACTTGAAGCCGTGACTAGCACGAATTGTGCTGGAAACACGCTGGTCCCTGGAAGAAACCTGTTCCCCGCTGTAGAAGCAGTCTGAAAAAAGCCAACACGTGTGTTTGACGTATGGGAGTGTTGAAGATGATCTTAAGTTTTACTGAATCTTTAGGTTATGAAATAATCAACTATAAGAACATTTTGATTCTAGTAAGTTAGCCCTTATGGTAGCATTATGTATAGGTTGATGTGTTAATTATTATTTGAGGCTGTGTTGCTTGAAGTCTCTATTCTCTATTCTCTGGACTCTCCAGATCATAACCAGAGCCTTTAGGTTCTATTGTTTATGGGATGAGTTGTTTGACAACGTGGCAAGGTAGAGATCCAGCTGGTCAACTTGGCAACAAAACCTACTTTTAAGGTGTCCTGAAGGGAACTGCCTTCATTATAATACTAAAAAATACACCCACAGGTCAAGAAGACCCTTGCCCAGGTGAAGACCCTTCCCCCGCGCAAGCGTAGTAACAGAAGAGAATGACACAGCAGATATTATAATTATATGTAAATCACTAACCAATCATTGTAACTGGGAGTGTACTACCTTATAATTTTTGTGTATAAATGTAACGGTGATCTAGCCGTAGGTGTGCTTGATTTGTGGAAATTCCACCTTGCACCCGGCGCCACAATAAAGAATGCCTGCTTTCTAAAACTCCAGATTGAGTCTTAGAGAGTTCTTCATCTGCCGATTTACAGTAACAGGAGGATGGGTATCACCTGCCTTCATCCACTGGCCCTTTCCAACCTCCTGCAAGGGTCAAAGACACAAGGAAAGGACATCTCTGAAGCTGCAGGGTCTCTGCTATGCTGTGCCTTAAATCACAGCCCTATGACACCTTTTGTTGCTGAACTAACCAGGCACGACACAAGCCTGGAAGCTAAAGGCAGGAGGAGAATCACTGCACAAAATCACGAGCAGCAGGCAGAACTCAAGCCGAAGAAAGGCACGCGTATGAACTGCAGTCAGTCCAGAGCACTGAGGTGGTCCACAAGAAAGAAATCACAGGAATCTGCTTGGAACCATCTTTTGCCATCTGCCCATAAAAGACTGGGCTTCAAATGAAGATGGAAAAGCCCCTGAAGATTCAGCTGAAGGCTACCTGAGTAATACAAGCTTCTGTCTCTGAGGAGACAGTAAAATAACTTTCCCAGCACTGAATTCACTTACAGTCATTTTAAAGAAAATTAAAAAAGAAGAAAGCGAGAGAAAGGGAAAAAGGTTGCTAGATAAGGCAAGTAATTAATGAACAAAATTACTTTTCCCAGAGAGCATCCTATCATGGCGCTTCCTATTCATGCTAATAATATTTGTGAGTGTCTTCCCCAGAACCTGAGTAGATAACACCTACGCTCTCCCGTGCTCCTACATGCTCTCCTCTGCAAGGGCTGATGCAAATACTTTGTTCAAAGGGGATGAACTTCTCTGTTCATGACCTGATTTAGATGCTTGGGAACATCATCCCTAAATTCTTCGTGGGAGCTTCTCTCAAGTAACTCCAGAGAAATGTATTTGGTCTTTTCCCTATCACCGTGGCCCAAATGCCAAGTATCTGTTGGTGAAGACGATGCGAGGTGCCCGTGCCTCCAGAAAGATAAAATTTGGAGTGCGCTGCTCAGAGATCAGAGCTAATCCAAATCAGTGGTCCTGAGATTTCCCCATGAATCGCTCGCTGCCAAGACTGCAGTGAGCAGTCTTGGGTCTTTTAGGACCCAGGAGTCCTAAAAGGTGGGTGGGAGGCTTTGGTGCCACTTCAGCCTCACCTTTGAAAGGACAAACAGGGCAGGGAAACTGCAAACGAGGAGCACAGCATCTGTGTTCAAGGAGGTTTGCAGGGAGGCTTGGGGAGCCATGGGAAGTACACTGTAAGGGGTCCCCCACTTATACAGATAATGAATCACTGCCAGACTCAGCCAGCATGTGATTTAATTGCTCTTTTGCTGTTAGCATCTGCTGTTCTGACTTGGGGAAGCATAGCAAGAAGAGAGAAAACATTTCTACAGGATAGACTGATCGGGCTTGAACATTGTTTATCGAAATCCCCCACTTCTAGAAATCCCTTGCCCCAGACAGTTTTACCTAGAAAGGTGCAGGGCATAGGGGACCCCACAGAGTTTCTCAAACCAGGCTCTCCCTCCCCACTGCTCCTTTCGACCTTCATCAATATCTCCTTTTTCACGTCACTCTTCAGCTGCTTCCCTTCCCTCCTCCTGCCTGTGTGCATCCGTCCATCTGCCCATGTCCCCTGGCAACAGAGCCAACAGACAATGACGTGAGCTGTAGCTCCGGTATTTGCTGCTGGCAGAGACAGTTCTTCCCTCCGGGCCCAAACTTTCCCCATGCTTTGCAGCAGTACAATTAGAAACCTGAAAAAACCACAGGATAGCACAGAGAGAATTACACTGAGTCCCCATTACCATGCAGACCTTGAAAGGAAGGTATCTGGCTGCCCCATGGCTCCAGTTGGAGAGGAGAGGCACTCCAAGTGGAGAGTTAAGCCTCACTGGGGAAAAAATAAGCTGAGGAACCTCTTAGCCCAGGATTGGCTTTCTCCATGTGATGTGAAATCACTGTGATGGGATTTGCTGCCTGAAGAAGACAGGCACCCATGCAGTCTCATCAACCCCACTCAGACCATGTCTGAAGTTCCCAGTCCATCTCTAGGGCATTTGTCTCTTTGGAGCAAGGAAAAAGCATAGGTTGAGCTGGATGCCCAGTCTTCAACAGGTGAATTGTCTCATAGGTCATAAGTAAACAATAAAATGTGCTTATGTGGTAGTTTTCAGGCCCTCACGTGACTGATGCACAGGCTTTTGGTCAGAGCTAGAGCTTCCCAACTACCTAAGTCAGCATTTCACCCCAACTCCAACACAAATAACAATAAAATCCCTACTCAAAGTATGCCTCATCCTGACTTTCACAGCTCAGCTCCTTCACACTGTGCACTAGGAAAGGGAATCTGGGGGCAGAGGAAGAAGAGGAAAAATAGAGCAGGAAGGATTTTAATCTTGGTCTCACTGCCCTTCTCTGCCCAAACCTGCTCCAGCCAAAAAGTCAGAGAAGAAGCTCAGTTCCTCTACTTGTAAGATTTTTCTCCCTACTGAACACTAAGGGCCACATCAGGCAGCCTGAGCTCCCTCTACAGTGGTTGCCTACCGAGCAAGGAGAGCAAGCTGGCTCTGGAGAGACGGTTTGGAGTTGAGCAAGAGTCCACCCAGAGCCAACCCATAAGAAACAAAAGGACCAGGACTTCAGACGACCCTAGAATTGAACCCTACCTCATCCCTCTGCTGCTTTATCCATTCAGCCTAAAGGAGGTGCTCAGGCATTATTCCCCTAAAACACACGAGGAGCTCCTAGTCCTGTCTGGCACACCCCACTGAGCCTGCCCCTCACACCACGAGCCACAAGAAAGTACTCCCTGACCTGCGGCTTTGCTGGGGGTCTCAGCCAATGCTCCAGCTGCAAGGAAAAGGCTGTTGGCACGTGATGTATGAATTTCCCCTCATCCGTGCATGGCTGGAAGGGATGGGTTAAACGCTGAAAAATTGCTGTGGCGCTGTGACTGACCTCCATCAGGCTGGGTTGTCAGATGCACGGCAATAGAGCCATTTATTATACATTCCAGGTGTCCATCTCCCACACAGGTTTTCCTAGTTTCCTTCCCTTTAAAAGCATGCTGTTTCTGGACAAAACTTGCACGGTGCTCCTCTCTGGGCAATTCTGAGACTACTGGGTGTGCAGAATGGCCAGGTTGCATTGGTGGCTGTGATAGGTGTCACCATGAGAAGGTATTATTTCTTCTGGCTGTGACAGTGCACAGCAATGCTCCGACACAGGCTGTGAAGTTGTGATAGTGCGGATCCAGTGTGGGTAGGTGGTGGGAAAGAGCTGGGGATGCTGAAAGAGACAGGAATTCAAGTGCAGTTTCATGGTGTTGGCTCTCATGCATGATCTACCTGTATGAGACACATCTTCTCATGTCTTTTGGACATGAGGAAAAATTTCTTTACTGAAAGAGTGGTTAAACATTGAAACAGGCTGCCCAGGGAAGTGGTTGAGTCACCATCCCTGGAAGTATTTAAAAGATGTGTAGATGAGGAGCTTAGGGACATGGTTTAGTGGGCATGGTGGTGTTGGGTTGACGGTTGGACTTGATGATCTTAGAGGTCTCTTCCAACCTTAGTGATTCTATGATTCTATGATTCTATTCTCCCAACAAGGTAATATTTGATGGACAAAAGCCCGACTGTACCGGCAAAGAGAAAGAGAGTCCTGCTAGACTTGGAGTCCTTCAGGATCAACCCTATAACATCCAATCCAGAATTCTGGATTCAAACCATCCATCTTATGGGTTGGTTGCAGGACCCAGGTTTTTAGTTACATCTGGAAGGGAGACAATAGTCTGGCACTGCGCAGTGAGGAAAAGGCCAGGCAGCAGAAATGGAGCCCATGGTATATTTGTGCTCTCAGATGGGTTGTAAAACAGGGTGAGGACTCTTTGAGCCTGGTTGGATCTAGAGTCAGGCCTATGTGCTGCATGTAGCAAGATGGTGGCATAAAAAGGTCTAGGTTACATGCTTATGTTGTTAAGGTAAAGGGCAGACTTGGCAATAGGTTGAATAGCATTAAGCCCCACTTAAATGATCCTACTCCAACCTGTACAACTTGCTGAGGAAAAGTCAGGACATCAGCTGGTGGGACAGGCTGTAGCGTGCTCATCCTCACTCATCCCTGACCCACTGAGACAGCGAAAACCTTCATCACTCAGATACAGTGTGGGTCTAGGCTCCACTTGTGCAGAGAGCTGCCGAGCACAGGATGCCTCTGCTCCTGACGGTGCAGACGTGTTGGCGTCAGAGGAAGCTTGGACCAGCATTTATCTCAGACTGCAGATGTGTCCTCGGGAGCATGGGTAGGTTGGCAGAGCCAGGAGACAAAGGTGCTTGGTGCAGGCTCCGAGCCACCCCTCCACCTGCCATAGCCGTCCCCGCAGCCCGGGGTGTTAAGCATCATTTGAATCTGGTGCAGTGCATGAGGTGAAGGTGTTATTATTCAAGCCACTGGTTCCAATGAGATTATCCAGTCTAATGGAGCAGCTTGTATGGACCTCCTCTGAGCCTGAATTTTCACTGTCAGAGAATCCCCAGTCAAGTGGAAAATTGGAAGGAGAAGGGAAGAGGGGGTTGTGGAGGGGAGAAGGGAGGGGATGATTAAGTTCTCTAGAAATTAATTCATAACTAAAGAAATGGAAATAATAACTCCCCAAGCCGATGGACAATCCCCAGTAAACACATTTCAATTTGGAAGCCAGCTTTGCTGCCGTTGCATCGTTTGCTTCCTGGCTCACTCTGCTTCATTGATTTAATTTTCCACCCAAGGTGTTGACTTTGTCCTCGGATTGTGGCTCCTGCTTTCTTCCTGCCAAGGCTCAAGCAGTTCAGAGCCCCCTCGTTACCCCTGGCCGCCCAACCCGCGGCGCCTGGTGTTGGGCAGGTCCAGTGGAGAGCACTGGCTGGAAGTGAGCGTCGAGCTGGAGTAATGCACTGGGGAAGAGACAAAAGGAAAAGAAAGGGGGGAAAAAGGAAAGGAAGGGAGGAAGGGAGGAAGGGAGGAAGGGAGGAAGGGAGGAAGGGAGGAAGGGAGGAAGGGAGGAAGGGAGGAAGGGAGGAAGGGAGGAAGGGAGGAAGGGAGGAAGGGAGGAAGGGAGGAAGGGAGGAAGGGAGGAAGGGAGGAAGGGAGGAAGGGAGGAAGGGAGGAAGGGAGGAAGGGAGGAAGGGAGGAAGGGAGGAAGGGAAGGAAGGAAGGAAGGAAGGAAGGAAGGAAGGAAGGAAGGAAGGAAGGAGGGATCTCACTTTTTAGTCCTCTTTAGGTTTTTTCTCAGGAATAGATCCCAGCACTTGACAGGTTTAGAAGCTCTTGTTCAAAGCACACATGCATGCTCAGTGGCGTTCACAGCCAACACCAGCCTGTTTCACCCTGGCAGCAAAACATACATGTCTCTTCGGTATATTGTGACCCCACACACCATCCAAGGGCAAGACAAGACTTCGTCAAAGACTCTAGACTGTCAAAGCTGCAACAAGCAGTTTGTTGGGTGAAGCAGCTTCTAAACACGGTTGGATATTCAATTCAGAGACAGCAGGGCTCACCTCCATGGCATTATTTAATAGCAGTGCCACATACAGCAGCTTTGTCCCCAGCTGAGAGATATCACAGTACAGGTTCATAAATGGTGTCCTATGGCCTGACTCTCAACACACCATGTCCTCAGCCATCAGAAGTCAGACCTGTTGCCCAACAACTGTGTGGACCTGGGAAATGGCAAAACAGCAATGCAGAGCTTTCGGCCCCGAGACGCCAGGACCGTGGGTTCAACTGAATACCAGTTAGTGAACAAAGAGCTTGGAACATGCAGGCTGAATTGCAGCAGGGAACAGCGGATCTCCAGCAGCTCTGGGTTCCTGAGCACAGAGCTCTGCTCAGCTGCTTGGCAGGGATTGCACACACACGTGCACACAGCCGCCCCGATATGGCCTTGAAATGGGGCTGGAGAGAGTTAACAAGTGTTTACCTGATTCCCCAGCGCAGCTCAGTAAAATGTTACTGCTTCCCAGAGGCAAGAAATATAATTTTGCCTTAAAGGTTAATAGTATTCTACTCACTGAGGAAAGAAACGAGTGCTTGAAAAGCTCTTTCATTAGGATCCCAGCCTGCTGCACTTCAGGTGGTACCCGTGGCTCTGACCACCAAGGGGAGCTGGCCTCTCCCTCCCTCCTCCCGCCTGCACAGCCAGCATCAGCAGTTCTGTTTGTAAGAAAGATCTCTTCCCAGGGATTCAGAAGTTTCTAGCACTGAATTTAAATTAAAAGCACTACTCATGACCTTGGGCAAGAGTGAGTCCCTTACTCATGAAACACAAGTGATATTTCCCTGTGCTTTGTGGGGATTTATTATCCTTACTAACAATAAATGCACCAAAACAGAGAAAAAAACACCCAATCCTCATGGCAGGGATAAAGCTGAGAGTCCTCAGCAACAAGAGGCTGCCCAGGAAGAACTGCCCTGAGCAAGCCCAATCCTCACTGAGTTGCTGACCCTCTCCAAGCACACCCTCAGTAACATTTGGGGGTACGGTGTCCTCCTGCCATAGAGCAGAGGATGCACCCACAGCTGCCAGGCAGTTGGTGACTGGGAATCATAGAATTATAGAATCATTAAGGTTGGAAAAGACCTCTAAGATCATCGAGTCCAACTGTCAACCCAACACCCCCATGCCCACTAAACCATGTCCCTAAGCGCCTCATCTACCCATCTTTTAAATACTTCCAGGGATGGTGACTCAACCACTTCCCTGGGCAGCCTGTTCCAATGTTTAACCACTCTTTCAGTAAAGAAATTTTTCCTCATGTCCAAACTAAACCTCCCCTGGCGCAACTTGAGGCCATTTCCTCTCGTCCCATCGCCAGTTACTTGGGAGAAGAGTAAAGAAGATGCTTCGATGAGGAAGCTGTGACCTTTATGTGCTTTAAGCTTCTCTCAGAAGAAGAGGATGGTGGAAAACAAGGCTGCTCCTGGTTTATGTGTAAATACGCCAGGTGCTATCATCCACTTGCTTTCTGCAACCACAGTGGCTTTAGCCCGGCTCTAGACTGCCTGATCAGAGAGTGTCTGATCAGACAGGCGCTGTCTAGGTCTTTCTGAGGTGTGAGTGTCATTTCACAATGCCTTGCTATTGTCTGTGAAGCCGGTTTCAGGATGGATTGTTCTGGTCCCTGGCTGAATCAGATTATGCTGTGCATGGGCTTGCTCACGTTCAGTCCTCCCAGGCTGCCTCTGCATGTGAACTGGGGCCAACACTCAGATGCTGAGGGATGATAGGCTCTTGGTGGGTCTCTCTTGACTTTCTTCCAAACACAGACCAGCAGGTCAGCTGTGAGGACATCAGGTTGACCTGAACGGATTCAATATTGTGTTTAATTGCCAGTGTGTGAGTCTGCAACACACACAAGACTCAGAGGCCTTCTGCTTCAGTCTTGCTTCTGGTCTCTGCTGCACATTGCCTCCCAAAGCCCTGGCCTGGGCTTAGCATCGGTCATGAAGCAGGCTGACGGTTGCCCTTTGCCCAGTTGTTAGCAATGGACATAAATGCAGAATAGTCATTTAAACAAATATAAAATACAGGGCTCTTCTCCAAGCTCCGTGTCTCCTAGACTGATGCAGGATGCAATGCCAGCACAGTGTCTCCTGAGCCTCCCAGCAGATCCATCACCTCCCCCAGCGGCTCAGGAGAGGATGTGAGCCACAAAAGGCAGCAGAAAGCTAATCTGTTTGCTATATAAAACAGCCAATAATATGCAGGACATTTCCTATTAACCACCACACATCCAGACAATTACTCTGATTGATTCCAATCAGGTTTTACACCGCGCTTTATCCATCAGCACAAAGCTTCACTGCCTGTTAATATCACGGGGCAAACCATTCTTAATGGAGGCTGCCAAACAGTATAGCGTCAGCATTAGCAGTCACAAGAATTGATGAAGTAAATGCAGCGTTAGGATGGCTGAGGTTTTGCAATCTCTGTATGGAAAGTGCAATAAAAAATCTATTAGAGCATCCACACAACAGCAAGCTCACCAATAACTCTCACTCTATTCTGAATAAATTTCTAATCTGATGGAAAGCACTGAAGAGGTACCTCAAAATATGTCTTCTACAACCAAGATTATTACGCATGCATGATACTAATGTGATGGATGGATGGATGGATGGATAGATAGACAGACAGACAGACAGAGAGACAGATGGACAGACAGACAGATGATCTGGTTCATTCCCTGCCCGCCTTTTATCTGGGACTGGGAACTTTTCCCCTCTCTCAACTCGAGCAGAAAGGCTGTCATCTTTGTGGTTGTTGTTTTTAATATGTTCGCAGTAAGCACAGTGATAAAAAAAAAAAGGCTGTTGAAGTTAAGAAACAAGCCCCTGTTGGAGAGGATTGTCCTGGTTTCGGGGGGTTAAACCAAGACAAGGATGAGGAAGGAAAGTCCCCATGGGGGACTCCTCAGAGTGAGAGCAACTGGGACCTTCCTCTGGAGGTCTCCATGAAATTTAGAGACATTAACCAACTATTACCTTCTCAAGAAGGGGATAAAAATTATTTTTGTCACTGTCCCCTGCCCTGATGCAAAAAAAAATCACTGTGCAGCAGAGAATAAGGGTGCACAGGGAGGATGCTGTGAGCCAGAAGGAGCAAGAACAACTGAACTAGGAGCAAACAGCCATAAAGAGGCTGCGACTCCAGATATGCCATGGGTGCATGAAGGAAAGAGAGATCAGTATGGAGAAGAAATCACCCACAGAGCTCCTGTTTGCATCAAAGCGTGTGGATATGAGTTTACATAGCATTTGAATAGAGTTAATGTGTGAGGTTTGTAACTATATGCACACAAGGTATACATGGCTATCTAGACAGAAGTGAATAAACCTTCAAGCCCCAGCACTGAAACAAGACTCTGCTGAAGAGGGCGAGGAAGAAAAGTCCCCATGGGGGACTCTGCGGGGTGAGGGCAACTGGGATCTTCCTCAGGAGGGAAGAGATGGCCAAGCTGTTCCTCCAACCACTGCTGGAGACACTACTGCCCTTCCCACCCCAGCGAACACAGCCACTTTCTCTCCCTATGAAACCAGCAAATTAATGACACAATAGGTCCAGCCCAAAAGTTTCAGCTGTAAGTGCCATGAGGACTTCCATGGGCACCGTGGGCACCTCCTACTTATTCAACCACAAAATAACTGGGACATATGTCCCAAGTTACTCCCTCTGCTCTGTGTATGTTTTTCAGGCATCTTCTACAGGCTGTTTCCCACTCCTCTCCTACATGCCTTATTGATGTGTTTCTGCCTCTTCTATTAGGAAGAGTACTCCGCAAGCAAATGAATCTCCGTGTCAGGGATTTTCCTGACGGCAGTCTCAGGTGACAGGCTATTGCCAGTTTACTTCCAATAAGCCACATTGCAGAATCCCTGTCCCACACCGAACCTCCCTCCACTAACCTGTTAATTGCTTTACCTGCAATATGTGGATTTAGCTACTTTGGCCATAATAATGACACGTTCCTGCATGCACAGCCTGCTATTAAATAGGACTTTATTCAGACTCATGGGTAAATGGCCAGTAGCTGGGGAGTTGTTCTTGCTCATCCCATGGCTGAATGGGTTCCAGTATGGGTTAAAATCTTGGTAGCACTATATCTGCTTGTATTTTGAGTTCACTAGAACTACAAATTACCTGCACTACTGTAAACTAGACCTTGATCCCCAGTGGACGCTTGCAACTCCCTTTAGAAACTGTCTTCTCCCAACACCAACTTTCTGACTACTTTTTTCCCTGACTTCATCAGTTTTCAGCACCTTTTTTTCTTTCTCAGTAGGAAAAAAAACCCCAGCACTTCCGAAGTGCTATCAATAGCATGCATGCAAAATACCTTTGACCAAAGCCCTGGGTTATTTTATCAGATGTCAAAGAGAAAGAGGAATGGCAAACAGCCCAGAGCACTGATCGGAAAACCTGGTTCAGCTTATTAATTTGAACACCTGGCATTGGCTGTCCTGTGCAGTAAGGTCCATAATATGGATTCCAAATAATTAGAGGAAGGTCATGGGCAGGTGCAGACCTTCTGCCTTCACTGAAGCAGCCAGCTCAGGCACACTGGGTGGGGGATGCTGACCTCAGATATACGTGGAGGCCTCATTTCTAGTCAATGATTCAATATCTAATTAAAGTATGCGCAGCACCCATGTAGTGATTTGTTGGCATTGCTCTAAAGAAGCATCAGTTGGACCAGCACTTTGAGAGAGCAAATCCCTGTTCCCACCCAGCAATCTCCTAATCTGCAAACAGCCCCTGAAATAAAAATGTTTTTTCTTGTGTTTCTGTAATAACCTTGAACTGTTCCGTCTGATTTCATGGATACACTGATGTTTAGAGGAAAGAATTAGGGATTTCTGTCTGTGGCCTTGCAAAGGAGGAAATGGATGAACTCAGAAGATCAGCCAGACACAGGGAGCCGTAGTTGCTTCCCTAGACACAAGACAGGTACTCTGCAAAATTCAGAGTAGAAATCAGTATATCAGGTGAGTGATAGTGCAAGTTTGCAATGACACATATATGGACCCAGATGGAGGCAGAGGAGAGAGAGTCAGAGAGCTTCAAAGATATTTAAAAACTTAACTCCTTTGGAGCAATAATCGTGGTGCATCTCGAGAAACACACTCCAGCTAGGGAGCTTTTCTTGTAACACGGGATGAAAGTCTGTGCTGCTAGTTACAGGGACTGTAGGGTGCTGGGTGATGCAGGCAGGCAGTGCCTATTTCTATCCTGCTACCAGGCGGTTGTTTTTTTTTTCTTCCAGCTTTCCTCCATCCCTTCAGACACAGCTCAATCTCAGTTTGTGTTTACTTTAAAGATTTCTTTCCTTACTTTCACACATAAATCATTAGTAATTATCACATGCAAAGAAAGGGGATCCTCAGTACCAAGAAGTCCATGTCTGGAGGTAGCTGTGAAAGATGAGCCAGCAGCAGCAGCAGCAAGTCAGATCCCTCTTTGATACAAGAAACTTATCTTGTTAAAATAACTCTTCTTCTATTCCCAGTCTGACCAGAATGGATGCCCATTAATTCAACCAGTCTATCCATCCCAGAGCTCACAATGGGCACAGCTCTCACATGTCAAGGTGAGATGCACTAACATCCATATTCAGGTATTTCTCAAATCTAGGAGGAAATAAGTCTCAGATCCAGAAGGATCCATTCAGTAAAGCCCTGAAGATTGCGTGTAGCTCAGGGATTTCTCCACCCTCCCATCTCTCATGACCTTGTCACAATGACTGGCAGGTTGGATTTTAGACCAGCTCCTGGCTGTGACATTGACACACCTCACACTGGAATCGTTTAGATGAGCGGATAAAGTTGTCATTCAAAATCCATCCTTAAAGCATCACCCATCACACATCCAGAGGAAATCAATAAATCCAGTACATGTCCTCCCTGTATGCCTGGAGGAAGTAAAATTTTTGAGTCACCATTTTTTAGAATGGAGAACCTGAGATCTACAGGAGAGAGATCACTTGCCCACCGTGCCTCAGTGGCAGTGTTTTAAACGCAAACCAGGAATCCTGATGCCTGGTCCCCAGGGAAAAGACCACTTCATAATAGACTCACCATGACAACACTGATACAAACTTCATCAGCTGCAATCAAAGGCAGGAAAACAAAGGGTGAGATGGAGGGAGACAGCAAAAATGACTGACTTGAGATGAGCTGAACACACATTTTAATGGGTATTTGGACTCCCCGCTGTTGCTGCTGAAAGGCTTCCGCAATGATCTTGGCTTCCCCTTCATGCAGTTACTGAGCTAATCAAACACAATTCAGCCCGGCGCTGGACTGCTGTCCAAAAAAAGCTGCAGCTGGTGAGAGGGAGATGGAGTCTCTGAGCGGGACCACGGGGTGGCTGAGTGGAAGAGAAACCCCCGCTCCAGGCAGCATGAGGCAATTGCTAAGCATTGTCTTGCTCCAACACCACGCCAAAGAGCCAAACCAGCCAACCAGGCCAACACCAGAGCCAAAGCCAACTCCAAGGCACGCTGGGCAGGGCGAAGAGCAGCTTAGCGACTGCATGTCTGCAAAGGGCTTCCAGACACACCCTGGCTGGATGGGCATGACAGAGATACTCATCACACTGCACATCAGCTGCACCGTGATCACTCCGTGTTGTGCTAATATGGCCACAGGTAGGTGACCTGTATTTAAAAGCTGTGCAAACTCATGGCGAGAGGCCTTTGAAAACACAGGGACATAGAAATGCCTGCAACAGCTCAGCCCAAATATCCGTATAGTCATTCATTCTGTCTTTGACTTAGCAGATACTTGAGTGGAAAAAAATAATAAAGCAGAGATTACAGAGTGAAACTCCCAGCTTCCAGCAAGCAATGACATGGGGACTGCCTGACCTGGAGTCTGCAGTGATGTCATTGTATTGAACAGCTCTCAACAGTTCTTTCTTTCATTAATTTGTCTAATTGCTTTCCAGACAGTTGTATTTCTGGCCTCTGTAATTTTCTTCACAATGTTGCACAGATGAATGATACGTTATATGAAAATGTCCTTTCTTCTGTTTGTTTTAATATTCCACTTGATAATCTCATATAAAGTTCCCTAGATCTTGTGTTATGAGAAATGGTGAGTAATCATCCCCTATTCACTTTCTTCATTACACTCATGATTGTCTGGATGTATTATAGCCCTCTCAGTCATCTCTCCTTTAAGATGAAAATCGCCACGTCATACAATCTCTCCTTGTATAAAGATCATTAGAAACCCATGTTCCTGCTTCCCACACTTCCCACCGCCTTCCTGGTTCGACTATATTCATTTTGACTCGACATGATCAAAAGTGCCCAGTGTACGCAGCATGGGAGAGCGCGACGGATCGCCACGTAATGATACTCTCCGTTGTGCTCTCCATCCATTTCCAAAACATGCCTCGCATTATACGCATTGTTGGAGGTTTGCAGAGAATTACCCAGGCTGACTTCACCACCTCCTTCCCTACAGCTGGTCACTGAACACCTGGAGGTACAGCCGCCTGCCGCCTTTGTCGGTTAACCCTGCACGCAGCAGCCCTGAGCTACACTTGTCCTTTTATTACCCTGACACTCGGTTTTGTATATTCCTTCTACAACTCCTCCCAGATTTTTTTACTGTTGACAACCCTGAAAAACCCTCTATCACCCATTACCTTTTCTGCTTCACTCGTTACCCATTTTTAGCTCATTTATAAACACATCAAACACACGTGGTATCATGAGACACCTCCAGGGCATTCCCTCCCCCCCAACATAACCCTTTATTCCTGATCTTTATTTCCCATCTTTGACCTGGTTACTACTCTATCAGAAGACTCTTCTTCCTGCCCCATGACAGCATAGTTTAAATTCTTCACTGTGGGAAAAGTATTAATTCCTCTGTATTAACCACATCATCCGTATCACATGGACTTTGATTTATTTAAAGAACAATAATAGACTTGTGACACCCACGCCCCTCCCCCAGCATGTCATATGCTTTTTTTTCAGTCTATTCTTCATCATGGTTCAACCAAATTGACAGGTAAAAAAAGTCAGATTTCTGGATTCTAGTTCTTGGACCCTTCATGAGTCCAACCGGAAAAAAAAAATGATGCGTTTTCCACCTTTCATTTCTTCAGTATCAAGGCCAGTGTAAGTAATGAAGTGTACAACAGATATAATAACGTGGCAATTTCATATCAGAGTTCCTTAAGGATCTTTCAGTGAATATCACTTTTATGCTCTAAAAGCATTTTTTACTAAGCCTTTAGTGGCAGACACTTCAGACAGCTTGTGCCCTTAAGAAAGTAAACTTCTGGGGGAACCTTGTTAAATTTTAATCGTTCATTTTTATGAGGTTAGCAATGTGTTTCCTATGTGGGCTGCCTTATGATTGTTTTGCAATTCACACGATAATGATATTTTTATTATTTTTTTCCTTTGAGTACAACTTCCAGTTTTGAATAGTGTCTCTTTACCTTGCTGTTTAAGCAGGCATTTTTAAATTTCTTTTTCATTCCCCTTTACCGTTTTTCAGATCTTTTTTCATAGGTCATATAACTTCACAATAAACCTCTTATATGATGTCTTTATGCAGTCTCCAGGATACCATGAAGCACTTTACCCTTGCGGCTGCTCCTTTTAACAAGCTTCCTCATTTTTATGTTGTTTCTGCTTTGAAGTTGAACTTCACTGTAATTTTTATTTATTTTATCTTGCTTCTACAGGGCACTGAATTTGAGTACCATGTGGTCACTCTTACAGAGCGATGCATTGACAGCTGCGCCCTGCAGCACATCCCATAAGTAAATCCTAAGAGTAAATCCAGACTTGTTTCTCTTTTAGTGGGTTTACGGGGTACGAGCTCCAAGTGTTGTGACATTTGCTCGGTGCGCGTGAGGCCGCTTGCAGTCTCTCATTACCGCATTTTCTGCCCTCCCAACCTTTTGGATTTCTCTCAGCATGTCACAGTTACTTTCACCATCTTCAAGTGGTCAATAAACCACCCTTAACACCGTTCCCTTCCCTAGGGATACTGTGTCACTTGTGCACAGATTGACCCTATTTTCTTTCTTTGATTTTACACTTTCTTTAACATAAAAGCCTTTTTTTCACTGTCTTGGCCTCTTCTATTGTTCCTGTGTGATTTATGTCACCGATGAGCTTCTTTCTATCAAGGTTTTGGGCTGTGTATCCTATTAGCATCTTCATTTAAAGCAGACTACTAGCACGTGCACAGGAGCAAGTATATATTTAATTTTGTCTGATTACTTTTCGTGTGCCCTGATTAAAAGGGGCATTTGTTGGGATTGATTTTTGCTGTTTCTCACCTAAATTTTATCAAGTTCCAATCCAACCACTTTTCAAGGATAAAGGCATGTTATGACTTCATCTTTAGACAATGAGTTTCAACCTTCAAAACCTCTTTGTCGACTAATTTTTATTTAACTGGCAACAGCCAGGTTCCTTCCTGTGTCGGCACTCGGTTTTTGAAAAGCTTTCCTTATTCCTTATAAACTTTTCCTACCTGTTTTCTTAACTATGCATTGAAACACGGTTTCTGTGCCTGGTTTTGCATTTGAGAAAATGCTGCTATAAAAGTCTTGATTTTTAGCCTGTTATCTTAACAGCTTGTGTCTTTCCTCCAGGATTTTCCTCCTACTGTCTCCTTGCAATTGGGAGCTGTGGCAACATCCCATTAGTATATTAAACAATACTAGGAAACATTCTCTGATCCTGGGGCCAAATGACATGGTCTGATCACATTCATGCTATTAAACTCTATTAACTTCCAAAACACCTAGTGGAAATCCTCCCTGACCCATTTAATTCCCAAACATGTCCAGGAATTGTTTGAAGGAGCGATAGCTGGCCCAAGCCAAACTATATTCTAATAACTTTGCAGCATAGGTAGTTGTCTTCCAGTGCCGAATAACATTCCTTGGAGCTGTTTTATTTACTACTACAAATATACATTATATGCACCAGGACCGCAGGATTCCTCCTGTTGGAGTCTGTCTGGATGCCCCATAGGATCTGTCATGTCTCAACCTAGCAGGCAAATCTCTGATCATTCCTCGTTGTCCTCAGAAAAACAGCTACATGTTTACCTGCTGATCAAACTTCCCACCGTTCAGCTTGTTTCTCTCTGTCACCTGTGATCTCTGCCCCTGAAGGGATGTCCTTGGTGCGAGGGGCCACATGGATATCACCTAGGGGGAGATCTTGTCTATGTGGTTCTTCATCCTTTCTCCAACCATTAACCACACGTTACAAGGCGTTCCTTCCTCTTAAATTTGCCATAGGGGAGCATCCCTCCCTCTAACCCGATGGAGGGATTGCTCTATCATGTTGCTATAAGTCTCATCAGTGAATTTCCCTGTGACCTCAAGTCCTTCCAATCGGACCACCTTGATCCCAAAACCCAACACTTCTCCCTAAGGACCAGGAGCTGCCAGTACCATTTGCACCTGTATAACATCTGCCCATGGGGCAAAAGCTGATGTTCTGTGCCATGACCCAAAGCCCCACTCTTCCTGGAGACCTGGCAAACCAAAGGAGCATTAGGATTGCGATATCAGCTGGAAAATCTGAGGTCCAGAGGTAGCAGGGGTGGGATTAAGATGGTAGCTTGAGGCTCTTAAATTTATGTGTCAATCTTTAGGTGTGTGAGCTGACATCTGATCTGCCTAGACAAGGGATTTATTCAGTACAGTCAGCAGAGCCCAGAGAACTGATTCGCCTGCTCTAACACAAGGGCTCTGTTCTGTTGACCACATACAGGGTATGCAAGACAGCCACCCAGGGTTGGCAACTGTGACAAAGGACCTATGGAGGACTTGGTCAAAGCAAAAAATGGCCACCAAATGCCTGTGTTTTGGTAACTGAATGGAGCCTCATACCTACTTTAGGGTGAGCTGTGTCTCTCTTTAGACTCCACTGACTGTACTGATGGGGAGCAGGATCTTCTTGGGCTGTAATAGGGTCTTAGCACCCAGCTCATATGGAGACACGTGCAGACAGAGACTTGGCAGGTCACAGTCAGAGTCCTAAGCAGAGCTGAAAAGGGAGTCTAGCTCTCCCACACACAAAGCAGAGGTGGAAAGGACCGCCTGATTCACTCAGTGCTCCTGCAGGCAACCCCACCATAGCAGCGTATACAGAATTGTTATCAAGCTTTATCATAAAACCAGCTATATTTTTAGCACTCACTAATCTTAGTGGAAGATTACTTCAGACACTCATTCGCCTCCCAGCCAGAAACCTTATTCTACCTTACACACTAAATGCCCAGTTTATAACCATTCGCTCTTGGGCCAAGGCTATCCACATCTTAAACACCCTTTCTCTTTCGTAGGCATTTAATCCCTAAATCCACACAAACAGCAGTCCTACCTCTGGACCACCTTTGTTTTCTACACTCATTGCAACCCATGCCAGTCTATTCTTGCCTAAGCAGCTCTGCCAGCCCTTCTGAAAGCCTCTCCTAGCTCCATTTCTTTCTTTTTCCAACGCAGGCAGAAGAGTTGCAGTGTTCTAGCCTGGTACCTTAGGCAAAAGAAACTCCATAACAGTAACACCATAAAATGTAAATCAAGTCAACGGGGGAAGTCACCTCATCCACATTTCCATTTCACAGAGATACGTCTGTCTGTCTACCAATGCAGTGACTCTGCGCCTGCTCTGGCGTCCCTCCAGGGTTGTGCCAATGTAACCCTCATCAGATTTTCTGCTCTGCTTGTGCCCACGCTGTTGGAAAAAGTGAGCTAACCTTCATGCCAAGTATCCCAAGGGGGTAGCTGCAGGAGTGACAGGCAGGCCAACAAATTCCCATCTACTTTCTGAGACTTGTTTCATCTGCAAATAGCTCTGACATGACAGAGACAAGTTGCTATTTCAGATATTTAAAGATATGGTATAACACTGCTTGGCCTTAATTTTGGGCTTCAGCAAGCTATTGATTTTTTGATTCTTTATATTATGTTAATGATGTCATGATCATATCAGAACAGCAGTGTACTCCCGTAAAGCTCCAGAGTGCAATATTTAATAGATACTGTTAGTATTAATTGATTTTGCTGTAATTCATTCTACACGTTTTCACTCTTAAGGGTTTGTTGTTTTTTTTTTTTTAATTAACGGTAAATTCCCTAAACATCCAGGCAGAGTGAAAAGTCAAAGCATTTACTTCTCCTCTTAGTTTTTAATTTGGGAATGGAGGTAGTGGGGAAGGCTGTCCTCTCCAACTCGCCCCAATCAATAGCAGATTAAGTATAATACTCCATAACTGTACTGATGTGTTCCTGAGCAGCTCAAGAGGCAGCCAAATGATATTTTGTCAGTTGGCCAGATGAGCTTATGCTATGGGTCTGCTCTCCTTCCTTTCTCACCAACCCCTCCAGATCCTCCATCAGTTAAAGCCGGGAGGGAATCCTCAAGGTCAGTTTTTTGCCTTTGGTCCTTGAGAGCAGAGAGGGGAACAGAGAGCAGAGACTCACTGTTGCCCTAACAGTACTAGTAAGAATTAAGTCCCTACCATGCAGAAAATCACATTCATATCTAGATATACTGAGACCCTACCCAGAGAGACTGTGGAATTCAGATCCATACCTGACAATAAATTTTATGAGACAATGGGCTTAAGATGGAAAAATCATTCTACTTTCTGGGTTACTCATACACTCAAAGTTACTTGCAAGCTTGTTTGCAGGATTGGGACTGGGTGAAAATGAGGAAGGGATCAGATTGATTCGCTCTGATCCATGTTTGTAGTTTCTCTTCTCCCTGAGAACAGCACAGAGTGAAAGCTGTTGGCAACCATCCCAACTACATCCTCCTACCATTACTAACTGGCTGGCTCTTTAGAGGCTCTGGGTGGAAGAGGGCCAGGGAAGCCTGCAAGGAGTCGAGAAAAGCCACCTCTAGCTCAGCCACATCTCAGCGGTGGCTCCGACAGAGATGCTCAGCTCTGATAGCGCCTTATCAGGCCAGGCAACACTTGAAGAGATGAGGAGCAGATAAAATAGGCAAGTGTTATCTGAACTGAATTCCTGCCCCCCTGCCCTGCACAAAATAATCCAGTGTTCATTTGGCAGGGCTGGCTGGCAAAAATGTCCTTTCCAAGCGGGTGTTGGAGGCAGGATGTGTCTGGTTGCCTGTTCCCAGCTCAGGGGGTGCCAAGGGAAAGGACAGCTCATGGGGACTCCCGTCTCTCTGCTGCAGACAAAACTTGCACCTCTTTGTGGTGAAGGTCTGGGTCTGCAACAAAACAAAAGGGGTCCAGTCGCCTTGTGGTCATCTCCCTACCTCGGCCCTGAGCCATGAAAGTGGGGCCCCGTTAATACAAGTGAGAGGTTCAAGAGACCTCACTTCACCCCCTTCCCTTCTCCATCCAGCTGCAGACCAGGCTGTCTTTCAAACACCTGAAGCATCTTGGCCTCCTTTCTACTCCTGCTACTGAGGATCGGAGGGAGGAGAGAGAGGATGCAACTGCAACCAGAGGACAGCCTCTTGCAAAGACTCGGTTCCCAAGGTCCACGCGGGCCAGTGCCCACCATCTGCTGCCAGGCACTGCAGCACCTCTGCATGGCTTGGTGCATATCCTGGCTGGGTTTTGCATTCCACTCCTACTTGCAAGAGGAGGAGAAGTGGTAAATGGGGTCCTGACATTAGAAAATGGCTCTACTATTTCCTGACAGCTCCAGCCCTCTGCCCCCCTCTCCAGACATAGAAATCAAGCAGGGATGGAAACAGGAGAGAAACAGCCACATAACAAACATCCCCACATGCAAAATGTGCACTTAGCATCTGCACCAAGCTAACAAGGGAGAAGCCTTCCAGGCATGGGTGAGCTAGATTGAGATTATTTTCTTAACATGTCTCAATTAAAATGTAGATCTCCTTTACTGCCTGGGGCCAGAGGGGCAGGAGGGAATGAGAATTGGGAATGAGATATGGGAGGGAGAAGCAAGATACAGGGGCGTTTGCTTCATTCTTTGCTGTCCTGCCTGCCTTAACCCTTCTGGTGCCACCTCTGCTCTAACAGCCAGACAAAAGCACAAGGTGGTTTGGGTGTGTTCATTGGGTTAAGCAAGAAACTTCACGTGTGTTTGCACCTTGCCATGTCTACTAAGGCTCTTTCTGCTTTAATTAAACAAACCCAAAACTTACTCGGCCAGCGGTGAGATGAAATTATTATTGTCATGCTTTATAGCCAGTACTGTCTGGGAGCCTGCAGTCATCAAGTCCAGCTCCCTACAGGACTTCTGCAAGCCACTCATCGTCCAAAGTGCTTTAAGGCTTTGGACCTCACAGCCACCTGTGAGCCGAGGAACTGTTACTCCTTTCCTAAAAACAAGGGGCAGGGAAATCAAGGATTGGAGTCACTGTAAATTGGGCATTGTTTGATGTAGTCATTTAGGTTTCCCCAGTAGCTACTAAAAGAAACTGGCACTTCCAGAGGGCAATTCACCCCACTGCCTTAAACACTTCAGGGTTACAATGAATGTGTTCAGAAAAAGTCCCTCTCTTCACTGGCTGCTGAGACAAGAAACCTAGTAGTAGATGAGGGAAACCCCATCCTAAGTAACTTGTCCAAAATCATGCAAGGTATCTATAGCAGAGCAGGGAAATTAATACTGCTCTCTCTTGCCTATAGAAAATTCTGTAACCAGTGGATCATGCTGGCATCCCTTTCTAAATGTACCAAGGGGTCCAGAACTTGTTTTTCCCAACCAGAAACTGTCCCAGATCTTGTCTTACAACGGTGTCTCAGACCTTCAGCCCACACCAATTCCCACTTCCTCATGTTATTCGCAATCCCTCAAATCCCTTTAGCCAGGTTAGGCAGAATCATCCTCCAGCTCCTCCACTCTGTCCCAGCAGAGCCTTCAGCATTTCTCCTCCTCCTCAATGTATTTCTCGGCCCCCAACTTTCTCCTTAGTCTTTGCCCCAGGATAAGCAACAAAAAGACATGCTAATTGCTGGTGCAACTTCCTAGGCAGGGAAGCAGATAGTGAAGGAAAATAATCAGAAACCTGCCCTTCCTTCCATTAGCAGGGGCTGGTGCATGCTGTATTACAAAATACAGCTATGTCTGCTTGCAGTGAGGTTGCCCCATGTCCCCACAGAGCATAAAGAAGCCCATAGCCAGTAGCAGAAGAAATTCACAGCCAACACTTCTGTTCTTCACTGTGAATTTGGCCTCCCCCGCAGAAGTATGGCAAGAAAACATGTTTTCTTTGAATATCCTGGTTTCTTGCATCCAGCCGTTAGTTACCCCGGACTAGCTCTGAGTCCAGGGATGAGACTCTATTAAAAATGCATCCATTACCCCGGCAGAAATTAATTTGGTCCAACCTATTGGGCACTGGAACAGGAGGCAAGAAATGTTGTTCCATGTCCAGATCTGCCACTCACCTCTTGTATAACCGCAGCCCTGGCAATGTGTGTTTTTCCCTGCTCTCCTCTGTGGCTGACCTGCGCTGGTGAGCCCAGCGGAGAGCTGCAGCCGACTGACGGCCAGGCTTGCCCCACTACTGGGGCACTTGGCGGGGTTCATTTGCAAGATGTTTTACTTGAATGTTGTGTTGTACATGAGGGAGGGACCTCTATATCTCCCCACAAGGCCAGGCACTCCAGTTGCAGCAGACAGCATGGATGGGCAACTGAATTGAGTTCCTTGCGTAAATAAAAACACCTGTATTTCAAAGTCTCCTTATGTTCTTCGTAGATTTGTGTTTAGGCACCTGAATTAAGCCCTTATGTTGCTACTCCAGATCTAGGTCTCCTTGCTGGCTCTGCCAACCTCCACTTTATAATGTAAGTCAGGGTACGCTCCTTCCCTGTGGCAGCCCCTGTAACTTTGCATCTCAGCTCCAGTGCACATCTGACAAGCTTTCTAAGCTGATCAGGGTGGTCACACAGCTTTCCCCCGTCCCTGTTCCCTCCCTAGCTCTTACCCTAGATATGTACTGTGGGATATCTAGGTATGCCACCCACCAGTGTGTAGTGTCCCAGAGCAAAGGCGATGCTGAGATGACAAAGGTGTGTCCCCTGTCAGGGAACCAGCATACAGGAGGTCTTCTAGAAGGCCCCCAGGTACCACTGAGCACCATTATCCCTTTCTCACTGCATGTTCTATAGCACGAGACACATGTCCTAGCCCATGGCAGACTGTGTGCTGTGTTTCACATCAGAGCAGAAGAAACCCCAGAGATCGTTCTCTGCAAAGGCTGAACTTTCTGCAACGCCAAACCTGAGCTGCTAATGTTTCTCTGATGGAGACAAATCCCAAGTAGGACACCTAACTCACAGGGCAGCATCAGGAGAAAGCTTCTGCTGGAACCCACTGCACAAACTAATTATCTTCCCACCCCTCCCCACTGCCCTCCAGCAAAATAAGCTAATCAAGGAAGAAGGTTGTTATCAAAACACATTTACCACACGCCTGCGTCTTATGATCCACAGTGCCCAGTGCTGTCCCCGAGTTGCCTCAGGCAGGCATGGCCACCAAGATAATCAACCTGTGAAGGGCACAGCTCTGCTGTGCACTGCTAGGTAGACCGGAGCAGCAAAAGTGTTCCCAAAAGGGACATGATGGCATCTAGGGAATGGAAGGACATCAGCAGTGCTGGACGCACAACGTGCAGGTACAGCGATGGGTTGGCTCTCCAGGACTAGTGATCGGCTGTTCCTCTCAAAGGGACAGGGCTGGTTCAGAGAGGTTTATTCAATGTCATCACCCATCTGTAGTGAAATGGGATTCCCAGGAGCCTCCGTTTCACTCGGGGCTTTATCACCATCAATAGGCCTGCTCCCTGTCCCAAGAATTTCCTCCTGCTCTATGGACTAAGAGCCCTGATCTCATTTCAAAAGGCCATTGGAGATCTGTCACATTTGGGGCTTTTTCCTCTGCTCCAAAGGAGAGGCAATGCCTATGTGTGAAATGATGGGTACTTTAGCTATACCTCAGCAGACAGATTAAAGATTATCTAGGCTCAATGCAGAATGCTTAATGGGCTAATGTCACTCTACAGAGCCCCCCTGCTGTGTGCTTCCCTCTGTGCTAAGGCTGAAATGCCGTCTCCAGTTTCGATAACTACCTGAGAAGAAGTGGGAATCACTCTGTGCCAAGGCCAATTGTGGGAAGATGACTCCACTTTCCCTTGCTATCAGATGGAGAGGTTCACAGGCCACGTGCACGGCTGTCTGAGTGCCAGCTGTGACTGGGGAGGAGTCAAATCAAGCACTGTTTGGAGACAAGGCATCTTGACAGCTGGTTCACGCCTACCTTTGCCACCATTGACTGGCAGTGCTAACACTGCCAATCAACTGATTGAAGACTTTCAAACAAATGAAAAATTTTGAATTTCCAGCAATTATTTTTCCCCCCATCATTTATGTTTTTCTCCCCACTGTGTACCAACAGCATGTGTCTGGCAATCTCCTGTTGCAATGAGAAATGCCCCCAAATACCTCAGACACACAGGGGTATTGAACATAGCAACTGAAGTAGCTCTGAGCTTCCCCTCTGATGTGGAAGATCAGCCCAGCCAGCTACAAGTCTCCAAGGCAATGTAGGATTTGAGCTGGAAGCCATTTGCTCTTCGTGTGGCTGATCCACCTTTAGGAAGGTTAGGACAACTGTTACGTACCTTTGACATGTAGAGGGTCTCCCAGGTATTTGAGGGCTCCAAGAGCTGAGCCATGGCAAGACTACGCTAAGGCAGGAAAGGATACAGAAAGCTTTTCCTATAAAAAAAAGGTCCCAACCATGATTGTGAAGACTTCATTGTGCCAGGCAAGTGCGAAACAGCTGCAAATTGCTACCTTACTGAAGGCACTCCGGTTGGCACCTTGGGACATAACAGCACGGGGAGTACAAAGCAGGGACATCTGAGGCCCTGGTTTCTTGTAATGGAAGCTGAGGGTCTATAGGATCCCATGTCCCTGCAGGAATCAGTAAATCACTCTCTTACCACTATCTATTAGAGCTCAGAGTGGCACAGGACTGAGTGTGATATTTCACCCTCCTGCACTGCTGGGTCCCTGAAGCCTGAGCCATACAGCCCTTCCAGTGCCCCTTCCCTAGGCAGCTCTTGACATATCCTCCCTCCCCTGCACAAGTGGAGGAAAAGACTGAGAAGGATAAGAGAGGAGGTGAAGGGGAAAAGAAAGAAAAAAACTCAGCCTGAAAGACAATCACAGTCTTTCAGACAGTAGAAAGTCAAGCAAGGAAAAGACCCTTCAAAAAAGGTCTTATTGCAGCATCTGTAAGCGGCTTAGGTTACCCGAGACTCTCTAGTGATTCAGAAGACTTTGACCAAGAAAGTTAAAGCCAGGGATGATCAATGAGCCTCTGCAAGCAGCATCGCATCGGGTTACCTGCTGAGTGCAGCGGGAGCTACACTTTGTAACTTTTTCATTTTTTTTTTTCCTGGTCTGGCAATGAGTCTGAGCACGGATAACAAACCTCCCTCCCCCTCCACACTAATCCCACACTCCCTAGAAAACAACTTGTTTAAGTGCCTTTTTTCCTCCATATCATGTTAGAAACGAGAACTGTAATTTCTGGATACACAAGTACCCTGCAGCTACAAGGCGGACGGGAAGAGCTGGAGAGCAGGAGGATGTGGAGGGCAACCTCCCAGCTTCTGGGGTAAGTGCCTGCTGCCAGAGGACAGCATAAAACCCTTGTGAACAGGGCTGTTCTTTTGTGGGGAAACCAAAAAACTCTCACACGGCTTCTCAAGTGTCTCATAAATACCGTCGCCGCTGCTGCAGCTATTCAATTAATCCATGGTCAGCTCAGACTGAGTAATTGTGCATACCAGATTTTGGTCATCCCTTGACCAACCCAGAGCCCACCAAAGGGATCCAGGAAGGTGGCTGGTACGGCCCATATCTGAAAGCCTTCTGTCATTGCTTCTTCATGGGGTGAGGATGCCTACAGGAGGCCACTGCATCCTATTCCCATGGTTCAGGAGTAGGGGGGCCTCTCCTGGCACGTGCTCTTTAACTGGGGTGCAACTGGGGTGCAAAGCCAACAGAGCCAACTTGGATCCTTAGGTGAGGTTCTTGGGTGCCAGAAGGACACACAAAGGACATGTGCGGCTCCTCACAGATGAGCAGAGGAATGCAGAGAGCAGAGCCAACTCCTGGCTCTCCTACCTCCACAGTAGGACAGACTGGGGATGCTTAAACAAACCCTCTTCCCTCCGCAGCAAATGTCAGTTCCTCCAAACCAACCGTGTTTGTTGACCGCCTGCTTTGCTTTGTCTCTAGAGCTGGTGAAGACTTCTGGGGGAGAAAGAAATCACGGATGTCCAAATGTTTCAATTTAATGAAAAAAAAAAAAAAAAGTAATGCTTCACTTCAGAACGACTTTTTACTTTGAAATTTTAAGCAATTTACTAAACCTGAAATAAGATCCCAAAATAAGAACTTCTGAGGTCTAAAGGAATCATTCTCCAATTACTAAATGGTATCAGCCCCTTCTAAAATGACTTTCAGGAACATTTCTTATTAAAATAAGTAAGGCCCGCTACAAGCTGGAAAAAAAAGTTTTGAAATATCACAAGTCCTCCCAGAAAATGGGACTATTTTCCTCTCTGATTGCAACTTATGACCTGCCAGCCAAGGAGTCCCCATAACAGCAAGGACGGATCCCAGAGCAGAAGGAGGCTGGTGCCGAGGGGCTGCAACCTCCCTTAAGGACAGCTTGTGCATGTTCAGCTATTCATCCCAGAATTAGACAGAGGCTACATGAGGATGAAATGAGGCAGCACAGCCAAAATCTAGAAGTGGCAGCTAACACAACAGAGCCTGGAAGAGGTCCCTTCTGCACCCAGCAAGGTCAGCGTATTTCCCCTTTATAAAGTGTTGCCTCTCCTTATAGGGATGCTGCTGCTCTTCTGCCCCAAATATCCATTCTGCTGGCGGCTGGGGTGTTAGGCACAACACAGAGATACCGTGCAGGGCTGAAAACGTGCGTTGTCACCACGTGCACATGGATCAGCGCTTGTGCACTTCTGCTCTGGAGCTAGTGCTGGGCCAGGAAGGGATAGAAAGGGATCATTCAGCTGCAGAAGGGTTTATCCCTCCTCTGGAGACAAAAAGCATCGCCTATCTCTGCCCCTCTGCATGTGAGGAGGAAAGGAAATAGAGGAGGGTAAGAGTTTGGATGTGGATGGAGACAGAAGAAACTTGCCAGGGGTTTGGAGGGGTGGTCAGATATTGGATGGCATCTTTGGACGCTGCTGCATCTGACATAGGAGGAAGCTGCAATTCATTTCAGGCTTGGAGAAAACTTTGCTCTGCTCTCATCCTTCTCTGTAGCCCCACGTTCGGGCTGGTGACATTGCTGCGACCTTGCAGCTAGGCATGGAGTGCCTCCGTGCCAGCTATTAGCTTTTCAGCCTGGTTCCTCCCCCCGTGCCTTGCTCCCACCCCAGCCCTTCGCCTTTCCCTGGAGACCCATGCAGCAACCGAGCGCCACATTTTCAATTTGCACCAACTAAATGATTCATCGCTGCCTAAAGAGGCCTGAACAGAGCCCAGGAGGGGAGCCGAGCTGTAGCAGGGGAAGTGGGGGGGGACAAGATTGGGGCTAAAGATACAGAGACAAAAAGCTCTGGTGACCTGCTCTATATCGTCTCTCCTTTTCTCGGGGCAGAAGCCAATCAATCCTCCCCCCCTCCTTTCTCCTGCAGCCGTCTGTGGGTCTGTCTGTCTCTTTCTCTCTCAGCAGACTCGAGTTTCTCGGTGTAAGGTTAGGACAGTGGAGCCATGGAAATCGATTCCTGAGCCCTGGCACACTGCCCTCCACGCAGACAGCCCAGCTCCGCTGTGAGACGATGGATGGAGAGCCGTCCCCAGGCGTCCCCAGACCTCTCACGTGGCGGGAGCTGAGGGTAGCTTGGAAATGGGGGTCTGGGGAAAAGGGTCTGCATCAGCCCTTGAAGTGCAAATCCCAAAATAAGAGAGACCCACATGGGAGAGACAAAAAGATAGATGCTGTACCCCATCTGGCAGTTTTCACCTGTCTCCCAGTCTACCACGGTTCCTCTTGATGGGTTATACTGGAGGAGAAAGATGAGTGAAAGGCATGGCTTTGCCCACAGGCAATCTGGTTTCCAGTACCACTCTACCCCAGGTCTGGCACAGCCCGACTGCCTCCTCCATCCCCTCCACAAAACAGCTCCCACATCAGCATGGCTGGATTCAGCCGTGCACTGGAAAGCCCCTGGGATTCCTGACCGGGAGGGAAGAGGGAAGGGTTAACACTCAGGAGGGGAAATGCTTATGGCACATTTCTGCGTGCGGGAGTCATTGACAATGCATCCCACTTGAGGAAAAGTCTGTTAATGAATCTTAAGGGGTTCTGATGTGCAAAAAGTTCTAATAAGACACAGTATTATGGCACTCTTACCCTGAATATCCTGCACAGCCAAACTTTGTTGAATGGGATGTAATTGGCTCCTCTGCTCTCAGGGCTACCTAAAAGGATGAGGAAACTGAGACCCAGAGAGGAACACCTGGGGCTGCACTGAAAACCCCTTCCAAACTAGGACTGGAAATTAGATTTCTTGACTGCAATGGAAACTAGGGGGAAGGAACACACTGGAGTAGGATTTGATAACGTTTGCCTTCCAACTGCTTCAAAAAAATCCACAGGGAATTAATCTCAGTGACCCTGCTGCAAGGTACATAAATAAGAGGTGCGACTCTTTTCCAGATAAGGAAACAGAGGTTAAGTGACCAGAGGGAGGAGGACATGGGGATCCTGCTGTCAACGAGGTCCAGACTGCAAGGCCAAACTTCTCCTTGAAGGACCGTGTCTGTATGGGGGTTTCTTGTTCTAACTGAGTCGATACCATCACCCTCACACATCACCAGCCATCACTTTTCTGACACTCCTTCACAATGAGCTGCTGGGCAATCTGCAGTTGTCTCTGCCCTTTTGAGCTGCTGGGCAATCTGCAGTTGTCTCTGCCCTTTTCTCTCCTTTTGGGGATTTATTGCTGGATATACTGATTGCTTGTTGCCACTGACCCTGGATGGCAGGAGATGAAATATCTAGCATTGCTGTGGTACAATCAATGGCCAAATTCATGCTTTCCTATACTGCTTGTACATAGTCTGTGCTGTCCCTCCATTGACAGCAAAACACACAGTGCTCTCTCGGATGGATGCAGGATAACATGAGATGGAAACATACTATAGAGCTGTATACCACTTGGAAATATCTCCAGGTCATCAGGGTGAAAGTTCCATGGGTTCATGCCTACCAGACCACAACTCAGGACTGGTTTGCCAAGGATCCCTTGAATGATTCCAGAGCCTGAGTCAAGTTTCTGGACAAGTTTTGGGATGGATTACCTAGACCTGATCTGAAATTAAGCAGACTGTCATGGCTTTGGATGAGGGTCACGCAAGCTAAAGAGCATCCACAGAAGGTTGGAATATGGTACAGGTCTGTTCCCTTTTCTTCTGTTCCAGAAAGGAGAGGTAGCAAAGAGGATCATTTCAGCTGGATCACTGTCTCCACCAGGAGAGTTTGCAATGCAACAGGAAGAATTCAGAGGTGAACTCAGCAGGAGAAGACAGACACACTGCAATACATGGTCCATCAGAAAAACCCTTCATCACTGCCAAGGACACTGTGAGACTTGGAGTGACAGCACCCTGCAGACCCACGTCTAGCTGGAGACGCTGGTTAGACAGATCCAATGCACTTTCCAGCCACTGTCTCTGCTGAGAGGTTCTTGGCAAATGAGACCACCCTGCCACTCATAGCCAGGAGCTCAGCCAACCTGACACCTCCCTCTGCACAGCTTTGGCAGAGGGCTCTCTGCAGGAGATCAATGGCAGTGAAGGCTGCAGAGAGAAAACTTTGAGATCAATAGCATCATTAAAAAGCCTACAGAAAACAAAGCCAATGAACTAATCTCCCAGTCCTGAGGACACCTGGATCCAGTGCTCCTTGCAAGGCACTGGATAAGCCAGTACCGTAGAATAATGAAATGGTAAAATGAGGTCCACTCTTGGCCTGTTATACAGAACCCCAAGAATGTGGATATAGATAAATTTGCTCAGCATCCTGGCCAGATAAGCCAAATGAGCAGTTTGGCTCATTTGTGCTCATTTGGCACAGTTGAGTTGACCCACACAGGACAAACGCTCAACTTCAGGGTCAACATTTTCCCACAGTGAGCATACAAACCATAAGGTCCCCTTGAAATCTAACTTGGACTGGACCCCATGATGCTTACAGGGACCTGATTCCTCTCTAAGGGCAATGGACATCATGACAAGTCTGAAAGGGGAGAGGTTCAGGTCAACAGTGGAAAGTTGGAGGTGCTGAGACAAGCGTCTGAGCCAGGCTACCAGTCAGAGCCAAACTGCCTTAAGCAATGGAAACAAGAAGGTAATTGTTGAGCTGCTGGAGGGTTTGATTCAAAGCACATCAGGGTAGACAGGTGCTTTCCTGGTGCAGCCAGCAGAGTGTGGATCAGGTGGCTGAGGAGATCTGACCAGTCTTTACCACCCTTCTCTCCCCTTGTCTTCCAAAAAATGCTTCTCAGTTAAACAAAGTCTCCCCCAGCAAGTCCCAGAGACCTTGCTGGAGGTACCTGGGTGACTCATTGACTCATCTGGCTCAGCCAGGGACTGAGGCAGCATTTTGCATCTCTGCCATGTGTTATCACAGCCGTTGAGGGAAGATGGTTGGGGGAAAAGCAGGGCTGGGCCGGTGGCAAACACCAGCAGGTACTTACGTGTTGTGAAGAACACACCATCCACAGTGAGGGTCGCCTGAGCCCAAGCACTCGCTGCAGGTCTCGTACTGGCTACACGACTCCACGGGCACCCGAGTGAGCTGCAGGAGGAAAGGGGACAACCTGTCAGGCTTTTCACAGGACTCTGCAATGCCCATAATGACTTGACAGAGGTGCCACCCTCCCTGTCCTCTTCCCCTGATGCCTGTCCTCCCAGAGGGACATCCCTGCAGAGCTCGGCAGGCCTGGGGCAGACAGAGGGATGTGGCTGCAGATTGCTCCAGAGTTCAGCCTGGTGCAATCCCTGTCCAGATCATCACTTAACTTGGTGCAACCCCTGTTGAGATCAGCACCTCCCCTGTGGCCTTCCCCTCTTCCCCACGGCCTTTCACACTTCATTGCCAGACGACCTCACTTGCACAGTTTCACAGGGAATCAGCAAATCAGGCAGGCTGTGTGCAGACTGTGGTGACCTGGTACCTTGAGACAATTAAACAACATGTGATCTTCTGCAGCAAGTTAAACTCACTGGATCTCAACGCTCTCCTACACTCTGGTTGTGGACCCTGTTGCTTTCCGGCTTCCTGTAAGAACTGAGGTCTCGTGATGTCTTTGTCTCCCTCCCATGACCTCCCGCACCACCACCAGTCCCAGGAGAGCATCAGCTCCACTCCCCATTGCCCGTGCATCTTTCCAACCATCAGTTGTCCCATCCCTGGAGAGGTTGCTCCCAGCAGGAAAAGGACAAAGGCTACCAGCCCGAGTATTGAATGAGCTTGCTGTCACCCTGACTTTGCAGCTCAGAAGGCATTAAAGGTGGACCTGAAACACCCATCTACTGCCAAAATAGTGCATTTTATTATCTTTTTATTTTCCTTCATCCTTTTTAATTAAAGTATTTCAGTCAGAGATTTCAAAGACAGAAGGAACTGCCTAGCCTGACCTCCTGTCTAACGGACCACAGCCTTTTGATTCCTATAGGTTTTGTAAGCCCCTTACTTCTTCTGAAGCCAAACGTACAATTCGGGCCCAATGACCTGATAGCCTCTTTTCCATTGAATAAGCTTCAGAGAGCTTCTATAATATACAGTCAACTGTCAGCGCCTTCACCCCAGCTCATGTCAGCAGGGAGAGTTTATTCCTTCAGATGATATAGTGTGGTATTATCCTGATGAAACACCACTGAGAACTAGCAACTATAAACTGCAGAACAGTTACTCGTGACAAATGACAAGGGAATACACCTGGGTCCTAGTGACAATTTTTTACTTGGTGCAACATTCAAGAGAGTTTGAGCTGTGAAGTGACAGATTAAGATTCATTCCGATTGCATCTGTAAATTAACCAAGAACTGGCTTTTATGTATAAATATATATCAGACAAAATTCCAGCTATTTATGAAGACCTTTTCTGTTTGTATCAGAAATTGTCTTCCTAACCCCTATACAGACACCCCACATGGTAGTTGATAGTCTATGAGCAAAAGCTGAAAATCTGTATTTTTACCTCTGGCAGGTGGCAGTAGCTTTAGAAAACTTCAGGTAGAAATATGATTGGATTTATTTACCATTGCACCATTGCCTGTGTCAAGTCACCCAAAGAAACCAACTGCGGCTACTGAAAGCTTTTCATGAAAAAAAGAGAATGTGAAAAAAAAAACCCAACACAAAACCACCTTTCTCAAATTGAATCTATTGCCATGAGCATAAGAACATAATACAGGACAGACCACAGAGCAACGAAAATGGGAAGATCAAATCAGGGAGCGAGTCATTCAAACTTCTGTAAGTATCAAGAAGTTTCAAAGGTAAGATGGCTTGGCCGTGAATGCAATTGTTCCACCTTCCTTAAGCTTCAGGTCAAGAAGGTATCAGCTGTTCATCAAATATAAATTGTATGCTCCAGGATTTCATCCAATTAGACTTATGTTGAACCCAATAGTCTGTGTTGCATCCAACTTCCAAAAAGACATGCAATTTTTTACAAGAAGACATCAAGGGGTGGAGACCTTATAATTTCTTCTGTCAGCCATTCTCACCTGCTATTTCCACCTGAGAAAAATATATTGTGAATTATTTTTCCTTGATCACACCTAGCTTGACCGTGTCTGCACTGTAAACATCAGAGTACTTGCCGAAGAGGCAGATTAATTCAGTTTTGAAAGACTGTAAATCTGCCATTCCTCAGTCCAGATGCAATTGATTCTGTAATCTCCACCTTGTAATTAGAAATTTGTGAACACAGTTGGGATTGGCTATGCAGTTCCTATCCAAACTACCCTCAGTTTAACATACGGTGCTGCTCGATTTATCCTCATTAGCTGTAGATAGTTTTTCTGAATCTCAGTTTCTGAGGTAGTTTACATCTGTCTCATAGAAGTGAGCCTTGGTTAAGAAGTTTAGATCAGAACATGCACTTTTCCAGCATCTAGTGATGTTGGGTTTGAATGTTCTGAGTCAAAATCCACTTGTGACTATGATATATGTACAAGAAAGAAGTCCCAGAGGACTGAAATTTGCTATTTCTTTGCAAATTACTACAAAAAGAGTAGATAAAAAGCGGTCTCTGTAGGTTTTATTTATTTATTTATTTATTTATTATTATTATTATTATTAGATTAGCCGATAAAGGATATCCAAGCTCCTTTCAGAGGCAGGAGGAACCTACTGGGAATCCAGATATTCACCTTTGCAGAAGTGCTTCCTTTTCAGTGTACTTAGGGTACTCGGTCTCGACAGGGTATAGATTGTACGTTGCCTAGGAGCACACCTTGCTTGTGTCTCTGTCCCAGCGAGCACAGCTGTGCAGTAGGAGCTTGCACCAAGCTACATCCCGCATCCTGTCAAGCACACCAGAGTAGTAGGTGTCCTGTGCCACCGTTTGCATTGCTATGTGTTATTCCTGCTATATGAGACCTTTTATGAGCTCACCTCAAGTAGCTTTATTGTGAGATTAATTAAAATTGTATCATGCTGATAAATGTCTTGGGCTGTAAGTGTCAGACCTTCTAATTAATAAAGAAAGGAACTACAAAAAACAAAGGAGCTGCGACTGAAAGGAAAGCCACCTAGGGGTCGTCAGCTGAAAAGAAAAAGAACATCAAGCAAATAAGGCACATCAGAGGTCGTATTTTCCTTTGGAACATAAACTGTAATTAATTCAGCTCAGCTTTCCAAGTTGAAAGTTTTGAGAACTGACCGTGCCCCCTGGGAGCAGTCAGCTTTTTATGCTGCCCCTCAAATATCTGAAAAAGAAAAGTCCATGCAACCTCCCAATTACAGTGCCTTGTCATTATCCACGATGAAGGGACTAGACAGCGCTGAAGGTTGAAATCTCCATTGTAAACCAGACTGTGATTACTCCTTCCACCCTTTATGCATCCTTGGAAAGTCTAACAAACTTTTCAAGGTCATTTCCCAACCTTGGTGAGGCTCCCTACCGCTGGTCTTTCATTGGGGTGGAACTTGGATTCAACATTTTGCAGCAAATATAACCAGGGTTTCATCAGACAGAGGATTAACAAAAGCAAGGTGTCCTTCATTTTGTGGCACTATGAGCCAGGTTAGAGTGATTTATATTCCTGCAGTGGTCACAGCTTAACTGATGTTTTGGCCTCACTGTGCTGGAGCAATATATGGATGTAAGAAGAGGCTGCTGTTGTTTTAAGGGTTTATATCCCATATGTGATGAAGTACATATCCCCATTTTATCAGTGAGGCTGAAAGTGAGGCCTCATGCAGCTGAAGTAGGTGCTATCTAAATCATAGAATCACAGAGTCATAGAGTAGTTTGGGTTGGAAGGGACCTCTAAAGGTCATCTAGTCCAACCCCCCTGCCGTGGGCAGGGACATCTTCAACTAGAGCAGGTTGCTCAGAGCCCCGTCCAACCTGACCTGGAATGTTTCTAGGGATGGGGCATCCATCACCTCTCTGGGCAACCTGGGCCAGTGCTTCACCACCCTCTCAGTAAAACATTTCTTCCTTATCTCTAGTCTGAATCTATCCCCCTTTAGTTTAAAGCCATTCCCCCTTGTCCTGTCACAACAGGCCCTGCTAAAAAGTCTGCCCCCATCTTTTTTATAAGCCCCCTTTAAGTACTGACAGGCTGCAATAAGGCCTCCCCGAAGCCTTCTCTTCTCCAGGCTGAACAACCCCAACTCTCTCAGCCTTTCTTCACAGGAGAGGTGTTCCATCCCCCTGATCGTTTTTGTGACCCTCTTCTGGACCCGCTCCAACAGGTCCGTGTCTTTCTGATGCTGAGGGCTCCAGAGCTGGATGCAGTGCTCCAGGTTGGTGAAGATGTGGGCTTAAGCCATCTGAACAAGTTCATGCAGGAAGTCCAGGAAAGAGCTGATTATTGAACACTAAGTTACTATGTACAACATATTTAGACTTTGAGTTCATTGAAATTTTGAAGAAATGAAGGTAAGGTTCTTATGGATCCCTGCCCACACACCTGATGGACATCTAGGAGCTGCTGTGCTTCCAAGGCAGCAGACTGGAGGGACAGATGATCTCTGACCATCTCTGAGGTAGGCAACATTTCCAGAGCAGCCAGCGCACCATGGGATTTCCAAGATGACTACTGTGCAGTGGGGAGTGTGAAAGACCCCGGTGCCTCAACACTAGCACTGTGCTTGAACAGGGGAGACCAAAGGGTCAGGACCTGTATCCCTCAAGCAGCTTCACCGTCTAGACTGTCCCCTGCTCACAGCTCTCTGGAGTGAGATGCAATCCCAGAGCCAGGGTTGGACAAGTGGTAAGTGCATCTGATGTCCTTCTCAAGGGCAGCAAGAAAACGATGAGCAGGTCCAGCTGCCGTAGCTGCAGCAGGATTTGAAAAGATATTTCACTTCATCAACACATTCATTCACAGGTCCCCAGAGAAATCGTTCATGAGTTTCTGGCTCACATGGACATCTTGAAAAATCTGGCAAGATCTGTAAACTGCTGTACAGTTCAGAGCTCACCTGCTACACACGATTTCAGGGCTTTTCACATACCACCAGGGCTGTCCTCACCTCTGATCCAGCCTAAATTCCAAACTGCAGCTTCTCCAGCTCCGAGCCTCACTTCCACCCTCTATTTCTAGTATGAATGAGTTACAGAAAGTCATTTACAACGAAATGATTGAGGTTTTTTGATCTGATAGACAGTAACAGCTAATCCTGTTAGAAATTTGGCTCCCGCTTCTGCCATTATAAATTCACAAAAGCCCCTGCTATGTGCTCAGTCATAATTTTCTGGATCCCATTTTTTACTTTTTTATTTCAATATACATTACTTTTTTTTCCCCTTAAACTGCCAACATTCTGGTCAAAACGTGAATCATTGCTCAATCTCTGCTGTTATAATTGGATGTTAATACAGCAGCGGGATTTATTCAGTCTGATGGAATAAGTTAATTTAAATGTATAAAAAGGCATCTTAAGTAGCCAATTTCCTTCCCAACAGTCAAAAGATACATTTCCAAAACACTGAACAGTGCCTCTGTCAAGCCATGTGGGTTCTGTGAATGCTGCTATCTTTCAAGACTCAGCCAGCCCTGAAAAACTGCAGAAAGATTAAGAGAGAAGCTTATTTTATTTCAAAGCCTTGAATAGAGTGTTCATGATAATACAGTTTATTAAATAGAGCAAGGGAAAAAACACCTAAGAGACCATGGGTGGAACCAGATTCTGCACCCTTAACAGAGTCAGTGAGGATGTTCGGTCACCTGCACGGCATCCCCGGATGCCAATTTTGATTTAGCCTGAATTATGGACAATGGGACCTTGAATTCCTCTGTCATGATTGAGATCCTGTGCCTCATCCACCTGGCCTACAAAATCAGCAAAAAGCAGGAACACAGAGAAGAAAAGCCCAGGCAGCTGAAGCACGTCTCAGTTATACTGGTAAGAAACAGTAAGACTGACACGCACGTAGATGCTGTAAAACTAGTGGGAGAGGGGATGCTCCTGCGGGGATAGAGATGAGGATCTGGGTTTGATTCCAGCCTGCCACTCCAGCATGATAAGTAAATAACTTGCCAGTCCTGCTGGGACAGGGAATGTCATTTCTCATCAGACACCCCCAAGCTCTTCCTCTTCATTGTAGCACTCTTCCCAGTAAATCCATGCTTACATACTTGGAAAACTGGAGGCTTTAATTAAGGAGAGTTAATTGGAAGCAGCAGCAGCTGTCAAGGACAACTGACACAATAATTAAACTGGGGGTCAATGTCCCGCTGTGTAGCAGGGTAAATTACCTGTCCAAATATACTTGTTCACAAAGGGCTTCCTACCTACAGTTGTGTGTGTGCTGCTTCTCCTCCTCTCCCCTTTGCTGCACTGAGCTGTCCTGCGCATCTTTGGTGAGAGACGCCTTTACTCTGGCGTTGCCAGAGCAAATCCCCAGCCACAATCACACGCTACTCACACAAACAGAGGTAAAGCAAGGAGAGATGTAGAAAGATTTGATGCCCACAGCCTCTGTGCCAATAGCCCCAGAATCCTTTAGAGTAAGAGAGATGTCAGTTCCCATCAGATGCTCTCACAATGAGATTGCTATTGGTGCTCCTACAGCAGCGCGATTTTCTTTGCACCCCTTGCAGTCCAATTCTCTTCTCCATGCCTCCCTTGGCAGAACCCTGCTTTACAGCTGGCTCAGAAAAGCCAAGTTGGGGACTTTGGGAAGGCTTCATTTCTGATCCATCAAGTCTGTAAATCTTGCAGCTTGTGGGGAACAGCTCCGGCACAGGAGGTGTGCAAAGCAAGGGTTTTGCCTTCTCACCAAAGTCTGTCTGCAATATCAGAGTCTAAGTCTTAGCTAGAAATCCAGGCTCTGCTGAAGGAGAGACCTTTGGCAGAGCAAGATTTGTCTGCTCTCTGTTTTAGATGTCTACCCAGGGATGAGATAAATCACACCCTGGATGTTCCTATGTCTATCCACTGAATATAAAGGGGTCTAGACAGCCAGGTCAGATGGAGACATTTATAATGTGCACGTTGAATATTGGGTGAGGTGAATCTCACATCAATGCCATACTTAATTTTCTGCTATTCCTGTAATCTTGCCACTGCAAACAATCCCCAAACATGCTAAGCTCTCCCCTCTTCCTAATTGTAGCACCAGAATAACCAGTCACAATACAAAATGCATTTTCTTTGATCACTGGGAGAGTGGTAGAGGAAATCCACTGTGTTACATAGCTAGAAAACTGTTCCAGGAACTCAAAAGACCTTGTGTGATGACACGGACTGTGTTTGAACAAGTGCCTTTCACCATCTGCTCTGTAAATACAACCCTCATGCTTTGCTGCATCCACGCTCATTCCT
>NW_008825160.1:1726083-1730996 GCF_000699105.1 Pygoscelis adeliae
TCAGATAGCAAAGATTATCTCAGCCCTTTTCTCAAAGGCTGGGCAGCTTCCCAGGTTCCCCTTTCACAACTGCTCAGCCTACGCCCTGTGCTGTCCCTTCTTCAAAGAAGTCTACCACGCCGTAATGACTCTTGCCCCAAAAGCATCAATGCATGAGGACAAGCTAGGGACATGCCATCCTGCTACGAGTACGGCTGGCAACCTGGAGGTTGAAAAGCGTGTGTCCAGAGGTTTCAGCATTAAATCTCATTCAGCTTTCCTCCAAATTCATTCTTGTTTTTTCCTTACCAAGACTGCAAAACTCTTCCTCAGCTGGGATGGCAACAGTGCATCCCATCAGCATGCTGATGTGCTCTCTATACAAGGCAGGAAGTTTATTAGGAATCCTTGATGTAAAAGTCACTGTTCACCAGCTTGGAGGTGTGGAAGGAGTGTCAAGTGATTTTACCCAAGCCTGATGAAACCAGACACCGTCTTACCCACCCTGCAAACCACCAGCTCTGGCCAACTTTCTCTGCCTGTAATGTTCAATCTGTATTTCTCCCTGCCAGGTCCAGGTAGCTTCAGATCCCCCCTGTCTTGTTTTACTGCTAAATCTTTATCCCACAGTCAAGTGTTTCGGTCTGTAAACTGTAAAACAAATGAGGTTTGGCTAAATGTTTGTGTTCCAAAGCCTTCAAAATAGAGCGCCTCATGTCACAATTAAGGCAGGGCCAGCCCAGGCTTAATGAGAGCCGGTGCCTGTGTGGTTACTGAAGCATGCCTGCCAAGCAAGGGATAGATCGTTATCCAGGCTCTATAAAGACTATATATAGATTTAATTGGGACCTGTAATGAAATTTATGTCACTGCAATGGGCTTCCTCAAAGTCCAGCATCACTTGAAGACTCCTGGTGGAGGTGTGAGCAGTTAAAGCACACAGGGAGAAGTTACTAGTTGTTTCTAATGGTTATGGCTACTTTCCAGGTCACCTTGTTCCATCATCTTTCCAGACGTTGCCATCCTCACTCTCAGTTATCAAGGAGCATCTTCCTGCAGATTCATTCACCTCAGCAGCCCCCTCAGATAGTGTATGGTGTCTCCTTTTTGCCAACTCCCATTGATTTAATCCTATCACCACTCCAAATCCCACCTTTATACCCTGATCATCTCCCTGGGTTAAGATGTCTTCATCCCAGTGCCTGGAGGATCATTGCTTCAGCTCTGTCCCCAGCCACCCTCACTCCCTCTTGGATTTCTAGCTCCACCGCTTGATGAGCCATGTGGTTCATGAAGGATTGATCATGTTGATCTAATTCCCTTGTGCAGGATTATACGACCCCTACAAACATTGTCAAGCTGCAGAAATCATGGCAGACAGACAGTTTGAAAAATGCCCTTTTCTTCCGTTGCGATCAGACTGCAATAGCATACAAAAGCAGCTGTACTGGTTGGGATCAACAGTCCACATAACCCAGTTCCTTGTCCTCAGCCATGGCCTTGTGGCACTAAGGAAAGCATACGAACAGGGTAAGCATATATGATAAGTCTCCAGTAGCCGCCCAGCCTTTGGCTATTTTCATTCAGGGGAACTTCTGAATCTTATGTGTCTCTATTCCATAACCTGAACAGATCTTTCTTCAATTTTCCAGTTTATCCTTGAAATGACATTGACTTTTTGCATCCACAGCATGTTTTGGCAGGGAGTTCCACAGTTCCAGAGCCCACTGCTTGAAGGAATCACCTCCTCTGGTTTGTTCAGGACTTGATTTTCAACAGTTTAATTTAATGCCCTGTAATTCTTGTATTTGCAGAGGTGGTGAACAGTCACTTCCTATCCATCCCCTTCTGCCATTCATAATTTCACCAGTCTGAACCATACACCCCAACTCACCTCTTCCCAAGCTGAGGAGTTCCTGCTTCTTCAGTCACACCCCACATGGAAACCACTTCATACCTCTGATCATCCTGGTTCCCTTTCTCTTTTGACCATTTATTTACCCTTGTTAGCCAAATGTTGGGCAAAAGGAGAGGCTACCCGGGGACCTAGGTCATCTCTTTACAGCCTTCTCCACCTCTCTCCTCCCTGGACTCTCAGGCACTGACCACATCACCAAAACCTATTAAGCTACTGCCTTTAACAGGGTGCCACCTCTCAGCTTGAGGCACGAGACCGTGCGTATCCTTCAGGCTCATCTCAGCTGCGAAAGAAAACACATCAGCTTAAACCGTGATTAGGACTGCTTTATCACAGGCTCAGCAAATGGCAGGTAACTCGTAAAGCTGCGTGCACTCGATTGCTTTTAACGATGTGAGCATACAGTGGTACTGAGCTTCACACAGCTCCTCAGAGGACACGCTTCTCCTTGCCACGAAAAGGGGCATTTGTTTTGTTCCCAGATACCCTCGCACATACCCCCACCTTCAATCTCTTTCCTCTCATCACTGCCTCCTCTCCTTTTATAAGTCATTCTCCATGCAGTGCCATCAAATCTCGGCTGACACGAGCTCTGCAGCCTGCCACAGGCAGCATCAATTGAAGCGATAGCATCAGCTGAAGAGTTATGAGGTCACGCTGGTTAATCTGCAAATCAAAAACTTAAGATCTGAGGCAGGGAGAGCCATGATAACCATTGCCTGCAGTTGATCCTGAGCTGCAGCAAACATACACTAACCCAGCCTAGAGACACAAAACTGGGACTTTCCAGGGCTATTATAATCCCTCTGCCTCTCCAGAGCACTCACCACCAACAGTGGTGCTGAGAGTTTCAGTCAAGAGTTAACCAAGATCCAGGGAGGAAATGTGAAGCAGGCTCTTCCCGAGCCCTTAAATATATCTCTCAGTTTATTAAACGAGAGAAAACCAGACAGAGCTTACTCCTCAGCTGACGCCTGTGAGAGCTCGGTGTGTTCTCAAGGTTTGGGTGGTAATTAGTGCTGCCAAAAAGACAACAACCAGGCAGAGATGCAGGCACCTATTTTGGGGCATATCTATTTGCCTTTAGATATCTCTGCTGTTTGTTTCAGCGTGGAATAAGTGAGAAGAAGTTCCTGGCAAAGCCCAGCTCCCTCTCTGCAGCACTTTAAATTGTGGAGGGCTTGAAATGCAGAATTCCTACCGAGGGTTGCACCATCCCAGCCCTCAGTGCCCATATTTCAATGGATTAAGTACATAACCTAGTGCAGCAAGCACTACACATGTTTTCCCAGCTTTCTCAGACATTCATCTTGCCATAAAATGAGAGTTCAAGGACATTTAATTCAGGGTTCATATAAATGCATAGCATTTAAGGTCAGAAGGGACCATTAGATCATCTGTTCTCACCTCCTGTACATCACAGGCCACTAAATTTCTCCCATCTACCCTTATACTGAACCAAATAATCTGGTTTTAGCTAGAGCATATTGCCTAGAAAGACCTCCCATTTTGACATGAAGATACTAAGAAATGGAGAATCCTCCATTTCACGGGTAGTTTGTTCCAGTGGTTAATCACTCACACCATAGAAAGCTTGTACATGCCTTACTTTTCATGTGAATTCATCTGTCTTTGGCTTCCAACCACTGATTCTTACTCTTTTTTTCTTCTCTAGATTGAAGAGCCCTTTAAGCCTGCTGTTTTCAGCCTGTGAGGATGCTCAGACATGCGAATTGAGTCATTCTTCAATATTCCTTCTGATAAATTAACAGACTGAGATTCTTTCAATCCCTTTGAGGAAATCATACCTTCCCGCTCCCTACAAATAATTTTTGTGGGTCTTTAGTGCTCCTTTTCCTATATCTCGGTGCTCTTTTACAACAGGAGACTCCAGAGCGGACCGCAGAACATGACTACTACTTGCCCACTCTCTTGGACTCCTCCAAGGATGCAAGATGGTGTCAGCCTGTTTCTGCTGCAGGCTAGACTAGGAGAAACCCTTTGCAAGGATGTAAACAAATGACCCACTCATCCATTTCAGTCATTGCTTTCTAGGATGCATCTCCCACTTTCCACCTGACCTGCATCCCGGCTTACGAGACAGAGAAGTTTGCATTTGCTTTGTTTGAGGGAGCCAAAGTCACCCAACCACTCTGTCCTTACCATCGTTAACGCTGAGCTAATCATTGCACTACTGAATATTTTATCCACAGGATTTAATATCAACTTCCCACTCATTCATGAAAATTTTCAATAGCTTTGGGCCCAATATTGATCCCTGGAGAATATTACTGGGAAAACCCTCAGGCTGTTTGAGAGCTGCCAAGTATTAAGCCATTTCAGAGATTTTTTTTGCTATTTTTAGCTTTTTTTCTTTTAATGGGAACAGGCTGTGGTGTTGGCTCAAGTGTTGTACGGCAAGGTAAAGACAGGGCATCCACACAATAAAACTTCATTTCCTCAAAGAATGAAATATATCTTATTTTTCATAAAAATATGCCATTTGGCCCAATTCAGGAGTAAGCATCAGGAGCTTCAGACTTATCCAGGGACTTTACTACTTAATATTACCCCTGAAGCAGGGGTCTCACTGATGCACTTAAATTATTAATATATTCCCTAGGTTATTTGATATAGGGCATTTCAGGTCTCAGATGTGCAAAGTCACCCTCAGAGGGGCCCTGCACTATCCAGTGTCAGTATATTGTAGCTTTACACCTGTCTAAAATGCCTCGGTGAATAGCCCGAAATTAGATAGAATCAATCTGGGCACTGGAAACCTGTGGGGCTGTTAGGAGATGTGGTTCCTGAGGCTCAGATGACCCCCAAAATTGTGGTTGCCCTGTGACTACAGGCACCGCAGAGGTGCAGCAGCATTGATACAGCTGGTTTTGTATCATCCAAAAGCATGCACGGGTCATCCTTTCTCTTTACTGCTGGTGACAACTCTGAATTCAGGCCTTTGCATGGATCCCTAAGCTTGTGCAGCAGCACATGAGGTGCGTCATTCCCCCAA
>NW_008825160.1:1731034-1738962 GCF_000699105.1 Pygoscelis adeliae
TGTAATTTTTTCATATTTTTCTCCAGCCAAAGCAGAAGGCTGAGACTCCCACTGCGCCTTTCTTTTTATGGAAAGACATACATGGCGCCCGGATTTCTTGGGCAAAAAAAGCTGGCATTAGGAGCTGTAGAGAAACAGAACTTTTGTCCCTGTAGATAACTGACTCAAACCTGATCTAAGGGCTTCAACACTCCCCGGTACCTCTTTGGTACCACATGAAACAGCAGGACCTCATTTCAGCTCCTTGCTGCCAGGCATTGAACTCACAAAAGCTGCTGCTGAGCAGGAGCGCTGCCCGAGGTGGGCAACAACCAGGTCTGGGGGGGGGTGACGGTGTTGGATGACTGCAAGATGAACACTGCCAGCTGGCCTGCACTTAAAGCACAGAGACCCAAGGGGCCCCACAAAGCCTTTGCCAACTCCATCCAGGTGGTTCCCAAACTGGCATCTTGAAAGAGAGCAGGACACTGAAGCATCTTAAAGGAGCCCTCCACCTCGATGATCAAAGCCGCGCTGGTTCCACGTCTCTTATTACACCTGCCTCCCTTGTGGGCATCCCTTACAAAAGCCCGCAATCTGATTTGGACTGGGGGATTCGCTCAGGTGCATTTCACAGTGCACACCGCTCCATGCAAAAAGAAAAAAAAGAATACCAATCCAAAAATACCCTTTTGTCCCCAGCCACAAAGAAGAAGGGAGGCCCGTTTGGCGCATAATGCAAGGGGAAAGAAATGAGAGAAAGGAGCAGGGCCAGGCCCTTGGAGAGCTCCTCTGAAACACAAGCCATGCCGGGCAGCTCAGAGGACTCGCTCCTCCTGTCCACCTCCGGCAGCTGGGACCGTGAAGCCCCCTCAGTCCCAGGGCAGCCCCAGCACCTCCCGGCAGGGCTGGCTCACAAGCACACCACCGGCATTTCAAGTGACGCTCGTGCATCTTGGCAGGACCTTGCTGACCCTCCTGGACCCTTTTATCCAGGTCTCCCCCACATCCCCCAAAGAAGCCAGTGGCTTCAAAGAGTTTGGAGCCTCCTTGCAGAGCTCAGTGCATCTGGCTTCCCTGTCTCGGTAGCTGTAGCAGTGCTACATCACTCCTCTTCACTCTCCCTTTTCTCCAGCTAATGCAAACATGCGCGCAAAAGGGCCAGCACTCTTCACCTGAGGTCCTCAGAGCCGTTCAGGAAGGGGATGGGGAACAAAAAGCATCAGGGATTAGAAGACAGTCAGGCATAGCACTGAAGTGGCTGTCCCAAGGCCAAACACACTTATGCCTTTATTGGCATGAGAATTGACACCAGTTTTACTAAAGCAATCTAGCCACTCTCTAAATACCACTGTGGCCACGCGTATCTTGGTTTAAGAAAAGACTGACCCTCTGATGCATGGACTGGTCAAAGAATAGACTGGTCAAAGTGGAGTGAAGCTGAGGTAGCTGAAATCCCCTCTCCTGAGGTCTGCGCACTGGATCTGGCCTCCTTTCAGCCACGACAGGCCCACAGCTCCCATAGGATCAGCAGAGACCGGAGGTATTGATTACCCAGCACCACGCTCCCTCTCACGCGTGCAGACACATGCGTGCATGCTCCCATGCATGCACACACGCGTCCCTGGGAGCCAGCTAATGGCATTTGCAAGTGCTGGCAGATTTATACCGTACAGAAAGGGGCTGTGGGGAACATTTTTTTATTTACCGGATTCCATTTCACACCGGTGAACCGTAAAATTGTAACTACGGCTTTTCTCCGTCTTTTACCGATCCATGATATCTGTCTGTCTGTCTCTTACCTATCCACATGCATGCAATGTGGCTGCAATAATGTATGTCCTGAAGGAACAATATCATCTCTGCTTCCCGAGGATTACAGCCTGCCTTTTCCACAAACAGCAACCCCTGCCCCTGGTTTATTAACCGAACAGCAGGCGTTGAGAAAAACCCTCACCAGCACAATCAGGAGAGTGGTTTCCTCAGCATTTATGGAGAGCAGGAAATTAGAAATGTATAATAAAACCAGAGGACAGCAGAGGATCAGTTTCAAACATCACCAGAATAACAGGTGACGAGGAGAGTTTCCTTCCAGTTGCTTGGGATTTTACCTGAGAAGAGCTGTATATCTCCTGCTTTAACTTTGTGAGTTATAATATCACCTTTTTGGCTCATGTTTTAGAAAAACACAAGAGCTCACGCTCCTGTTCCTTTATCTTCTCCAAAGGACACACAGATTTTATAGGTATCTGTCCCAAGGAGGGTGAAGGAAAAGTGATGTTTTGTACTTATTTTTTTTTTTGTTTCAGCCATTGCTCCTGAATCAGCATCTCCAAACATCCTTCCCTGTTTGGAGATCTTATTTATACTTTTGAGGACAGAAATAGTCTGTGAAGGAGGGAAGCCCAGCCAGGTAGGAACACAGCTCAAGTCCCTCCCTGGCCAGAGACCCACATCGGCACAAGTTATTTACTCTCCAATTCACTTCATCTAGCCAAAGCACCTCTGAAAGGGACATAAACACCATCCAGGACTATCTCTCTGCATCGCTTATGAAGGGAGCCTATATGGGAGGTGGCATGAATCTGGAACACGTTTTTTTTTCCGCAGGCACAGCAAGGGTTAGAGCATATCTGCAGCTCACAAGGATGTTGTGAAGCTCCGGGACCAGGGGATTGCCTGGCGCTAATGGTGGATGTTTAGAAAGGCATGTGCTGAATCCCTGGAAACATTTATCTCAGACGGTTTGTTTTCCTAAAAGATATGCAGTGTTGCTGAGCTGGGGGCTCAGAGCAGACGTCTCCCTGAGGAGTTCTATGACCCGAGTTACACAGATCGCATTAGATAATCACGCTGGCTCTCAAATCTCTTTTGGCTTTCAATTCTATGAATTTATAAGTAGTTGCCAAATAGTTTCAATGATAATTGTCATCCTGTGCTGCAAAGAGCTTAGCTAAGCATACAGACCTTATCTGAAGTGAAAACTTTTTATTATTATTATTATTATTATTACTACTACTACTATTATTGCAGATGGGTTTCGTCTTGCTCAGCTTTAAACTACATTTTCTCTATCATGATATAGATTTCAGAAGACAAGTTGCCTGACCCAGCGACCAGGCCTATAATGGGACTGCTACAGTAATTGCCATATTTGCAAGAAAAGTACGAATTGCTACTTCTAGATAAACTACACAGAGAGGGGAGATGAAGTTTATCATCGCCCTAAATGTGTTTTGTTTTCTGCTGATGCGTGAATGTTCCGGCAATTAGTTTGCTGTGTTAGAGTCCCCTTTTCCACATATTTTTCCTGAGGTTTTATATTGGAGCTTTTGTGAACTATTGACAGTAGAGGTTTTTAAGACAATTCACAGTGAAATGACCATTCCAGCACCCTCAAATGTTAGTGCCTGAATCTGAATTTTCTGCTGTTTTGCAGTGCGTTACAGATTTAGAGCATCTGTGATACTGGCAACACTGGGAAAGAGGAGGTTGTTGATTGGTGGTGTAAGAGGTATTTACCAAGTTGAGATTAAGTAATTGAATTCCCATCTGATTAGATCAGGTAGCAGGGCTTCAAAAAAGCCCCTGATCCTCTCCTACTGATTTGCTCCAAGATATTGGAGAGATGTCCTGGAGATATTTATAAATATCCAGTGATATTTATAAAGAAAGAAACCAAGGGGAACGCAAAAAGGAACGTGTCAACAAGGCTTCAAACAGAGGACTGATCTTCAAAACCCCAGCTCTGACTGCCGTCCACAGAAGAAGTCCATACAACCAAGAGCAAGTCACGTACTCCACTGCCTGCTCTGCCCCAAGTGCAGTGTGTTAGTGAGAAGAACAGCACAAGAGGGATTCTCACCTGCACTTCCAGCGACTACACTAAGAGGTCTGGAAGATAATGAAAGCCAAAGAATTCATGATCTCCTTGCCATTTCAAATGTTGTTCCCTTTCCATTTTTTTTTCTATTGCTTTTTTTTTTTTTTGCATTATTGCAAATTTTGCAATTTTCCATTACTAATTCCTCAACTAACAAGAATCCAAAACATTCTTATGTACGCAATTATGGAAAGGGGTTCTGTATTTAAATGCCCTGTAGTATCAGTGAGACTATCACTGGTAGTTCCTACTACTTGACCTCTTCTGAATTCCTAAATTTTAATTCAGAGTATCCCATTAAAATTCATCAAAATTGGGTTTTTTTGAATCAAAAATTAGATTGGCTCAACAGTTCCCCCCCAAACCATGTCTGTTTTCTGCAGAAATCTTAATCCTTCCATAAAAGAATCTCAAGAATTAATTTTTCTATGACTCGTAATAGGTCTGATTTACTGGTCTGATCTCAGTAAAATTCCATTTCAACAGACTATTTAGTCATAGTTTAGTATTAGCTTCTCTGTTTCCTTGGCTTTGTTTGTGATTTTTTTTTATTTTTCGTACGATTTGTCAAGCAGAAGTTGATGCATGGCTCCTCTTGAAAAGGATAGCGTGGAGACCAATTAGTCAACCTAGAAACTGGCAAACTCCTCCTAATACGACTGCATGACTACCACAAAATGGCAGCTAAATAAAGATCTATCTAGCTTTTAAAAATATTAACCTCTTTGTTGACACTGCCATTTATCAGAAGGTTTATTCTCTGAATGACGAGGTGGATACAGCAAAAAGCAGAGCTAAAGGCCACCAGCTACCCCATCATCACACAGATGGGTAGCAAATGCCCAGGGGTGCTTTTAAGCATAAAGACTCACTAAGAAACCATTTTGGCGAAATAACTGAGATTAAAGCATGAGTTAGAAGTTCAGTTTGTGTAAAATGCTTCCTTAATTACTTAGGAATTGACAGACTTAGTAAAACCTAATACCCACCCCTCTCTGTCTCCTATTTCTGCTGTCAAGTTGAGCCAGATGTTTCATAAAAGGTGCAAGCACCCTGCAAAAGGCAGGGCCTTGTGCTATGTATCTCTGTATTCTGTAATACCTAGAGACCGGTTTATAATCTGAAGAACTGCAGTTAAGACTTCTAAGCTTCTAGGTTAATTTATTTTTTTAATTAAAAATCACGTTAAGCACTAAGCTCCAAAACTACTTTTTTTTTCTTTTCTACCTTTGCTCGCAAATGCATCTCCATTGATGCTGTTTAGAATGAAAGCTTGAGGGGAAAAAAAAACAAATAACCACCTTATTCATTGTCCTGGGGGAAATTCTCTCCCGCAATGGACCTGCAGAGTCACTGTCAGCACCCACTGCAAGGACTGAACTGCAGGACAGGTTGTGGTTGGGGCTGGCTGGGAAAGCGCCAGCAGAAGGAACTTCTGTGGGGAGATGCTGGTTCACTGAACTCAATTCATCGAGCACTGACAGATTGCAGTGAGCTGTTACTAGGCTCAGCACATCAGAAAGGGAGTAGAAAACTTCCAGGAATTTGCAAGTTGTGCACCTGAACTTAGAAATGCTGAGCTGGTTTTGGAGCAAAAAGAATAATCTTTTCCAAATAAACCTTTCACCAGAAAGGAATTAAAGGATCAGGTGTTATGCTCAAAATACCTGTGGTAGCAGTTTCTCTGGGCGAGTCACAGGGGTAGGAGGCGAGCAGGAACTCCGACCCAAAGCACTGAAGATGAAGGGTCTGAGACAGAACAGTCTGCCATAGATCCTCATTTGGATAAACGTATATTGTTGACAAGCATTAATAACCCATTAACGAGCAGAAGTCTGGGAGATCTATCTGCAGCAACAGCTATTCTGTTCCTGCTTGGGAAATCATTGCCTCTATTATAACAGACCACTGAAAGCCAAGACAGCTTCACATTTTCAGTGGGAAAAACGGTGAGCGAGGACAATTAATTCTCACCCTTTGTGAATTCAGGAGGCGAGGAGAAGAAAAGGTGAGATTGAGAGATGCTCTTCAAACTGCCCACCAAAGGGAAGGAAATTAAAACAACATCTACTGGTAGTTAGACAAGCAGTCCCAAGCTTGGTAAACAAAGCTGAATTCCCAGAGCATCCTTTAGCTCCTCTAGCTGCCGGCTGTTGATAAGCTCAGGACAAAACCCACAGACAATCTACTGGGAAAGGAACAGGGTCAGAGTGCAATTCCACCTTTAACAAACTGTTTTTCATTTTTACCTTTTCCGCTTTGCTTTCCCCACGTCCCTTCAATCACTATTTCTTTGTCCGGCAGGACTGGAAACTCGAATCTCCGCGGCGGTGCTTGTGTTGCAGGAGCTCACCTCCCCTGTGGGAGCTCCTGCTGGGGGACATGCTAACCACATTCACCCTGCAAACCAGTCCTGCTTGGAAAGCACCACTCTGGCATGCCCTATTGCTGCAAAGTGAGGACAATGTCCTCTTCCAGGGACAGAGTGCAGCAGAAAACACTAAGCTAATAAGGCACAGTTGCCACTGGGGCAAGTGATTCGTTTCCATCAAAAATGTCTGGCTGTTTCAGGGGCAGGGTTTAATAGCTCATCTGCAGGAAGGAGCTGGGAAGGACAGGAGATTTGATCATATGAAAGAGGTAGGTCTATCAAACGGCGCTCTGAAGGCACTGTGCAGCCTAATAGCTCTGATTTTATCTACTGACAACTTTGAGAGGCTAAAGAAAATCTCTATGCCTACTTCTCTCCAGCTCCCCTGAGGGTTTCCAAGTTTATAGGCAGCATCAAGAAGAGAATAAACCCATTTCTGCATAGGTGATTGGTCAAGGGAATAAACAGACTGGCAAGAAAAACGAAGCAGCAGAGGTGGGCAGCTTATATGAAATGCAAGGAGTCCGTCTCTGCCTCCTGAAGTCCTGAGCCACAGGTTACTGTAAATGGAGAGTGTATCACCGTTTTCCGTCTCTTTTGAAGCTCTCTGCTACGTGTTCATCACTGACCCTTATCAGAACAAGTTTTCTGGCCTGGAGACATCTCAGTCTGACCAGTGCAGCCAGGCCAGGCAAGCTGTACCCAGTCCATCTCTGTGCCACTGAAGAAGGAACAGACCGACAGCAGCATCCCTTCCTGGAGATGGAAATCTGAAGGATGGTACGACGAGGGATGGGAGATGAGGAGAGGGAAGACAGAGTCAGCACTGAAGATAGATTAGAAGTTTTAGAGAAAACTGTTAATTTGCCAAGCAGCTTTGCATTGTAGAATTGCCTTGATAGACAGGATCAGACACCTCTACCAGAGATGGTCCCATCTCAGTGGGAAGATTCTCTGTTACGTGGTGAGGGGAAGGGATGGCATGGAGAAATTTGTCTGTGGAAGATGTGTGCCTGGGGACCCGGCAAGGGCAGGCTTCCCTCCCCAGCACTTGTCTTTTCCCCAGTAACACTGCAGACGAGCTTCTCTGTGTCATAGCTAAGGGTCACTTGGTTTCCATTATGAACCTCATTTTCAGGAGGCCATAATTCACATATTTTATACTGCATGTAGCTGGGAAAGACACACACACAAAAAAAAGCTCCCCCCCCCCCGAAACAAAAATCCAACAAACTCACAAAAAACCCCACCACAAAAAAACAACACAAAAAGAACCACAATAATGGCTCCAGCTATCCTAAATTTGTTTCTCTGATATGAAGGCTGGTTTGGGGAGGTGTTGTTTAATCTTTTCTAGGGGTTAAAAACCTAGGCCTCAAGAGGAGGTATTTGCTAGAGAAGCTGTTCTGCTCTCGAAACAAAAATCCAACAAACTCACAAAAAACCCCACCACAAAAAAACAACACAAAAAGAACCACAATAATGGCTCCAGCTATCCTAAATTTGTTTCTCTGATATGAAGGCTGGTTTGGGGAGGTGTTGTTTAATCTTTTCTAGGGGTTAAAAACCTAGGCCTCAAGAGGAGGTATTTGCTAGAGAAGCTGTTCTGCTCTTTTCTTTTCTTTTTTTCAGTTAAACTTTAAGGAAAGGCTGAAGATTGCAAAAGTGATATTTGTCTAGGAAGGATTCCAGCAT
>NW_008825160.1:1739018-1753503 GCF_000699105.1 Pygoscelis adeliae
TTAAGGTTCAAAAGCATATGTTGCTCCCCGCCTAAATTTCATCCCTTTTGTTGCCTGGCTGCAAGCGAGAGGATGCCACTTTTCTTCATCTGGCTCAAAACCATCGTGTTGCTAGATTGTACATCACGGATTATTCACTAAATCTTGGTTATGTGACGATGTGACATCTCAACAGAACTCCCTGCCAGTACTGTGTGAAAATATTCTCAACTGATCCCACCGTCAGAGACAGAGTCATTTGCATGTGAAACTGCTACTGTCTTTGAAAACAGAAAAAGGGCAAGCAAATAAACCTCCACCAACACTGCTGCCTCCTCTGATATTGCCTATTGCCTGCTAGTGTCCTCTAAATTTGCACCCACCTTCCCAGGTCAGGTGTATTATGTCTCGGACCTGATGAATCTGAAAAAATCCCGGACGTCGGTGGCAAGACTGTCGCATTCTGGGGTGCGAGACACCCACTTCTTTGTTCCTTATACCTCCTTACTGACAGTAAGGTCCTTAGCACAAAGGCCCAGATCCTTTGCTCAAGGCTCCCCATACCTTAATTAAGTCCCATCTCTCCCTGTGCTCATACTCATAACTAGAAGCAGCACTACTACTGTCAGTAGGACTTGTACTACTTCATCTCCATTTCTCGCCCATTCTTAATCAAAAAGAGGATTCAGCTGACAAGTGGACATTAATGGCAACAAAAGCCTTCCACGGCATCGATGCAGACTTGGTGCAGTTAGCTGAACTCCACCAGCTTTGGAGGCAACGAGCGTGCAACTGAGTGAAGTCTTAAGTAATAATATTTTAGCAGTTCTCAGATGACACGGGAGCACTGCAAAAATGTCAAACCTAACACCATTATTCAAAAATAGGAGCGTGCGATTAGACAAGCAATTATACAACGAGTAGCTTAACATAAATTGTGAGTAAAAATATCAGAAACAATTTTTCAGGATTTAGTGAGGGAGCACCTTGTAAAGCATAATTGGATTAGAGGAGACAGCCAGCATGGATTTACAAGCAGGAGGTCTTTTGCTTAACTAACTTGTTGGAGTTCTTTGAAGCTACAGTATTACTGCCAAGGTAGGCAAAGGAAATGTAATAGGTGTTATGCACTTAGATTTCCCAAAAGCAATTGGTAAGGTTTTACAGTGAGATTATCGGCTAATGGAAGAAGTCGTGCTATGAAAGTGGGCTGGCTTAGAAAAATGGCTCAGAAGCAGAAAACAGCCAGTGCGTGGGCTGGCTTGCCATGTTCGTTCTCAACCTCAAAAGTGAGTTATTTAAGTGCTTGGCCTGGGGAAGAAGGAGGTGGATAGGTTCGGGCTTGGAGATCTCTTCTGCTCGGATTTCAGAGATCTCCCAGCCTCTCGCAACGTGCAAATCTCCCACAAGAACTCCGTTTATTAGCCCCGAGGACGAGAACAGCCCATGGATATCATTCCTCTTCCAGAAAGGGGTGCAATTCAAAGGCAGCCTGGCTGCACAGGCTGTGTGATCTGCCATCCCTAAGGCTGCCTGCAGAAGGAAAACAAAACTTTGCTTCCACTGAACAAGTGAGGAAACTGAGGCACAAGCAGAAAGGAAAATGTGCTTGATCTCACCCAAATCGGTGCCAAAAGGAGTGCAGATACCCCAGGGCCGGGCTTCACCCTCTGGCTTATGTTGCCACAGAGCACAATCAAAGCAGAGGACTTTTTGTGCATGGTGAGACAGCCAGCCTCAGCACCACACCACCTAAATTTGCCACGGGGAGAGGCCACCCTAAAAAAAAAGAGGAGAGGTTTTGGGAGAGATGGGTGCATCGAGGAGAGGGCAGATGGGGTACTGGCAGTGGACATAGAGCCCTCCAGCAGGCAGCTGCTGTGCTTTCAGCCCCCCATCTGCAGCCAGCAGACTGATTTTTTCTGTGGATTTACATCAAAAGCAGGCTAAGGAGAAGACCTGAGGGGCCGGATTCATGTCACAGTCCCCGAAGCTCTCCCAAGAAGCCAGTTGCTCCTTCTGTTTCTTTTCCACATCATGTCTCAGTAGCCAGCACATTTTGCTTCCAGCTCCAGCTGTTTTTCTTGGCTGGCCTTGGAGCCGCCAGAGCCGATAATGCTGGAATCTGGGTTCAGTGCGGCCCCGCTGCCGTCCAACAACAATGGTGACTGGGTCGGGGTTCAGTGGTGTTCCCAGGCACCGTGCAAAGCTTTTGCTGGATGACCTGCAGACCCTGCTCCAGCTCGCAGACCGCTGGCCGGCCGCCCCCATAATCGCATCCTGCCTCTCTCCTCTGCCAGAGCTGTGGCTGTCGTCCACACCACTCCTCCTGGCATCCCCGTTCCCTTATTCCCCCTTCCCACCCCACCAGAACATGACCCAAGTTTGTCATGGATCAGTGTATTTACAAAGCTTAAGCTGAAAATCAATTTTAATTACCAAAATCAGATTGCCATATCAATAAATCACTGGGGACCTCTCGGAGACGCAGACAGAAGGTTGCACCTGGAAGTGGAGGGAGCAAGAGATAATGACTCATTTTCCCATCGGGCCCTTCCCTGCATTCACTGGACAATATTCATGAACGCCGTTATCTTTTGTATTATTGAGGGCATAAAAGGGAGATGAATGGAACTGGAGTCAGTTTTAAACAAATAGCGTTGGTTGAAATTCGATTTACCAGTGACATCTTGACAAGAGCTCTTATTTTTTGTATTTAGGGTAGTGGTGAGGAAAGTGGCTGGAAAACCTTTCACCATGTCCCCTTTGTCAGGGTAAACGATTGATCAAACTGCATCCTGGAAAGCTAACTAAACCTTCGCAATTGGAATGAAAGGAGACTATAAAGAGCGTCATTCTTCCTATTGCAACAAGCCTACCTAAATATATGATCATTCATCACCATTATTACTAGAGGCACTCCTACTTGGGTGTGTGCTACTTCAGAGAGCTCAATGGTTTGGGTCTGAGAAGAGTCACAGTGATAGCACAGTGCCCTGTTTCTTCTTTCCACCCTTGGGTCAGAGGGCTTGCCATGAACTCCAACATTTTTCAGGACAGGCCCAAAGTCAGAAGAGGGAAGGGGCTGCAACCCAAATGGTGGTGGCACGCAAGACGAGGTCTGAGCAGGTCCCTGCTCTGCGTGCTGGAGGTACAGTGCGTAGGGAAGCCATATTCAAGCTCTCAAAGGCAGAGACAAGACACCCCTCTGCTGTAGCCAGCACTCATGCCAAGAAATAGGATTTCTTAGGTTTCAGACCATCAAAATTGCTGCTGGCCTGGGTACATCCTTCCATTCTCTGCTTCCCCCAGCTCTGCCACACTGGCCAGAGGGAGCTGACCAAGTCAGAAGCAGGGGAGAAGTTGTGGCAGGTCTAAATTGGCATCTTCCACTGCAAAACAGCCAAGCAGCTCCACTGTGCCCAATGCCATTAACTGCAGAGTCATAACTCACTCCCCAACAGACGATGGGGCAGAGATATGTGGATATCCCAGTTTAGGGACAAGACACCAGGAGCAAGACATATCCTCAAGTACAGCTGGCTACCAATGGTCACCACTGAGCACAGGTGCCAGATCCAAAAGGTACTTGGCTTCTGTACCGTGATGGATAAACCTTTTTTCAGAAGGAATCCAAGCCCGGCCAAATGCCAAACTTCAGGCACTCTTGGAGAGGCCACCATAGTCAAATCAAGCCCAGTCTGACAGGTATTTAGGGACCTTCATGTCCAGATCTACAAAGGGACATAGAGGGCTGCTACCACTGACATCAGAGGGGAGAAAGAGCTTAAATGATCAGAGATGCAGTTCACAGCAAAAAGCCATGATCACACAGACTATCTGAGATAGAAACAAGCATTACACTCTGATCTTGTCAGCCCTAGACCCCTTCCCTGGCCACTGTTCTACACCACATGGGACATGGGGCTGAGCCCTTTGAGAATCTACCCCTACATTATTACTGAGCCAAACCCTCGGGTTTTATGTAGATTTGCCCCTCCTGAAAAAAGTCTAATTCAAATAAAAACCTGTTTTTTGTCTCCTTTTCTGATGCATACCCGCCAAGGGCTTGTGTTAGGGACTTTCTGCATCTTCCTTTGCAAACCTAGACCAAGTCTCGCAAGACCAAGCATGAGAGACAGGTAAAAAATTGTCTTCAGTGAGCTATCCAAAAGCACCTAGGAACAGACGCGCATGGTCTTATACATCGAAGTTGTCCTCCCTTGCTCTCGTTCCTCTCTGGTTAATATGTCAGGCAGGATACCAACGAGCAGCCTTTGCACGCAAATTGTAACCCCCACCTTTGACTGCCCAGCAGGGGAAAGATCCAGGAGAAACGCATAGAGCAGTTCCAAAAAGAGAGAGGTTGAGAGATGGTGACTTTGGGAAAAGGATACAGCCCAGAGACACCTTCCATCCACCCTCCTCCATCCTGGACCCAGTAGCTGCATCCAAACCTGAAGGAGTCAGCCAAAATCAGACTCAGATGGAGAAAACAAAGCACTGTCCATCGCCAGTGAAGAAAAAGAGCTTCCTTGGCAGTCAACAGAGATATTTCTTGCAAAGGTACTTCTTTTATCTCCCTGGTACATTATAAGCACCCAGATGAATACAAGAAGATGCTGCCAGAGACACAGGGTCAGCAAGGGACGAACCAGACCTTCCCGCTGGAGGTGATAACAGCTCCTTGCTGGAGCTCTGGCAGTTCCTTCTAGTGCTAAATCCTCAGGAGTTATTAGAGGTGATAACTTCCCCCTCACAGTCCATCTATTCATGCTGTGTCTTCCCCTACTCATTCTGCATCTATGACACACAGCTGATCCCTTGGTGGATGCAGTTTCTAGAACCTGTATCATTTTTGCTGTAACCTCAGAAGGCCGACTTGTTTCTCTGCTGCTATAAGGCCCAAGGTATTTGACCAGCTGTGTCTCCATTTGGAGCAGGAGCCTGTGCATACACTCCCTGAGTGAATCGGGACCCAGGAGGACAGAGCAGACCTGATCCTGTGGTTCTTGATCCTGAGATCTTGAGATCTTGAGACCTGAGATCTCTCACCAATCTCCAGAAGACCCCACTGGAGACAAGCCAGACCACAGGACCAAGGTGCCTTCTTGGCGTGATGCAATCTCCGGTGGGACCGGTGTTTTCTCCAACACAACTATTCTGCCTTTTTTCGGTTGTGGGTGGGAGCAGGACTGCCAGATGTTGGAAGTCGCTGTGCTTTACACCCACCCACAGCCCTGCCGTGGCCTCTTACAACGCTTTAGCCTGATACACAAGGAGGATTTTTCCGAGAATTTGCAGCGTTCGAGTAATTGCAAGGAAGGATAACGCTGCTCTTCCACAGATGGTCCCTATTGCCATGGTCTGGTTTCCAGAGGAGCAGAGTGGATTTCTGTGCTCAGTGCCCTTCCAAGATGCTAATGTTAGCCGGGCACTTCTTGCCATGCTTGCCTTGAAAGTTTTATTGTAGGCATCTGCAGGAAATCGGTAAAGGGTTTGCTGGATTGTTGAAAAGAGCTTTGGACCAGAAATTTGAGCTCTCAAACACTCCTCCCACACAGTCAAACCCAGGAGTGAGAGCAATTTTCTCTTTTATCTTTCTAATATCCCTAACACCTAGCAAGAGAACAGCAGGCAGAATAACGGGTCTTTTGCTCTGTATTTGAGGAAAGGAAGAGCAGGCGCTCACCTGGGTGGGCAGGTGGGATGTGAAGTCGTTTCCCTTGGTTGTTTTGAATGCCCATCTCTCACCCCACTGAACGAGATGGGGGGAAATAATACTATTATCTTTCAGGAAGGCACAGGTAACTATCATTGCACCAATAAAACATGTGCAGAAACTCCCACTTATGGTTAGAGTGGGGTTGCAGTGGCATTAGTGACACAGCGCCCACAGCATGAGCAGGGCTAGGTGCAAACATGTGCCCACACTTGGTGTTAAATGGTGCGCGTTTATACAAAGCCGTTTCATCAAAGAGTTTCCTTTGTGGCAGGCACAGCGTGGTGGTTGTGTACCAAGGTGGTATCTTGAACATCTCCTTCACGGTATGGACTCAAGTACCTCCCTGGGCTGTAGGACAACTCTGTGCTTCATACATCCTACCTGTGTCTCCATCCACTGGCAACAACAGTTGACTTTTACTCTTGGCTCTCAGAGGCAAACCTTTTGCTCCAGCAGGATGAATAATGATGCTCATGTGTAAGCGCGAGGGACAAATGGTGATACTTTTTCCATGTTTTTAAGTGGAAAAACAGTTTTTCCACACAGAGGGTGGGCTTTATTTAAAAAAAAAAATGCACTTTTGTTTGGCTTTTAAAAAGAAAAAGACGGGGTTTGTTTCTTTTGGTAGATAGAAAAAAATCTCATTTCCTTTTTTTTTACTTTAACAAATCTACACACAGAGACACATACTTTTTTTCTTACTGGAAAAATAGAGAAAAAGAGTAAAAACTGACATAAAGCTGGTCTCATTATCTTCCCCAAAACAATGACAGTTAATTTTTGTGTATAAATAAAATGTTGATATTAATAGGAAGATGAATGTGTTCATGAAAATGTTTGAATGATGTCAACAAAGTACAATCGTATCAGTGACCAAAAATATATGCCTTTGTTGGTGTTTCATAGAGACTGCCCTCGCAGTCTCCTTTTGCATATGTATGCTTGTTCCTTTCATATGTAACCCATCACCCAGCAACTGCAGTCTCAGCACATACATGTGCTTTCCTGCACATATTTTTTTAAGTGGCTGAACATTTGACCCCAGGATTCATTATGAGAGCAGGGTGGTTGTTTGTTGTTTTTTTTTTTTTTTTTTTAATGATAATGATGCAAAAAGAAAAAAGAAAAAGAAACAAAAAATGGGAAAAAACGTTTGACTCAAAAGTCAGCTCTTCCATCCTTCTGAGTGAGGTTATCATCATTGCTGCTGCAGCCAGGTCAGAATAGTCATCCTTGCAGGAAAGGCATCCAAATAATGAGAGTCCAATTAATTGCTTCTGTCCTCTCCGCTTTTGCCAAAGTTTCAATAGTTCAGTTTCCATTTTGATTTCCTGCTTCTGTTGAAGGATATATCCTAGTTATTTGCTAGGGAAACTTTACTTATGGATGGTATATTTTAACATTTTTAGACCTTTTTCTAATTATCAGCATAGGGACTATGTTTTACTACCCAGAGGCCAAACCCATGTCTGAACAGCCACGATGTATGGTGGTGTCAGTAAAGCCCTCTCTGCAGAAACCTTAAAACTCCTTTAGGGTTCCTTGATGCAAGATGTCACGGTCTCTGAAATGCTGACCATCCTCTCCAGGACGCCTTTGAATTCAGAGTTTAAACCTCACTCTAAGAGCTGGCTATCAAGGCAAGAACTGTGCTGGCCTTCAGTGCTCAGGTAGGCATTTTCTAGCCCAGAATGGACAGTTTAATGTGTCACCTCAGTGAAGACACACTTTGCTGTCATTAAAAAGACCTGAGAGTCTCTTACCCTTTGCTCTGTTTCAAAGAGGAGTTAATTCAGGGAAGTCCCTGGTTTAATTTGTGCTCTTTTTGCAGGAGATCAGACAAAGTGATTAGGTGATTACGACAGTCCGCTCTCACCTTGCAGTACTGAAGTCTCATCAGATACTGTGAATCTTCTTGGGAAATAGGGATCACCAGGCTCAGCTGTCTCAACTCGTGTTCAAAAAGAAGGTCCTTTCAAACACCTTTCTCTGGTGCATTGCACATTCAAGTCTTGGTGGGATGCACTAGGAAATTAATTCTGCAGAAGTGGATAAACGTAATGCCCACTCGCTTCTGCTTTTACTGACAAGCAGGGGAAAAATAACTGAAATGAAATCTGTTGTGTAGGGACAGAGAGGGGAGATCAATAAGATACGACACCGCGGTCCCAACCAGAAACCCACATCTAGTGTCGCATTGCACAAAACTCCCTCTCGCTTGCACTACAGCCATCTTGTCCTTACCCTGGCTCCATTTTAGTGACAGGTCAGTTAATTTTTACTTCTGGCCATGATCAAAAGCAAGACACAGGCATAGCTGGGCTACAGATCTGATTTGGCAAAGCAATGCCTGTCTTCTTAAAAAACAGTCCCTCAAGCAGTCTGAGAGCATCGTGAACAAGCAGGCTGTCTGACAGCTGATGCTATTTTATGCAGTGAGCTATCCTTTCATTCACTAGAAATGTATTACATTAAGATTTATTAAATTACATTTATTAAATTAAGAAATAAACTTTAAGCAAGCTTCCTTCATTTGCATAATGGGAGGCTGTGCAGCAGATGGAGAATGGAGACTGTGGGCAGGCAACATAACACAGGAGCCTGCATGTTTTGTAGATTAATATCCTCCTGAACACTCTCCCAGTTGCCTCTGAATGGAAAATAACCACAATTTCCATGTACTAGGTGGTGACAGTGGGGTCAGTGGCAGAGGACAATGAGTAAAACTCCTGGACCCCAGCTGCCTGGTATAACCTTATCTATTCAGCATGTTCACCTGGACCCAACTCATATTCCCCAAAAAACCTTTGGAGGACTTCTGGAAAAGCATAGCAAATAGGAACAAATGTAATTTTCCAAGGAGGGCGAATGCTGCCCAGATATTCACACAACTTTGCATAAATAAGCTGGCAGAGATTTCACTCCCAATTCAGCTAAGTGAAGGAGAACTGCTTGCCAAAGAAAGTCCTGGATCTTCTTTTAGTTCATTTTGATACCTAGACCGTAACCCACCATCCACCTGATCCGTATCTGCTGGTTAAATAACAAAGTCTGGAAGACAAATATGGGAGCAGCAAGGAACGGCTCCTAAGGCCGCAGAGAAAGTCGATGAAATGGAGAGCACCTTACAGTTCATAATCCTGCTATATTATACAGTTTCATGCCAGGTAGGGATCCCGCTGCTGGCATGAATTAGTCTGTCTCAACACAGAGGCAAACTCAGCAAGAACTCCAAGAGTCCTAGGCATTAATCAATTTATTACATGATTAACTGATTCCCTGTTAGCTGCATATCAGTTATTCATCATTGATTATTTTTATAGTTTGCTAATACTGTAATGGGTAACTGCCTAGGTTATAAAGGCAATTACACTAAATACCAAATAACAAGTGCTCCGGTATTTTACCAGAAAAGGCCTCGTCTGCTTCAAAGAGAAAAAACCTAAAGCCACAAAGATCAGGAGGAACTAATCTGCCATCAGGCCAGCAAGAAAAAGCTTAACTTAGAAGAATGAGTGCACAAATTAAAGGAATTGCTCAAAGCCATCTGGAGAGACAAAGAAAGGCCCCTTACGACATGTTACTTAGAAAAGACATCTGGAAACCAGCTTCTCCTGGATCCATTTCTGTGCAGCTGATCCCATCCCAGAACTCAAGAGGACCAGGTTTAGTGGATTGCTCGTGCTGAGCCATATGTGGGTTATACAGGCAACCTTTAGGTACCGGAGCCAGGAACAGTGGCACAATAAGGAAGGGAAGAAAGGACACTGCAGGCAGAGGGGAAAGAAGGAAGATGAGCATCAGATGAGGGTAAACAGCTCAAGACAGTAACAGCAAAGCCTGAAGACCAGGAGGTCAATGTGGAGGTCGTAGGTAGTGAGGTCCAAGGATGCAAATTAACTATTGACCTGATTTTTTTGCATTTCCACCAAGGTCACTCAGCACATTGGGAAACTGGGCCATGTCTGTTTCACGGACAGTAGGGTTTTTTGTATTTTTTATTTTGTGGTGTATGTTTTCTGTACTAAGTAAAGCTGAAGACTTCCTTCTCTCATGGGAGAAAGAGAGAGTTTTTAACAGTCTTCTACCTATTGCTGATTTCCAGAGCTCACTGATTATTAAACAGCCTTTCCCCCACAAAAAGCTATCCCTTAATGATCTCTAGGAGAAACAAATCTGATCTCGCTCATGGGAGCCAATTTCCAATACGATTGATTTGACCTGAACCTAAGCTGACCACAAAGCTAGAATGGAGATGAGATGCGGAGAAATGGCCAGACCTACGTCAGCAAATCATCAGTCAAGTGTAGTCAAGTCCTGGACTGGGACAAGTGCAGATCCACAGTGGTGAGAGGCTGCAGAGAACTTCACCCGACACGTCTGTGCCACAAAGGGACACACAGAGCTGATACCGGGTGGACTACAGAGCTAAAACTCCCAGCCCTGGGCTATGTGCCAGAGCACCTGGTCTGCAGACCTCCCTGGTGCTAACTTCTCAGACATCAACCTTCATTAGAGAAAATACCTGACAAGTTACAGCTCCTGTGTTCCTTCATTGGAGCTATATATAGATCCCCAGTTTAGCTGTAACCTTATGTTTATTCCCCAAGGAACATGTTACAGCTAACTCCAAAATGCTGATATGCTCTAGGTGCTGGTGACAAGATATAAAGCAAAAAGGGCTGCTTTTGCAAATGCTCTTTGCAGAAGTGTTCGCAACCCCCATCCTAGGACATTTCTTGTTTGCATTTCTTTCCTTTACTCTTCATTTATTCATTCCGTTTAATAAAAATACAATAAACCAGTAAAAACAAAGGAAAACTGTGTTCTTCTATGCACTAAATCTCAAACCTCAATTTTCATTGGTTTGCTCTCTTACAACATGGTAGAAATGTTACATTCATCACTAGAGTTTACACAAAATGGGACAAAACCTTAGCGACATAAGTCATTTATTTGAGTTCAGCGATGTAATGCTCATGCAAAAACACTGATGAGCCCACCTTATGTGTCTACAGAAGAAGCTAAGTTGTAATATTTTGGATTTGTCTACACGAGAGTTATATGAATTTGAATTATGCTAGCACAGTTAAACCAGAGCATTTTGTTTGTGGACTTTTATTTCAGTTTAAAACTTCTTTTTTGTTTTAGCTAAGCTAGTGCTCTGGATCATCCAACAGCAACTGAACAGATATAGAAGGACGATTAAATAGATATAACAGCATCCACATAAAATGCTGAGCAGATCTAAATACATCAGTTTGAAAATGCACCCTGGAATAAATCCATATAAGTATCTGGGGACGTCTAGATTTTAGTGTGGCACCAAGGAACATCTTTTACTCTACTTTCTCTTCAGAAAATGTTGGAAGACTCAAGTCAACTCTTAGCCAGAGCTGCCTGACACTGGTTCCCTATGCAGTCAATGGAGACAAGGGGCTGGGAGCCCAAGTTCACCACTATCGTATGTGATTAGACTATTTTCAAATGGATATTGGACATCAACAGAGGAAGCCAGTTCTTTTATGCCTAAAGGACTGGGTAACAGAAGACACAAGCAAAGCAACATGATTCTTTGGACAAGTCAGGCATCTCTGGCCATACTGGAAGCACTGGCATGTGCATGTTGTCCCTTACTATTAAAATGAAAACCCCAACTTCCAGCATATTTTAATGTATGATTCACCATTTGCCCTATGATTTATTTTTATGGGTTCCCCTTCAGGCTTATAATCTCCGGTTCTGCATAAAACCACCTCCAAGACAAATTATTTTTTTAGGGGCAGCTATTTAAGAAAAGGCAAGGAACGTGCCATAAAACATGAGCTGACATCTGTAACGCATGGCCTTTCCCAGAAAACTAATAAAGGAGAACCAAGCTGATGCCGAGAAGGCGCTTCCTCTGCAGATAGGGGAAAAGAGACAGCGCTTTCCTTATGCCCAGCCTAACGTGCCCATTCTGTATGTGTGTTGTGCTTGTGATATATATCCATATGTACTGGGCATCTGTTCATGCGCCTGCCGTAAAAATATGTTATGGATATAGCTTTCTAAATGTACATGCTGTACGAGTGCGTGAGACGCGCATTATGGACATTTGATGTACACGTGTAGTGTGTCACTCCCATCGCGTAATGAAGCGCACGGTACATTTATGTGTATGCAAACAAGTGTCATATTTGTGACAAGTCGCATTTCTGTTCCGTCGCTTGTGCATGGGTGTGTCTGAAGACGGGATGTTGGTGTGCACCTGTGGACCATGCAGGCACGCGTTCACACGCCCAGCACGAGATGCAGAAACGAGGTGCACGCTGTCCTTGTGACCCCCAGTGAGACATAGCTCTGTTAACGTTATGCTTGTATCGCATCTACTGTATTATGCAATCCTGTGTGTGCTGTGTGTTTCGTGGAGCTTATGTACTGTGTATTCTATGAGCATGTGCCCTGTGTCATGCACCCATCCTCTATCTGTGATCTAGATTGAGGTGATCCAGATCACATGAATTTTGTAATGTTAATGTTCATTACGCACACTACAGATAGTGTTGTGTATCACACGCTGTGCCATGCATGTGTGCACAGTGTGCTTCAGACCCAACGCAGTGTCCAACATGGGAGGATACAGGGGTACTTGGTAGGAGAGAGTCCCTCAAAACGCTGTCTGGTAAGAAATACCCTATGTAAATATGCCCATGTCACCAGCAGAGACACAGCACGACATTTCCACTGCCTGGAGGGAAAATAATTTATGTAGCTGCACATTAAGTTTGTCAAACAAGTCAGAGAAAGGAAGATCCATCTTGCATCTAATCTCCAGGGTGCGGATGGCAAAAGCAGCAGTCTGGAAAGCTCTGCATGCACAAAACTTGCTGAGCCTTCACTCGTTGTCTCATTCCTTCCAAAAAATGTTATGAGCAATGTGGGGGGCAGAAGACAAAGAAAAAATGAAGAAAGAGGAAGTTATTATAGAATCATAGAATCATAGAATGGTTTGGATTGGAAGTGACCTTTAAAGGTCACCTAGTCCAACCCCCCTGCCGTGGGCAGGGACATCTTCAACTAGAGCAGGTTGCTCAGAGCCCTGTCCAGCCTGACCTTGAGTGTTTCCAGGGATGGGGCACCTACCACTTCTAATGTTGTTATGAATATGAACAAAAGAAAAATAGAAAAAAATATAATTGGATCATGGTTCCCCTTTTAACAAAAGATACAGCTGTGAACGTGATCAGAGCAGCTGCGTGGTCACCCTCCCCTGGCAATGTAGGTTGCCACACTTCTATCTCGTCTCTAACCTCTTGAGCGTCTTCGTTTCCTACAGTGACTGAAGAATCAATGCTCTACTGTTAGAAACAGGGACTAACTTTTTTAGCACAGACTACAGGAACCCCCACGGGAACTCAGGCTATGTAGGTCCAGCTCCCATCTCAACGACGAGCTCACCAGCCAGTTCCAACACATTTCTTGCTCCTCTATATCTGTGTCTTTGTGTATAGCATGTTAACAGAATAGAACAGGATGGATCAGATTGCCACGTTTTATTAGTTCAACTCAAAGTTGAATAAATCAGGCACAGTTTTGGGTCAGACTTGAATATCCAGAGTGTTTCCATTTCTAAATGCATGCCTGTCTTTCCCAGACATATTAGCTGATTATTAGATCTACTACAGGGTGATACTTCTATTTAACTCATTTTCTCTAAACACATTAGCTGACTTGCAGATACAGAAAAATTCCCACACACTTTCCTGTGGTACACAGGCTATTTTTTCTGTTTTGCTTAATTATTATTAACTGTAGACACATGCTGCATTGCACTTCAGCATGTGCTGCTAGCATGAGCCTGTCCAGCAATAGCAGAATTAAAACCATTCCATAGGTGCAGCACCAACGGACTTAAGACCACTGTGGTGTGTCAGATCAGCAGTTTCATTGCCCTTTTTAAACCTGACAAGGTCTGGCGCGGGCATGTGGAACATGTCTCTTTTCCTCTGCTGATGCCACCAACTACAAACACTTCAGCCTTGTGCCTTACAGAAACCCGCCGTGCCTCTTTCTGCAGCCCATCATGGTGGTATTCGAGGTAAAGGTTGTGGCTCCAGGCAACATACTGGCACCAAGATGAAGACAAATCAGAAATGAAGTAGCCTGTATAGGAACGTGCTGGTTCACCCACTACTGTTTATAATGCTTGTGGATGATGCCCTTTGGGCTAGTATAGAGCTGTGGCTCTGAACCTCTGGTTCACCGACCACCAATGCTCTGCAAGATGACTCACAGCTGCCCCACAACAGCGTAACACCTCTCCACTCGAAAGTCACATCATGCAGGGCTGTGGTAACTCATTAAAAAATGCTGAAGCTTGTCAGCACATGATGTCTGGAATATTTAAAAGCTACTGGGCAAGAGCAGGGGTCTCTTCTGTAGGGTCCATCACCGCACATGCCTGTGTCCCAGCAGGATTCCCAGGAGAGGGAAAAAATAGAGGAAGGTGGAAAATGATGACCGAGCACTGAGGATTGTTTCATATACCTTGTTTGGTAAATGGCGACAATGCAGCCAGGGAAGTTAACTCATGGATATCACCAGGTATGCCATGGATGGTACTTCATTCACTAAAATAAGATCATCTTATGGTCTTATGGCATCTTACGGTCCATGATGTAAGTCCATCTTATGGTCTGTGGCATCTCTGCACCACCTTAGAGGGTGGTGGAGCAACTGTAGGATATCAGCCCAACAACTGTGGTGCCTGAGCAACAGTTAGACACCTAACAGCCAGCT
>NW_008825160.1:1753611-1759151 GCF_000699105.1 Pygoscelis adeliae
GGCTCCCTGTACAGTGAATGGAGAGAAACAGGCGTGAATCGTATTCAGCACATGTATATAGTAGGTGGTTTGAAGACAATTCTTACATTTTTCTGCTGGTTGTAGAGGTAACCAGGGTCCAGCAGTGCTGAAGAACAGCAGGCTGGATTGTTTACTGTCCCCTTAAATTTATCACAGTTGGTAAGTCGGATATGGTTTGGGGCTACAGACGGATTTGAGAAATTCCTGCCGGGTTTGTTCAAGAAAACCGTCTGCCAGCCTGGACAGGTCCTTGCGTCTGTCCAGCACGCAGCAAACTGCTCTCTGGGACAGCTGTCCTGCAATGACTTGTGGAAGGCAGAGTTTGTTGGAAAGCGAACCAGGACTGCTCAGCTCGGTGTGAAATCTCTGGCATTATACAACACAGGCGGCACACTCCCTGCTTCTGAAACAGATGGAGTTAATTCCGGGCCAGCGTCTGCTTTGCAAATACTCTCAGGCACAGCCGCCCGGATGAGTAGCACTGCTGCTACGCGCTGACTCATTGCAGCATCCAATTACTCCATGGCATGGCCAAGCGCAGTGCACTGAGAATGTCCTTGTCCCCCATCCTCACCGGCTCACGGCTGGCTTCCAAAAGGGCAAATAAGCGAGCCCGGCGTGAGCCTGTGTGGTGTGTGAGATAAATGCGGCCCTGCTCCTGCACTCGGACTGCCTGAGACCAAAAATGGCCTGGGCCGCCACTCCTGGGAAGATAGTAGGGAAATAACGTTCCTGGCTGTTTATAGCTCTTGTATAGCTTCATGTGCTGCATGAATCCTTCAGCTCTCTGAGGCCAGAGCAACCTTCCTCTAGACAAGATGCAAGACTTCCCTGTAGATCTACCACCCAGCCACATACAAGTGCTTCCAGCCCTCTCCTTCCACCCTGTACCACTTTCACCACTATGTGAGGTCTCCCTGAATCATGACATGGACCAAGCAACCATGACAGTCAATGAAGACATGCCCTGGGAAACTCCCCATCACTCTGAAAGTTATCAGCTCTCACCTGAGGACTCTCTCTTCCACCTCTTCACTGAGAAGATCAGAGCTTCTCCTCCTTTCTGAAGTGTTTTCTATAGATATAAGATACAGCTCTAGACAACTTCATCACTGCCCATCCCTCCCTGATCAGAGTAAGGCAGTCTGTTAGCTGGAAATTGGACCTTCACGATGATGACAAAAACTAGTCAGGGGCCCAAGCAGTTTGGCTAGAGGAATGAGGTTTCATCCTGAAATAGCCTCAGAGTGAGGACAGTACTCAGCCCCACATCATACAGGACAGCTGAAGAGGTTAGGTTAAAGTAGGCTCCAAATTGGGCCCTATAGCTTTCCAAAACAACCAGGAAGTCTTAGATTCACCGTCTGATATAATCTGATATCTGCTACTGAAAACATCTGTCCATGCACACCATCATTCATTTTTACTAATGGATTTGCACTGATGAATTTACAGAGAGAGGTAAGTGGGAAAAGTGTTTTTTGCACTACTATAATCTTTTTTTTAAGCTATTCTCATCTTTTCTATCTAAATAGGAGCTTCCATAATTTTTAAAAAAGATTAAAAAAAAATATAGTGCTCCAAGCTTGCAGGTGACCAATTGCTCAAAAGTGCAAGACCCTTCTTCCCTTCTTTCCTTTAATTTGACTCAGTTTCTCAAACCTGGGGCTTTTCCTGTCCAGATCTGACCATTTGGCTCTACAGACAAGGTGCTAATAATTCAATTTCAGATCAGAGAAAACCCTGTGGTTAGAGTTTCCCTTGCAGGATATGCTTCCCCCCCGCTTCAGAATAAAATAAAAAAGCATAAGAAATTAAATTATGAATTCCTACCTCAAAGTAACTGTTGTAACAATTTGCTGTTTAACCAGGTGTCTGTACACACATGCCAACACACAAACATGTGCACACACACAGATACCCACACTCCTATCCCCTCCAGATCTCTTTCTGCGCCAGTCTTCTGATCAAACACACTTCAACCGTCATCAGTTTCATCTTTCCTCATCTACATCAACCTTTTTTCCCTATTTCCATGATCATTACAGGATCATTACAGGCTTTGTACCTTTTCACTACCTCTAGTTTCCTCTTCAAAGCCAGTCCTTTCATTCCCACTCCATTGTCATAGATCTCACGACTTTTGCCAAAGAAAAGAGACAAATTTGACTGCAGTTCATCTCATGCCTCTCCAAGACGACCTCCTTTTTCCTCCATATCCACTGGTACAAAATCTGGCAGAGCTGGCAGGACCAGAGCAGTATGCGATGCTGCAGGTCAGCACTGAATGCTGCCTGCCCTCCAGTTTGCCTGAGCATTGCGTGAAATTAATACAGTTGCCACAGGAAGAACAAAGTGCATAGCTACATCAAGGGAACATTGTAAAAATCAGACATACCATTCTTGTTGGAAAATCGGCTTTTCTTTTTTGTGGGAAAATCAGTAGAACTTACAAATGATCCGTCCATCCACATAGATATATTTGGAAACTACTATTCACTCCCAAATAAGCCTCTTTGCTGAGCATATAACCACCTGAGGATACACGGTAGTTCGCAATAATCTTATAAATATTAGCTACCTTTTCTTCCTTATCATTATTCATCTCCTGGTGCTATGAAAGTACATAATAAAAATAACCATAAAAAAAATCTTAGTGAGAACTTTATTTGGAAGAATGTGGATCATTTAAAAGTATGACCTGTCAATCCAAAGGTGCAGCCAATGAAAACTGGATCAAAAATACAGAGCAAAAGTGTTCAGTGGGCACAGGAAATAACGCCAAAACTGGGGAGAAGGTTGCAGCTGTGCAGGAGTAGAAGTTAGGAGAAAAGCTGATAGCAAACAGTTTTTCCCTTGTTATGTCTGCCAGTCCTCAATAAAGGAGTAAATCTATTTACTGGGATCAAACTGAAATTCGGATATTTCTGTTGTTTTTTCCCTCCCCTTACCAAAATGATATTAAAACAAACAATGAGCATGGTTCAAGTGATCTGTAAAGAAAAAGATCATTTCATTTTAGTCTCCTGCAAGGAAGGGAAAGGAATGAACGGCTATATATTAGAGAGGGGAAAGACAGCACCCCTCTAACTAATAGTTTGCAATGTAAAATATGCATCCAAGATGCAGGAAAATGTCTTTAGAGGGTGGTTGTTCTCCAAAGCAGTTGAAATCCACAAAAACATATACTCTTCCCTTCCGAACTGACTAACAGACCCCTCCAAACAGACCAACTTTGTTTTGTCTGGGATTTTCTCTTTCCAGAATACAATTAAGATCTTCTTCACTGCTTCCCAGGGAGAGCAGAAAAAGGTAGTTTCCACAGAGGGAAAAATCCCTTTTCACCCAAAGACTAGAGCTGATGATTTGCATGCTGGAAGCAGAATGAAGAAGTATTGCAAACTGGACAGGGTTTCTGCTCTTGATTTGTCAATGTTAGCTCTTTTCCATATTCGGGAGTCCCAGGGGACACGTGCAGCAGCAGCAAAGCAAACACTGAGCCCATGCAGGCCTGAAATCCATCTAATTAGTCCACCTTTTTGGCTTGCTAATGGTGCTCTCCAAGCTGAATCACAAAAAAGTTGCTGGCTTTCCCAGCAGCTAGGCTTTCTGAGGTGACTGCTCTCTCTGCTCTCACCGTCCTTGGTTGGGAGAAAGTCTGGACAGCCCACTTAAAGAAGTGACAAACTTGCTGGACAGATTTGTCCTGGTTACCTAAGTTGAGTCCAGACAGAGGACAAATTAGATCACATTTATTTGTTCCTGCTGCTTGTCAGACCATCATTCCCACTCTCCTGAGCTGGAGATGTCCTCCACATAACCGCACCAAATTAAGAGTTATGGGTAGACTGTACCCCATCGGGATAAGGAGAAATGTGAAAATAGTCATAGAATAATGGGGTTCACCCAGGAAAATGTGAAGCAGCAGCAGCTCTAAGAACGCATCCAGCTGCCCTTGCTTCAGAAATACTTATGCAATGACTTGGTTTTGGTATCTTGGAGCTAGACACTCAGCAGCAATGTCCACCTGGACCTTTTCTTCTCCGTGCTACAAATACACACCTGCAGGCACAGACAGACACAAACACGGACATGCAGTTGTGGATAAAATTTAATGGGTGGAATGCTGATGGCTACATGTAAGCAAGCTGTCTAGGCTCCCTCCTTGGAGAGTGGAGAGGCACAGGAACTTCTGGGGAGGGATTTGCCCAATCCTAGTATATACACCTAAATAAGAGAGATGGATCACAGTGTAAAAATTACTATCTCTCCACTGACTGTCAACGGAGTCTTAGGTCACAAGTCAGATGGAGATTTCTCCGTCGTAAACATAGGTGAGTTGAATGTGGCTTGCTATGCCATATTCATATGTGTGGCCACATTCACTATGCCTCAGTTTCCTGGGAGCTTTCTCCATTTGAGCACAGGGCACTAGAAGGATACCAAAGTCTGAAATTTGCTGATCACCGCCAAAATTCCCAAATTTCTTACATAGCTCCAGGCTCTGAGCAAAATGTGGGATGGGTTGATGAATGACCAGTCATTTCTTTGTCGGTTGTTAAGCCTTGACTATGATTCTGGAGGAGATATCCCAGAACATCACCTCAGATATGCAGACACCATGCTGTCAAAACAACACTTGACATGCACACACCCATATGGTTTCTGAAACTCCATCACAACGTTTCATGGAAGCCCACACTTTCCCACTGAGGGTGTCATCATGGCTTCTGCAAAACCATCTTAACCCTACAAAATCAGTGGACTGAGATCAGGGAAGAACAAAGCTATGAAAACTGATAGATTAGCTCTTCCCATCTGTTTCTGAAAGCTCTATCTGCACATGGCCTTTCTTACATCCAGTTATGGAACAACGCCAAATATTTGACGATTTCTGTTGAGTATTGGGGCTTTGCTATAGGCTGAGCAAACATGCCATTTGCAAGTTGTTCTGCAGGCAAGTTTCCAACGCACCTCGCCTGTGTATATTCTCCATATTGCTCCTAGGGTGAGATTTTTAATCTTTTCCCAAGTGGAGAACACTGTCCACCATCAGTCATCACAACACACATTTCTTTGAAGCTCAAGGGCAGCCTGGGCTGCAGTGACCACAAAATGGTGGAGTTCAAGATCCTTAGGGCACCGAGGAGGGCGCACAGCAAGTTCACTGCCCTGGACTTCAGGAGAGCAGACTTTGGCCTCTTCAGGGATCTGCTTGGTAGAGTGCCATGGATGGGACAAAGCCCTGGAGGGAATAGGGGCCCAGGAAAGCTGGGTAATATTCAAGGATCACCTTCTCCAAGCTCAGGAGCGATGCGTCCCAACAAAGAGGAAGTCAGGCAAAAACGCCAGGAGGCCTGCATGGATGAACAAGGAGCTCCTGGACAAACTCCAACACAAAAAGGAAGCCTACAGAGGGTGGAAGCAAGGACAGGTAGCCTGGGAGGAATACAGAGAAATTGTCCGAGCAGCCAGGGATCAGGTTAGGAAAGCTAAAGCCCTGATAGAATTAAATCTGG
>NW_008825160.1:1760628-1761023 GCF_000699105.1 Pygoscelis adeliae
GAAAATGATCAGGGGGATGGAACAGCTCTGCTATGAAGAAAGGCTGAGAGAGTTGGGGTTGTTCAGCCTAGAGAAGAGAAGGCTTCGGGGAGACCTTATTGCAGCCTGTCAGTACTTAAAGGAGGCTTGTAGGAAAGACGGTGGAAATTTTTTATGCTGAGGGTGGTGAAGCACTGGCCCAGGTTGCCCAGAGAGGTGGTGGATGCCCCATCCCTGGTAACATTCCAGGTCAGGTTGGACGGGGCTCTGAGCAACCTGCTCTAGTCGAAGATGTCCCTGCCCACGGCAGGGGGGGTGGACTAGATGACCTTTAGAGGTCCCTTCCAACCCAAACTACTCTATGACTCTGTGATTCTGTGATTGGCTGTGCCTTATTTTATTTAAATTTGGGAATG
>NW_008825160.1:1761177-1780258 GCF_000699105.1 Pygoscelis adeliae
GCAGAACTTTGTTTTCTTTCTTAGTTTCTCTTGCTTAAAACTGACAGGTTTAACCCAAAATAAGGTATAGACCAACCAGAAGGCAAGAGATAGCTGATGGAAAGCAGTGATGCCGCATGAGACACGAGGTAACCCTAAGCTAAGGTTGGGTGGAACCAGAACCAGGGCAAGACTCAGGAGCACTGAGCACTAATCAATGCCCAACTTTCCCCTGAACATCCCATTTAGTCCTGCTGAGGCTGTGAATTGTCAGCATGTTTGGAAGTCCAAAATTCAAGTACTTAACCTCCTCCCTACGGATTTTTCCATTCAGGGTGGTACTTCAGTACCTCTTTACATTTAAGCAGGTGCTTAACTGCTCTCCTCAACAGGAGTCTAATTGCATTGTGATTTGTCACCCTAATGCTACAGGTAGCCACATCTCCACAGGTGAGTTTTACTCGAGGATTTGAAGAGCCAGGACTGTTTTAGCTCTGTTTCTATTCTACCTATGGAGCCTGGGGATCCAGTTAAAGAGGTGAAGCCATTAAAATTACAGGCATTTTAATTCTGTTCTGAGCAATTATATAAGCCCTATCTGCTTGTAGAGAAAGCCTCCCTGTGTCAGAGCTAATATTAATTTTAAATCTCCAACCTTTTCAAATTAATGTGAAACTGTAAGTTTCCACATTCTTTAATTAAACATTCTGCTGTGTAATGACTACTTTATTATTTCCCCCCTCCAAATTACTGATTGTTGTCTTACATCACAGCCTCATCGGTACTTATTAAATTAACAAGACTGTGAAACACTTAATGAATCAAAACTCATCAAGTGTTTCCAAAGTTAATAACTAATCTAAAGATTTTTTTTTACACTATATCTGAATGTGAAATTTATACATTCCCCACACAATCGCTGAAGTTCAGATGGTCCTAATCTCATGAAAGATTTATTACCGCATAGCTCAGTGATTTATTCAACATTTGCTGAAGCAACACGTAGCATGTGTCAGGAAGGGAGGAGTGTCTTTATTTATTATTTAATTTCCAAGACTTATTCCAAGTTCTTAGGACTGCTCCGTGTGCGTGTCTGCAGACTTTCGCCAAGTAGCAAATCTGCAGTTGTAAATTGGAAGTGGAAACTGGGGTGCACAAAGGATGGCCTAAATCCAGAGAAGAGTGACTGTGCAATGACAGGGACAAAATAACAGGGAATTTACTATTCCATGTTCCAAAATATAAGACCAAAATGGAAAGAGTTTTTTCAAGATTATGAAAAAGTAGACAAGCCTTCCCATCAGATGCTAGGAGGAAAATTAATAGATATAGGGGGGGATATGCACTGTAGATTGTCAGGAAGGGTATGGAGGTACAGCATGTAACCCAGCAAGAACCAGTGTGACAGCATCCTTATCCCCAGTAAATCCATCCCTGGGAAGGCAGCACCATGCCTTACAACAGCTGTACCCTAATCCAAAAGGGCCCAAGCATCCCTGAAAGCAACTGTTGTGCCCAGAAAACATCAGCATGATGACTTTGGAGGTACGTGAGGTAAGGCAGGGTGGAGAGCCATGCAGGTGCATGTGCAACCACCAGCCCACGGGACCCCGCGTGCTTGTGACACAAGCACAGCGATGACTCCCAGGCTCAGAAAATGCAATTACATCCTCCCTGCGTGGAAGGCTGAGTGCAGGTGGACCTGCAGCCAGCACTGATGAAGCAGAAGGAGGGTGCGCATGTGCACCCACCGCCGTGGTGGGTGGCATGGAGGGGTTGTCACTGGGACAGCCAAGGAGATAAAAGATGCCCTCCATGGTCTGGGTATAAGCAAAACGAGATCATTTCTAAGGTCTCTGCTGGAGCATGCTATTGACAACGCCCACTGCGACATCTTGGCAGCCATGAAGTCTTTTGAGAGCAATCCCTAGAGCAGAACCTGCTTCAGGTGAATAGCTTGGTGAGGAGAAAGCAGAGGTTTTCCAGCGGATTCAGTAACTCCGGTAGAGATGTCTCACGGTGAGCAGAGCACAGGAAACTGACCTTCCTGCCCACCTGCACCCCCCTCGACAGAGCTAGCACCACTGCACGAGCCTGGGAGAGGGGCTGGCTCTTAGGTGGGCAGCACCAAAAGGTGGAAGGGAGGAGGCAATGCAAAAAAGGCAAGGGGAAGAGCCAGAGAGCTGGCAGGATGACCACGGCAGCACGGTCTCAGGCCCCAGCTTCCAGTATCACGGCAGACCTAGGTGCTCAGCTGCCCCTATGGAGTCTTGTCCAACTCGAACAGGATTTATGCTCCGTCCATATAAATTGCATCTCTCTGCCAAGAGCATGATAAATGTACCTTACAAAGCTCCCTCAGGCCCCACTACCCTTTCCCCCCTGCCCTGCACCATCTCTGTTCTCCGCTACCTTGGGGCAGCTGGATTTGTGATTATCCACTCCAACACGCCATCAATCTTGGGCTCCCTTTTACACGTGTAGGAAGAGATATCTTTCTGTAATGACACTGCTGTTAAACCACAACACACGGAGCCTGAAGTACAGCCTTGTTCGGAAAGAGCTCACAAGCAGCTAGCAGGGCTGTGATGAGAGACCAGTGACCACGCCGAGAGAAGAAATGCAACCCAACCATATGGGGCTGGATGACAAAACCCATCAGGCATACACGGGAGAGGAAAAATTCATCCGCAATTTACGCAGCAGCAGCTGAGACCCGAGAGTGGCCTTTTAACTGGATTTTACACCAATTCTCTATGATGCATTGCGAGGAGAGAGACAGGCACAGAAGGGCCTTGGCTTAGCCCCGGGGGCAATTGTGGAGGAAAATGCAATTACATCTGGCTGCTGAACTTGCCCTTGCCTTCCCCTGGCTGTGTATGCTGTGCTCTCGCCTGGGAAAACTCGTATGCAAAAGAAAGAAATTGGAATAAATGGCCCTGCCGTTGCCATCAGTGACCCTGTGCCCCTGCTCCCCATTCCCTGAAAATATATTCACGCCGTCCCAAGCACAGTGTGATTGCAATCAGGGGAGACGGACCTTGGCCCAACCCTCACTGCCCACCGCACCTTTCCTCATCTTACAGCAGACTCTCGTCCCGCTCTTTGGTGGACCCCAGAGACATTCAAGCCCAGTTTCTCCATAGACTGCACTGGATTTCCACCCTTCCACTCCTCACTTCTCCTCCATAGACTGTCTGCTCTCTGTCGCAATCTGTTCCCAGGCTCGGAGGGAGGCTGCAGGAGGTGGTCCCACACCCAGATGTTCATCAAGGTGTGGGGGGATGAACATCATCTGGCCAGGTTTGTCGTAAGAGCCTCCACTGATGGAGGACAACACAAAGCAGGGGGAAGATGAATCCCTTATGACAATTCACCCAGCCAGGCTTCCTCCCATAAGAGAAAGGATCTACCTTAGGAGGCGACTGGGACTAAGCTCATCCCCAGGACTTCCCCATGTCTGCAGCACACACTCTCCTTAGTTGGCCATGAAAACTCCCCCTGTCTCTTTTCCCTCTTCGTCACAATGGTAATTGTGAGTATTACTTACCTCATAGTGGGGATGAGTTAATTAATTCATGCATGTGACATGAATTAATACTATCACCTTCCCTAGTCCAGTTATACCTATCGATCCAGAGCATTCACTTGTCTTGAAACACCAAGACCTGGTTGAAACAGGGACAATCTGGAGGTAAGTTACACCTCAGTCATTTATTTCTATTTGCTTATAGATTTCTAAAAAAGAGCAAAGTCCTCATGTGCCTGGCGCTGTATAATTTTATCAAACCATGCCATTCAGTGATTTTCTCAAGGCTATAAAGAAAGTGTCTTTTCTGCCATGCTGCCACAGTGTCCCACTGCTGGTGGGATGTGAAACCAGATGTCCTGACCCCCACGGTGGTGTCTCACCTCAGAGATTAAACCCCTTCAAACCTAAAGCTATCATACTGAGGGATGAGGAGGAATTTGGACGCGGAGCCTGCCAAAGAGCTAATTTCGAGCCAGAGACCACACGGAGCCCTCCAAAATACCCCAACCTGCCAGCGGTGTCAAGTAGTCCATAAATTTTCCCTGAAGCCTTCTGGTTTTTATCAGTCCCACTTCCTGATTACTCTTAGAACGTGACTCCGGGCCCCAACACGGAGTATTTATCTTGCATTAATTAGATTAGAAAAGCAGGGGTATTCAATACACCGACTAATCAAGTCAAGGGATCAATATGGCATGTGGCAGAACCTTACATTGTCCTCACTCCGCAAGATGACAAGTAATGAATTAGTTCTGGAAGGTGCCCAGAATAACACTTTGTGACCTAACACAGGGGAAACATGAACTTCATCTGTTTCCCCACTGGAGAAGAAAGAGACAGTGCCAGCATGTATATACCGGCACGTATACACCATTCCTGCAAGGCAGAACTGGTGAGGCTGAGTAGTAAAACACAACTCCAGGTTATTGGCTAACATGGAAAGGTATACTGGACTTCAGGAACATTAATTATAGCAAACCAAGGTGCACTAAAAAAAACTCCCCCTGCCATATCAGCTGGGCTCTGTGTCCTTCGGCTGGCTGTCCCACACATGTTGCTGCTGTGAACAAGCCTCCTTGGAGGTGACTGCGTTTTAACCTGTCTGCAATCTCAGTTGCATGCATTGTGGTCACACTTTGGCAAAAGGCACAAGGTCAGTTTGGATGGCTTATAAATACCATCTTCAGACAGAGTTATCTAAACCCTGACGCAGCAAGTCTAGGTCTTGTTGTCAGTGAGGATTTCCTACGGTCTTTGGTGCTCTGTGGTTTAGTTATTGGGCCATGAGACTAGTGAATTATTTTATGAGTAGTGAAAAAAAAAAAAAGATTTGGCAGCAGGCATCAGTAGATGATGAAAGTGCAGACTGCTCAGTTTCAGGCAATGATGACTTATCCATGGAGGAATGGGCTTACTGATCATTTCGGGTCATTGTTTATTGTGTTACAGGGCTGAAGGGGGGAGGAAGTCCTAGCCTGAAAGACAGAAACACAGAGAAAGGTGACCCTGAGTTCATGTCAGCATTAAACTGGGGGTGAGAGTCTGTCTGGTGAAGCTGGATTTATAAGAACAGTCTGCAGAGCTGCTTCCAACCACAAGCTATCCTCTGACCAGGATGAGTAGAGAGGAACCCCTGAGTTACAAACACGGCTTTACTGTGAAAAACTATCCAAGCAACCTTGTAACCTCCTTCTCACCTCTCCTCCCCTCCAGAGCTTTCCTCTTTAGAAAGTAAGTTGTTACAAAGCCACATACTGTTGTTAAACCAGTAGCTGCTTTCTTGCTATAATGCCTCTGATAATCCATATCATATTAAATTGTCCTGTTGGGTAGAGGGATGGTCCTTATTTATGGCAACAATTAGCTGAGGATGGAGAGCGCTCATCTGATGCTGTCTTATCTTCCTGCACATGCTCTCCACTTGTGGGTTTCACCCGCTCTTATAATTAGTCCAACATGACTTCCCAACCCAGGCCACTCATTTTACCAACCAAGCCAATGCTCCTAACCTAACTCAGAGATTACCTAGAAGGGAAATGCATGCGAGGGTGAAGACTCTGTCACGTCCCTCGACAAGATGGGGAGATAGTTTGTTCCCCACACCAGCAATGCTGCGCTCAGTGTCTGGAGGGATGTGGAATTTCTGAGTAATTAGGGTCTTTGTAAAATAATCAGTTTTGTTCCTCCTGTTCTGAGCATTTGTCTTACATGAATCCTGATCAAACAGGGTCCATTAAGGGAAGGCACAAGAGCAAGACAATCAGTATGACAAGCCACCTCTGTCTTCTCAGCAGCCATCTCCTCCATCCCCCAGGTTGGACTTCCATCCCGAGACCTGCAGCACTCGTCCTGCAGAGCGGAGGTGCTCCCTTCTCCAGCTCGTCTGTCACGCACAAAAGTTGTGCAGTGCTTCTGCAGATTGGGCTCCTACTCCAGCTAGTTTTCTCTCTCCCTGTGCAGCCTGAAGCAGTTGGAACCTGCACTGAGATGTAATGATCTCCTGATTTTGTTCTTGTGAGTCAGCCTCTGCTCAGTACAAACCTCTGAGCTAATCCCAGCATGAACAGCTGTTTCTGGCAAAATGAGGGACAACAGGCAGACAAAGCTGCTCCGAGTATTTCTTTCCTTCTTCTTTGGGAACTAAATCTTCCCAGTTAAAGTTCTTGAGGATGTCCATTAAGTTTATTGAGCTTGCAGGAGGTCTCAACTACAGCTCACTGTTTTGTGCTCAGCTGTTTAGATCAATGCAGCAAACATTTAACAATTCAACAATCTGATGGGAGGGCAGAGGCAAGGAATGTGATTGCAATTAGAAGGGTGGGGTTTTTTTCAGGAGTTATCATTAAACAGCAAATGCTCTGCAACTGGAAACATGGCGAATGTTAGAAAAGCAGTTGCAATAGGCACAGTCATTCCAGGCTCTGTCCCTGCTTGTCTTTAGGAGGGAGGTGGAGGTGGTAGGGACAGTTATTTCAGTCCCAGGAGCTGGTTTCCCATTTGAGGAGGTCTGGGTGAGGTGTGAAGCTCAGATCCAGTTTGATTACTACCTCTTCTCTCCCGCTGTACCTGGGAGGTGAGATGACCTCTGTGCCCATCACATTCTGAATGCTGTTCACTGAAGCCCTAGATCCCTCATCCGACCTTAGCTGGTGGGCAAGGCTAGGCACGAGCCCCCACCTCTCACAGAGCTCCTGCCAAGCATGGTTTCGTTGCTAAACAAAGACACGAGCCTGTTTCCATTGGCTTCCATGGGAACAACTTATCAGAAAAAGCTGGATTAACATGATTTGGTGTGCCCAGGGGTTTACAGGCATTGAGAAAGAAGGTGCTCTCACTGGAGCTCCTTTACAAGCACTGTTTCCCTTTACTAACTGTGTGGATCACATTAGTATGCAGGGCTACAGATGAGATGAAAACCCCACAGCTGACATGTTCTTTGCAGTCTGCCTAATGAAAGACTTCTCCTGGTCTGTTCTCAACCTACAGCCTCGGGTAGGAGACACTGAAGAGGTGGAGTGATGTGGCCAAGATCCCCAGCATGTGCGTGCCTAAGGCAGAAATCTCCAGTGCCTCGGTCCCCTCTCTTCTTTACTATTCCTTGTCAAATTCCCCAAAAAGCAGAAGAAATGCAGACGTTGAGATGGAAGGGATGACGAGGACCATGCACTTGCCAGGGTCACTTCATGGTGTAGCCTTCTAACTCACTCTGTTGTTACTTCATCTTTCCTTCCTGGGAGCAGCTGATTTATCTTTATTATCCTCCTCTGTTGTCACTGTCATTAAATTTTGTTGAGCCAAGAGACTCCACTGTGTGCTTTAGTAATTCGATCAGAAAGGAGGGGAAGCGGAGCTGAGGTAATAGGCAGCGTGAAAGAGGTCAGGAGAAGCAGCCGTGGCACATTAAGGGAAATACAGATCTGGGCTCACTTGGAAATGGTAATCATGCAGAGCGTGCCTGAGCAACTGGCAGCAATAATCTAGAGCAACAGCGACCCAGAGCCCTGTTTGTTCCCCTCTTTTTTATTTCCCCTAGCTGTAGTCTCATCTCCCTAAGACCTGATCTTGCAGGGATGTCACATCCCAGGCTCCTTTCTCAGGTTTTAGTCTGTCTTTACCAATGAAAACCAGCTGCTCAATTAGCAAGGGAAGAGCTCAGGCATTGCTCTTTCCAACTCGCTGTTTTACATGCGCCTCTGTGTGAATTTGTGAGTTGTTTCATTTAAGCATCAGCCATTGAACAAGCCCAGTGGCAAAGTAATCATTTATCTGTACTATTTTATTTATATGGCAAGAGTTCCCTGCTGAGAGAAGAATCCCACTGCGTTGTGCCCTGCTGCAGACAAGTAGTAAAAGACGTTTTGGTCCAAGTTTAAATGGACAAGAGTGGCAGAAAATGCGGGGAGAAAGGAGCTTCAAGGCATTGGAGATGAAATTCATTGACCTCCTAGAGATCAGAATAACAAAGAGAAAAAATAGAAATTATTTACCTTGGGGGTCAGCAGCAAAGCCCCATTTCTTAAAGCCTAGGCCAGCACCCTGGTTGCTAATGCATTTGTGCTTGCACTGCATCTCCTGTGTGTAAATCATACACCTGTGAATCATCCCACTGAGGACCATGGGACCATTTCCATGATCCAAGCCCCAACATTGGGAAGAAACTTCACCGGGACGCAAATACCGATGTTGCCACAGCCTTATCAGCGCTGACAGGAATCGGGCTTCACGAAGAGAGCAAAAAGCCACCTTTAGCTATGGCCACATGGATCAGAGCCTTACAGCTTAAACCACGTAACATGGAGCAAGATGTTAGCACATAGGTAACCTTAGCTCCTCAACAGTTACAGCAAGCTGGGAAGATAACCCTGAATGTCACTTTTTTGGTACTTCTAAGACACACCCTCAAGAGAGAGACACAGAGTCATTCTTTTTTCCTTTCCTTCTATTTTTTTTCCCTAGTGCCTTATTACACCATGTAACGTAACGCCAGCATAGTCATGTGCCTTGTGGTTAGGCATGTATATGTACATACAGCACCCCCCACCCCGTATACTCACCTATATGTGCACGGTAAGCAAAACTGTAATGTGCTAATTATACAAACACACAAAACCATATTATTGTGGTCAACTACATAAAAACCGCACGTATTTACACTGTATGCATAGGTAATACACAAAGAGGACACAGTTCATCTGGTGTGTTTTAAATGCCTTTTTAGGATGAAGATAAAAGCTCCCCAGGAATTCTACAGTCCACCAGTGACCAGTCCTATTCTGAAGAGAGGTGTCATGAATCCATCATTTGCATTGCATTATAAAGGAAGCCTGCACATCTACAACAGAGGGTGAGACCTCTTTTTTACACACATGCAGAAAGCATGTACAGATAGAAAGAAACCGTGTCTCTCATCTTGTTTCTTGCCTTCATGTACGCATGATCTCACATGTACGCATATACACACACAGATTTCATGGATTCCCTGAAAAAATTACAGAAATAATGAGAAACAATATAGAGATGATGTCCAGGATCCCATGTGCTGACTGGGCTAGCTAAGGTCCAGCATGCAGCATAGTAAACAGCAATTTCATTGGAATAAATTATTTATTAGTTTTGGAGGTTTTTTTTCCTTGAAGCTCATAAAGGCAACAATGAAAAATTACTCCAGAATTTATTCATTCTGCATGCTGGGAGAAACATCGTGTGTCTGAGTATATATACAGATATAAAGCAGACCATGCTGTGATCTTATATTTTTACGAACAGACTGCAAGTTTATGTGCAGCACAGAAATAAGCAGAATGCCGTAAAAATTAAAGGAGCAGTGCAGAAATCCAGTATCTTTGTGGGCACATAAAAAGACAGAGGTGTAGTTTGCTTTAGATACTATAGATGGCTGTTCACTTTCTGCTTAACTAAGCTGGAGCTGATCTTTGCCAGATGATCTCTTCTATACCTTCAGGCACTGAGATACCGTGCTAGACTTGGGCCATTGCCCTGGACTGCCACAGCAACGCACACACGTTGTGATTCGGGCTGTCTTGCAAGGTCTCTATGCACTCAGCTTCAGTGAAAACCCCTAGATGTTCTTAATTTTTTACTGCAGTTTCCCCTCTGGCCACAATCCTAATACTGCCCAAAGGCTTCCAGTGGTCCCATGCTGATTGGTAGCAACGCCACACTGGGTATGCCAAAATCTTCAGCGTTTTGAAGTTATTTTTCATTTTATACTGCTCTCTTGCAGTTCTTTGTTATTCCATTCATAGGCTACCCCCAGCCTTTCCATTGTACCTCTGCCAGGACTTGACAGCACCTTTGAGGCTTCAGTCATGATGATACATGTAGATAGATAATCTGCATTTTCTTTTTCTTCAGCCAATAATCGAACTTGAAGTCCATCCTCCACTGTTTCTGAAGCCTTAGCACTTGATCTGGGGCTCTGATTTAAGTTTATCTTCATGCTACATAGAAGAACAACTTTATACATTGAAATACAACTCCAGGGTTCAACAGATCATCCTCCGACATATAAGGATCAGTGGAGGTTCTCTTGTAGCACAGTCAGTTCTTTGCAAACCCTTTCCTAATATCAGACATTTTTCTGGCTGTCCTGAAATTCAGCACAAAAATAGTCACCGGGCTTTTAGATCTATTACACCATGCGTTTTCTATCCTGATATCACAGACATATCTATGGTGGAGAGCACAGACCTGTCCCAGGTGAACAACAGCTGCTGAATCATGTGCAGTCACACTGCCCAGAAGGTTAGAGGAGAAGGTAAATAGCCCAGGAGGTGAATGAAACTTTTGGAGGAGAGTCCTGATCTCTTCTGCAATTTGTCTGTAAGAACCAAACCAAGGAGCTTCCACACCTCAGCTCATCCAGGGAGCCATTTCCACAAATTCATTGTGTATCTACATGCTTGATGCACTCTGAGAAACAGCCACACAAAATGTCCTTGAAGGACTTTGCCATGGGTCACTGATTTTTCTAATTCCTCTGGAGTTCTTCATCAGCACTTTTGCCTCTGGGATCCCCAGCCACATTTTCTACAACAGTGATGTGGGTTTGGTTTTTTGGAGACTCTGAAGTGAGGGCTAAAATACTGTAGCTAGCTTTAATTACTGGAGGATTAGCAGTAGTCATCCTGACACTCCTTGATGTCTGAGCCATGCTACTAACTACAGGGGGGTCATCTCACAGTCTGGGATCTGTGTCCCTGGAAGCGGTGTGGTCTCTCGTTCACCTCCTTCACGGAGTGGCTGGGAGCTCTTGTGTAGCCAGAATAGAATAGGGTGACAAGAAAATCTCGGTGGACTCCTTTTGTAAGTGCTGCAGTGATGGAGCTACTGCTGAGGGGAGTTCATGCTATCCTAAAGTTGAACCTGCAGGAAGCCAGGTGTATTTCACCCTGAAAGGGCCAATTTCTCTCTCCCACTAACAGCAGGTCTCTGGATGCCTTACCTAGATGCAGACAAACGTGTTACGGTATGTTAAGATGAATACCACCACTTCTGCCTAAATGAGTCTGCTCTACCCACAGGTCATTAGCAGACAAGCTCCCCATTCCAGAAGGAGGGATGCATTACCAGGAAGCCACGGTGTCCCAGCTGCTCTGTCAGCTGGGTACCAGCAGTGATGGCTGCACTGTGCTCAGCCTCTTTCCAGCCAGTGGTGGGAAGGGCAAGCAAGAAGAAAGAGGAGACTCTTCCTCTTGGATAGTATCTTCCATTAATGTGGCTTGAAGCTCTTTACAAACAAAAGCTCTGGGCTCCTAAGCTTCTTGGGCCATGGAGCTTCCTTTCTTCCAAGGGAGATAAGGTGAGAATCAAAGAGGACCTTGGAAATTTGGGTGTTGCATGGGCATTTTACAGTGAACAGGTCCCTTGTAATATACATATAACACACAGAGATGAATTTGGTGAGCTTGACCCTGGTGGCCTGTGCTCTGCTGAGTGAGGACGGGAACCACCATGACATGGTTTGCAGAAGATTGTGCAAGAAACCTTCAGTAGCCACTACCGCAGTCCATGAACTAAGGGATGTTGTTTAACACTGTTTGTTATTGCGAGAGGTTAGTTCAGCCCACCTTTCACATTGTGGGAACCAAGGCATGCAGGGGTAACTGTTTTACCCAACTTGACTTAGAACATGAGTGGCTCAGCAGGGAGTTGGACTCAGAAGAGTGGACCCTCCCAGCTTCCTCCCTCTTGGGTGGTTTGGATGGTGGCAACTTTAGGCAGAGGTTGAAAATGCTGCCTGCTGCCCCTTTGGCAGGGAATTCACAGCTGCTGGTCTGTTGTGCTCCCCTCTCATTGATAAAAGGTGTCCCTTCTCAGAGGGCTAAGTGCTTGAGGGATGCCCCTGGTGTGTTTGCAGCTTTGCCCCCGTATTTTTATGGTTATTGGCTATTGCTCCAGCTTTTTCAAAGGAAGCCAGCATTAAAAGAGCTTTCTATATTCCTTGAGTACCTTCCATCATCCCTTGGCAGCAGTCATCCCTTCACATCCTCTCAATGATGTTACTGGCATCAAGCACAGGGCCTCACCAATCCCAGCTCTCTGAAGCACTTAATTAAAGCAGAATCGCTCAATAATTCTGTTGTGCTTTCCTGGGCATCTGGTCATTCACCTCTCATGTGCACAGGCAATTAATTTTTAGGTTGTCAGTATAAAGGGATTGAAACAAGAATGTAATTCCAGCCCAGCGGGAGGAAAGAAGGAAGTTTTGCTGGTGTGTGAGTCCACCTGCAGGGCTCTGCCCCCAGACGCCGAGTGCCCGCGATGCCTAAAGGTCTCCCAGAGTGTTGAAAGTTGGAAGGGAGGGAAGGTTTTTGAGATAAAACAGTCCCCCCTCCTGCCCAATTCCATTAATATTGTGGATAAATTAATAACCGTGTTCCTGCCTGGAAACCTCATCAAAATCAGTGGCCCAGGGTGCTACATAAAAATAAATGCCAGAGCCTGCTGCAAGGAGCTGTATGTGGCTGTTAGTGGCTTGTGCAGAATTACACAGAGACCATGTAGAAATCTCATCAGCGAAACTCCTTATTCATGGGCTAGGACATTTTCATTAGTTTATTCCCTTTCTCTCAACCTTAAAAAAAAGAAGAAAGGCAGTACAGAATCATCATTTTCCCCTGGCATTTATTGAAATGTCATTTGAATGAGACCAAACAATGCTTTATGTTCCTTTGGGTAACTGATACGGACAAAAGTCGGTAAGAACAGGAAAATTGCAACTCTGATCCAGTTAATGGATATTAGAAGCACAAAACGCTTTCAAATGCACACAATTATTTTTATCTGCTAATTGAGAGGGTGAAAGCTTCTTTCTAGGAAATATGGTAATATGTATTGATCAGAAAAATGAAGCTTCTATACCAAACCCTGAGCACGATGCAAGGTTAAGGGATTTTAATTAATGAAAAAGCTTTTTTATGAAATGATGCCACCACTCAAGCAGAGCATACGCTATGACCTCCAGTTAAGTGGAGACACCTTTTAAATATTACACTGCTCATACGAGCATCACTCACTTTTTTTCGTGGCCAGATAGATATCGAACAGACCTGCTGCCAGACCAGGCTGTCCTATTCTGCCCTGCTTGTGTGGTGGGTATCCACTGCTGAGGTGACCACCACAAAAATCTCAGTCCCAGATATGGATGTCTTGGTACGTGCTAGTCATCCTTGCTACTGGTGCAGGAGCAGATCTGTCGATATAAAGGAGCTGGGGACTGAGTGTGCACACTGCATATGTTTCCAATGCACACATTGCATACCTTTCAGGAGGGTTACTTCAAGCCATACCCAGCTTTGTCCCCTGGACTGAACGTGTATTAGCATTGGCTGTGGTCCTGGAGCATATCTGCTGGTTTAATCTGGTCAAAAAGAGTTTGGGTCATACAGTCTGAGCCATTGTGAGATGAAAAGCCAGTAAGTAGGGACAACTGGGAGATTTGTTACAGAACTTCACTCCTGATCTGAATAAATTTAAAACAGCAATGCAGATGTACCCACAAGTCCTGTGCCTTTTACTCCTGAAAACAATTCCTTTGCATTTATTTTAAGTCCAAACTCCTACAGTTATCAGACACCCAAGCTGCCATTGAAATTAAAGGCTTCTACCTCTTCTGGTGCACCTGGATTTATTTTCTAACAACTCCTACAAGCACAAACAGGAATATAAATTAGCTCTTTCTATCACTTATTTTGAAATCTGCCCGGCTTGCCTTGCAAATGGAAATACAATGAATTTTAACTTCAATCGGAAACAAACGCTTTAATTGTTCAGTATATTAGTGCTACATTGTTTACAGGATTATTCTTTTTTAGGAGACACAGTCAACTTAGACTGAGTCCCAAATGGATGGTAAACTGGCAAAATCTAACCTGCAGCAATGTTTTTGCTACCTGAAAGGTAATATATTTACTTTCACCCCAGCGGGATTCTTCTGCATCTCAGACCTGTACAGGACAGATGCTAAATTGCCCAAGACAGCAGAATTATCATACCACAGGGGCAGAACGAGTCTGTGCTGCAGGATTTAACTGGTTAGCTTGAGTACAGCAAAGCATCTACACGTGTGTCTTCTGTTAACAATATATGGCTACAGCCCTACCTAAAATCTAACCTGGAGCTTCTTTACCTAATGGGACAGACCAGACGCACTCAAGTCAGCTCGTGATGGAGTGACAAGATCGTTCTGCCATAATCTCCAGTGGGAAGGAAAGCAACACTTGTCATGCAAAATTGTTGATATGTTTGCATTTATTGTGACGTTTCTGCTTCATTCATCACTGGTGGTATCTGAGCACCTAAGTTTTGGCTGTACATATTCCTTAGCAGAGTCATGGAAAGCCAAATGGAAAAGGATTGCTCTATGCTGAAAGTGATTGCATCCAGGCTTAGGTACGGGGCTCAGGTGTGCAGCTGAGTTGAGAGGGGTGAACCCAGCAGAAAGTCTCATTAAGGCAGGGAGAAGTAGACCACACTTAACAACCCTCCAAAGGGAACACTTCCTTCTAATCGCATGTTTCTATCTTGCTTCTGATACTGCGCAACGAGTTTGGGAGAGGCCAGCAGAGTCCAATGGAAATTCAGAGAAAAGCAACATTATCCACCGAAACGTCAGACAAATATCGACTTCTCCACGAAAGGCTTACTCAGACGCCCTCGGAGAGTCAATATTTGGTGGGGAGCATTAAAATTTCACAGGCCCTTGGCCAAGGTGACTTTCTACAAGTAGGACTGATCTCTCTCACAGTAAATCCGCCCACCAAGCCTGCCACGTGTGGGCAGAGGTGGTCCGGCTTTCAGCAACCCCTGGTCTTCCCCTGACTGACAGCAAAGCAACATTCACCTGTCTTTTGCTCTGCTGGAGATGAAAATCCTCCTGCCTGGGGGAGGTGTCTAAGTAACAAGTCCAAGGTCCCAATAAATCCATAGCAAAGGTGGAAAAGAAAGGGCCAGTCCAGACACCATGATGATGGGCACGTCATAAATACAGCTGACAGGTCAGAGAGATTGGTAGGTAGATTTCTGGCATTTTAGCCCATGAACACACGATCTGTAAAGGCTGGACTCACTTCCAGCTGCAGTAAAAGGGAGATTTCATGCTCTGTGGGAATCGTCAGTCCCCAAAAGCTTTCTGAAGCTCATGACTGCATTTCCTGTGCATTATATCCCATTATGCAGATGCCTTAAAGTAAATGTAAATCACATCAAGACTAATTGTAAAGGGCTTTTGGTTGTAAGAAGCAAAGTGCTTTGAGATGGCTTCTGACGGTCCAACGGCCATGTGTCTTTGCCCTCCTCCCCCCTCACTCCGCACCCTGCCTCTACTCATCTACACATCGTGATGTCCTGAGCCCTCATAAACAAGGCCAGCAGGGCTCACTGGGTTAATTAAATCAGCGTCATTTGCTGTCTGGAGCTCAAGTGACAAATGCATTTCCAACCTTGCCCCTTTTGAGGGAAGGGTGGTTTGTGAAGCATGACAGTGGCTCAGGACTCCTGGAGTCTGTGCTCACGCGTCTCACTCGCCCAGGTGAAGGCATCACGGCCCAGTGATTTGGTTTCCCCCCTCTTGTTCACTGGGACAGAAAGCACTAGCGCTGTGTTAGTGCAGCAAGCACATTTTCACTCTGCTTTAAGACTCCTCCTTTCCTGCTTCCCTTCCTGGGCTGTCATGGGGGAATAAGATGTCAGGAGATGCTTGGGAAGACTGAAAGGGACAGTTCCCCTCCTCCCCACTCAGGCTGTGAATGCGAGGCTAATTCTATTAGCCCAGCCACTCCATTATCCAAATAGCCCCTCGCCAGCCTGCCGGTGCATTTGCTGATGCATTAGTGTAATGGTACCGTGCACTGCCGAACACATGCTGCCTTCCATCCCAGATGCGCTTTTCAGCAACCCCTGGTCTTCCCCTGACTGACAGCAAAGCAACATTCACCTGTCTTTTGCTCTGCTGGAGATGAAAATCCTCCTGCCTGGGGGAGGTGTCTAAGTAACAAGTCCAAGGTCCCAATAAATCCATAGCAAAGGTGGAAAAGAAAGGGCCAGTCCAGACACCATGATGATGGGCACGTCATAAATACAGCTGACAGGTCAGAGAGATTGGTAGGTAGATTTCTGGCATTTTAGCCCATGAACACACGATCTGTAAAGGCTGGACTCACTTCCAGCTGCAGTAAAAGGGAGATTTCATGCTCTGTGGGAATTGTCAGTCTCCAAAAGCTTTCCGAAGCTGATGACTGCATTTCCTGTGCATTATATCCCATTATGCAGATGCCTTAAAGTAAATGTAAATCACATCAAGACTAATTGTAAAGGGCTTTTGGTTGTAAGAAGCAAAGTGCTTTGAGATGGCTTCTGACGGTCCAACGGCCATGTGTCTTTGCCCTCCTCCCCCCTCACTCCGCACCCTGCCTCTACTCATCTACACATCGTGATGTCCTGAGCCCTCATAAACAAGGCCAGCAGGGCTCACTGGGTTAATTAAATCAGCGTCATTTGCTGTCTGGAGCTCAAGTGACAAATGCATTTCCAACCTTGCCCCTTTTGAGGGAAGGGTGGTTTGTGAAGCATGACAGTGGCTCAGGACTCCTGGAGTCTGTGCTCACGCGTCTCACTCGCCCAGGTGAAGGCATCACGGCCCAGTGATTTGGTTTCCCCCCTCTTGTTCACTGGGACAGAAAGCACTAGCGCTGTGTTAGTGCAGCAAGCACATTTTCACTCTGCTTTAAGACTCCTCCTTTCCTGCTTCCCTTCCTGGGCTGTCATGGGGGAATAAGATGTCAGGAGATGCTTGGGAAGACTGAAAGGGACAGTTCCCCTCCTCCCCACTCAGGCTGTGAATGCGAGGCTAATTCTATTAGCCCAGCCACTCCATTATCCAAATAGCCCCTCGCCAGCCTGCCGGTGCATTTGCTGATGCATTAGTGTAATGGTACCGTGCACTGCCGAACACATGCTGCCTTCCATCCCAGATGTGCTTCACAAGCCGATAAGGTGATGCTTGTATTTTTATATATATTTATATGTACTGGAGCACCCAAAGATGTCAGCAACTTCAGAAGCTATTGAGCACACAGAGGGGTTACAGAACAAGGCTCATGTTTTGTAACACCTTTTGAGGTCCTACATAAGCATGGATATATACGTACAAAATGCTGCATGTTGGTTCATCGTACGACAGTTAGGCTATATGCTTTATCATCTGCAAATGTTTACAGTTAGACAAAAATAAGCCCAATTCCCTGCTTTCTGTCTTCTGTACTTTGAGGTTTGCAGAAATCTGTCTAACTCACTCATGCAGGTGGTGACTTTCCATGTTAGCGCGATATTGCCTCTTCTTTTAAGCTGGAGGGTGAGGGATGTAACTCAGAGGAGTACCGGGTAATGTCTGTGTGACTCAGCTTTTCTCTTGCCCAGTGACCTGGCATGAACAGTACAGCAGATCCACATATATGCAGTAGGTCCAGGTTTTCTGTGTGTCCTATACATGTTCTGCACTGCACATCCCTAGGAGAGATTACAGCCCCACACACGGAGCACTAAATTCAGGGTGACTTTTCACTGTGGGGGGAAGTTAATGTCTTGGAGAGGCAGGATGGCAGAAAAAACCCAAACAAATGCAAGCAAAAAAGAACAAAATTATCCCGTTGAAATGCACAGGACATTTCCAGGGACCTGACCCAGCTGAGCAAGAAAATTTCATCTGCCCAATAGAGAGGCTTGCTATTTTTCTAGGACCCTGGGGCAAAATTGTCAATGCTAAAACCTACAGAGTCCCTCTGCTTTAAGAAAAAAATATTCAGAACTGCAGTTCTTTATCACGTGTGAATTCTCCTTCCTTCTCCTAAACACTTGCGTGAGGAAGAAAAGACACACATAAATGCATACATCAAATACAAATACTTCAGTATTTAAAAGATCTTTTTGCACCACAACCTGTTGTTGTGGTCTTCCTCTAAGTAGAAAGAATAACACCCCAAAGCTGTCTGGGCCCTGAAGACAGGGGCAAGGAGTCAGTGCAAGTTGTTTTTTGTGTGAACTTTGTGCCACAATTAGTAGTAGGTGGATTGATTGTCAGTTCAAAAAGGAAGTCTAGAAAAGAGAAAGGGGGGCTGTTTAGCTTGTGTGGGAGCAGGGAGGGACTACAATATTTGCCACAAGCACTTTTATCTGTTTAGCTATGAAAATTAATGAAAATAAATGATCAGAAGGCAATAAATGGATCTGCAGCTACCCTCACGAAGGAATGCTGATACGCTGTTTACACATCTAATGTTTGTTTTGAGACTCCGCAATCTCTGCAGGATGCTTCAGTGCATATGGTGGTGTCACTGTATTTCTTTTTCCTTTTTAATTTATTGATCCAGGATATAAAAGTGTCCCTGAAGCCCTGGCTTGGTTTTCGGAGGTTCCCTTTGCTGGGAGGAGGTGGTGCACCTCAAGCAAACCAGTCCTGAAGGAGCTTGGATGGACAGAGGTGGCTGAACTGCTGGTACCTAAAGAGCAGCAGGAGACACCAGCGGGTTGTGAAATCCAGGGACCCCCCATTGACATGTTGATTTCCACTGCATTAGCAAATGGAGAGCCTTCATGGCGTGATAGCTGCAACAGGTTGTTATCCTCCAAGGCTGTGTCCACATTACCAAATAAAACAGGCCAAGGACATTTCTAAAGCCTTGCTGGCAAATGGCAGAATGTCTACATCCCTAAATTTTCTTTTTTTCCCTTTTTTCCTGAAGATGTGGTTGATGTGTCCCTCCTGCCCCGGGGACCAGCCCTGCCCATGGTATTCCCCTGAGCCTTGCTTCGGCACTGCCTGGAGGAGTGCTGCCTGGCACAGGGTAAACCCACGGCAGGAACCGTGCTAATAATTACGTGGTGCTGATGGTGGTGTTCAGTGTTTGAGCCTGTGCTAGCCCTGTTTACCTGGTGATTTTGGCATAGCTCAGGAGATCAGCACATGGAGGTGGGCGAAGGACAGCCTCCTCCTGTGTCCAACCGCTGTTTGGGCGGCACCACTGACAGGTCGTGAGTGATTCTATGATTCTA
>NW_008825160.1:1781211-1784264 GCF_000699105.1 Pygoscelis adeliae
GCACTGCCTGGAGGAGTGCTGCCTGGCACAGGGTAAACCCATGGCAGGAACCGTGCTAATAATTACGTGGTGCTGATGGTGGTGTTCAGTGTTTGAGCCTGTGCTAGCCCTGTTTACCTGGTGATTTTGGCATAGCTCAGGAGATCAGCACATGGAGGTGGGCGAAGGACAGCCTCCTCCTGTGTCCAACCGCTGTTTGGGCGGCACCACTGACAGGTCGTGAGAACATCATCAACAAGCTGACCTTCCCAGCCCCTCCTAGACCTCTTACTGCACAGAGGCTTGTCTAGCATCATGCAAACATGAGGTCCTTGTGGTCAGGCATGTGCTCGAGGTGGCTAACAAGCAGCTATCCCTGAAGCACGGACAAACACCTCCAGGGACGCCTATGCATCCATAGACAGCCTTAACCAGATGATGCTACCAGCTCAGCGACCCCACTGCACACAGCAAGGCTGCTCCAGTTGGGCCGTGTGGGCTTTCCCCAAACATGTACCCACTCTTCTCCTCTGCTGCCCCTGTTTATAAGATAGACATCAGCTCTTAATCAATATTTCAAACATTTAATTAGGAGTAGAAGCTAAAAACACTAAATGCTCAAGCTGACAGCTTGCAATAGCTCCTGTCCTGTGGAGTAGTACAGAGACGTTGAACCGACCTACACAAGTCACATAACACTGTGTTTGTACTACTACCCTTAAAGTTGTATCTGCACTGGTAAATTTAATGTGCCCTGCATTATTCTCCGGTCTTAGGGCCAGTGAGTATAGAATAGCAGATGTACACATCATTAAACTCTCTTAGCCTTCAAATGGAGCAGCTGCAACCGAACTGCCTCTCAGAAACAGTCACTGGCCATGGTCATCCCTGAACCATGTCCAATACTGTCTGGGAGACAGCTCGCCAGCCCCACGGTGACGATGTGCCAAGTGCCATCACACCGATTTAATGGACGAGACAATCCACCTCCAGTGCCTGGTCATGCTCCCTAGTACTGGTACAGATGTAACCTGTAAAGTCCATGTGGCTACCAGTTCGCTGCTTGCAGGAACAAGGAAAGCCATGATTTAGGAAAAAAAAAAAAAGCAGCAACAGCAGTTGAAGGTAACCCCTCCTCCACTCCCAGGCCATTCCTGGTCCCATGTCACAGAGTACCATCCTCCAAGGCGTGCACACAAGGGGTCCTGAGGTCCCGCCGTGAACCAGGACAGTAAATTGGCCAGCTTTAAGCACAAACCAAAACAAGAAATTAATTTTAAATGTTTTCTTTTTTCAACTGTCATCAGTCTAGAAGCACAAGACCTGGGAAGGGATATCACAGATCCGTATTGACAGAGGAGATAAGGTATCATCAACCCGCGACCTGAAAAAGACGATATTCTCCCAAACAGGGCCCATACTTGCCTCCCTGGTGGGGCACAAACTGCTGGATTTTTGGATGAGGATCACAGAAGGTGTTTTTCTCTTTGCAAGCACAAGGTTGAGATGGACTGTGCAGAGATTAGGTGGATTTTCCCAAAGGTGCGAGCTCAACCTTGGGAAAGTGCTGAGTACAGGGATAAGTAATTAGTGATGGATAGCATGTTCACCAAGTCCATTAGCTGGAAAGAAAAGCAAACCTGCAGGATTTGCAGCTGGAAAGAAAAGCAAACCTACAACATGCTTCACATTCCTTCCCTGCATTTTCCTGCCGCCTGACGGGATCCCGACGACCCCCTCACAGCCCACGCTGCCGCCTGTCAGGGGGTTCCCCTCAGCGCAGCTTCACGTCTCATTGGGGATTGGCATTTCCAATCAATTAGACATGTCACCGCTGAATTTCTCTGCTAATTACTGGAGTTTATTATGTCTAAAACCAGGTTAAATGCAGAATTCCTGAGGTCAAATGGGGTCACCCAGACAATCAGTTCCACATTTTTCATAGCAAAAGAGACCCCCACAATCAGTCACTGCCAAGTGGTTTGGAATGACCAACCTGCCAGTCAATGGCCTGAGGTGAAAGTCTCGGGGATAGATAATGCTCTCGGAGAGAGAGAAAGGGAAAAAAAAATCTGAACCAGCAAAGAAAAAGGCCACTTCGGAGGCGATCATAGCACAGACATGTGAACCCACAACCCTTTCTTGGTGTCTTAGTGTGGAAGGAGAAGGGTTTCCTTCACACATCAAGCAGCTCACAGAGAGCAAGAAGATTCTTCCTTTGCACTAGTTTCTGGGTCTGACCCAGTTGCCAAATGCCCTTTGGTTTCAGTAGTGTCAGCTGAGGCTACGATGAAAGCAAAGGTGCTCAGGGGTAAGGACCGATAGGCCATATCCCACGAGTTGCTAAAAAAATGTGCCATGAGGTCTGCTACCTGCTTCTTCACCTCTCCTTGCCTAGCAACGGACACGGTGGTTGTAAGAGGGTTGCAAGCCAAGGAGAGCCTGGGAGGGCTGTTCATGAAAAACAGAGCACACAGTTCCCTTCAGAAGGAAAAGAAAAACATCTCCCCATCTGTTTTGGAGACGAAAGGGTTTTCAAATCTCTCTTGGCTCATTTCGACACTGCATCCTGTAGGTGAAAGACGTCCTCTCCCTTACCAGCATTTTGCTCAGAGCTGGCTGTAGCAAAGCATGAAACACTTCAGCCCAGCCAGAGCACATGGGGAGGCTCAAAGTGCTCAGTGTTTGCAGTAGCAGCTGCCTGAAGAGCCTTGCCTAAATGTCAACACTGTTTTCAGAAACAATTATAGGGAATGCAGAAATAGCAATCAGGGAGTTACGTACCTCTTCTCCTTCCAATGGCTGGCATATGAGTTTATATCATGAGGAAGCCAAAAGAGGATCCCTTTAACTGCTGGCCCTGAAAACTCTCTATACACAGGTTTCCCTTCCCAGGATTAAAGGCTTCAGGATGACCAGTGGTGCGGAGGCAAGACTCCCGTTGATCCTCCTACAGCTGGAGAGGTGCTGCAAAGCCCTGAGAGTCCACACTGTCAAATTTTTCATGGTCTCTTGCATGGGTTTGGCTGTCCCAATTGCAGTCTCTCAAACAACGTCCAGGAATGGCTTGGGTT
>NW_008825160.1:1784923-1792662 GCF_000699105.1 Pygoscelis adeliae
GGAAAAGTAAGAGAGCTGAGATCTACAGGCACAGGCCACATTGTGCCATTCGGTCTCAGCGCCAGAGTGTGTTCCCTGTTTGATTGCATTTATTGGTATAGCTGCTGGGAAAAAAGTATACCTTGTCCTGATGGAGGCTAGGTCAGGGCAAACGTCTGCCTGTCTCCTTTGTGCCAGTGCTCTGTGAATCCGACATCAACTATGTGAACCACCCTGGAGTTGATACTCCATCAAAACACATTCCTGATGTGATGTTTGGAGGAAACACATGGGTAACCTTTGCTCTTTGGGGCAGAACCTACTGACACATGAACTTCAAAAGTGCTTGGAAGGTTCCTTACAGAGGAATCTTCCCAAGTGATGTCATGGGAGCAAGGACCTTGTACAAACACTGTCTTTCATCCTCAAGAAATCCAAAGGGCTTTACAAGTTCATAAATACATCACAAAGGCATCCATGGATCCAAGCCCTCAGAAGAGGGACACAAGAGCAGGTATTTACGTAGGAGTTCAGGACTAGAGGAAAAGAAGTCAATTCATCAGGTGAATTAAAGGAAAGGTTTTCTAGGGAGTCAGTATGACGTGAATAGTGCTGGGATTGGGATGAGACAGCAGAACTAAGAGTTTAAGGACCATTATTTCAAAAAGTCCCAACCTTAACCTGACTCTTATTCAGGGAATGACACACGGGGCACCTAGGAGAGAAATTGCCCTGTGCATGTACAACATCCACTGAATGGGCAGGCAAACACCTACTGATCTATCCGCACAACTTTCTGCATTGATTTTTCTGTCCCCTCAAATCTTCCCAACCACCCGAAAAATCCTGGCCTTGCTACATTTATCATATAGACACAACCACAGTTGTGTGGTCAGCACTGGGTGTCTTCCTGGGCTGCACTGTCCATCTACACAGAAGGCTAAGTAGGCCAAGCCTATACTACATACAAAAATACAGATATACCCTGTACATCGGAGTGCTGACCAAGTGCTCAGTTCACTGGTCCAAAATATCTTTCTAAAGGAAAAAAGTAAAGCAAGACAAACCAAATTCAGTCTCAGGGATTCCCATAACTTCCTCATCCAGTTAGGAGATAAAACAAGAAAATAATTTTCAGGGTAGTTGAATACGCTTGTCTTCAATCACAAACTAGAAAATTTCCACAAACTGGAAAATAAAAAACAAAAAGAAAAAAAAAACTGAAAAAAAAATTGAAAAAACTTTAACATCACAGTATGACGTTAAAGTTATTTTTTAACAGAAATGAACATAAAAGCCAGTTTGCCTTTCAAGGGCAAGTTCTGGAATGGATTTAATTTTCCTGTTTCTACTACACACATCTATGATGATAATGACTGTATCAAGCAATATAAAGTGATGAGAGATATTTAGCAGAATAAGCCAAGGGTGCAGAAGACACAGCAAATTCTGGGGCACTTAGAAAAGTTCTCCCTGAGTCTGAGAACAAAATGTCTATTTATCCCCACTAACAAGGAACATGCTTAGGAATTTAGAGTTATCACATGAAAAATAGAAAAGGCATTAGAAAATGATAAGTCTGTGCACTTATGGTGTAAGGAAATGCCCCAAGAGAGCAAATACTTGCTTCAAAGAAAGTAATAAGATACATGAGCCTGCAATGGAAGCAACTTTTGAAGCATATTTAAAATGCAATGATTAAGAGAATGGTCCCTGACAGCCACCAGGCACCGATCTGGGAAAGCACTCGAGCATGTGTTAAACTTAAAAGCTTAAACCCAAGAGGTATGGAAGTGCCTATATCTCTAAGCCAGTGTCTCCGTCTTGCCCAAATCCTCCCTCCCTGGGAGCGCTGGTGCCCAGGCTGGGCTGGAGTGGAATACCAAAGCAGGGGGATGATTAACAACTGGTGCTTTCAAGTGACCTGCAAATGTAAGGTCTGTGTGAGGCAGCGGAGAGGAGGAGACCTGGCTGTCAGTGAGATTGGAGGAGACAGATGTTTAATGGAGTCCAGGATTACAGATCTGCCAGGCTTCACATGTAATCGCCAGCTTCTTAGGTTTCCTCTCTCTTCTCCCCTTCTTCTGGGTCTATTACAGGGTCAGGGGCTGGGGGAGGGGAGGATGGAGATTTTCAGATTTCCAGCTAAATTCCTTGAGCTGCCCTTAATACTCTGACCTATTCCCAGCTGAAACTACAACCTACCAGTCTGGCGGGACTCAGAGGCGGGAGTGGCTTTTTTGTTTAAAACAAGAGGAGCGATGCATTTAACTCCACGGATCTGCCTCCTTTTCCCCAAACAGCACGGTACCTCTGCGGAGCAGCCTGTGTTTGACTCAGAGAGGCCACACCGCAGAAGAACAGCACCGCAATCAATAGTGCCACATGACCCGCACGCTGTGTGCCAGGAGGCACTGTGCCCCAGGGGACACGTCTACATGGCTTCCCACCCGTCACCTGCTCCTGAGGATCGATAGTCCCTGCCGCTTCTCACCCGGGGAATGACTCTACAAATGCTTTTTGCATTTATGGGCATTGCTCACTCTTTCGTCCAGTCTTACTCATTTTTTGTCCTCTGTGCAAGGTAGGGGGTAGCTATTACTTTGTGAGAGCAGAGACCCGTGAATTAGAAGGACCAATGTTCCCACTTAAAATCACAGGGGAGAGGACGAGGGAGACCTGGTTAGACTTAATGACCCATCTCATTTCTCATGTCACGACTCCAGGCAACCCCCTACAATTGTGTCCACCGCATGGATACCTTAAGGCAGGGAGTGCCAAAGACGAATTAAACCATCCTCTACAGGAACACAGCACCTTCAAAAGCCTCTGTGCATCCTCCAGCTCCTGTGCTGCTTCTTTGAGCAGCCTGTGGAGGAAGCATCCTGGCATGGGGATGACTCTTTGGCAAGCTAAGAGATGAATGCTGACATTAGGCATTGCTGAAGTTCAAGCCAAATGCAGATCCACAGATGGCAGTATGAAAGCCGTAGTTCTACCCTCAAACATTGGACACGTAGAAGAGGGCATAACTGTAGAGTTCAGGCACAAATATGCCACCACTGTGACTGAACATAGGTCTTTTAATGAGAAAGACCGTTTCAGGCACTAAATTGTGTTAATGTATCTGTATGGACATAAATGCACCCCAAACGCTGGCCCAGGGTTGATTGGGAGACTCAGCTCTGATGCATGACTCTATCACAGGCATGTGGCATGACCAAGGACGTGTCACTCAGCCCCCTCTGCTCATCAGCTGTAAAATTTCCCCAGCAGTGCTCCAACCCAGAGGGCAGTTACATCAACTCATGTCTTGCCAGCAAGCAGGGTTTAGACTCTGTCCATGGCTAAGATACATGTATTCAAAGTACTTGAGCAGTTGCACTGATACACTCCCCCCCAGCTGGATCCCGGTGATTAATGCAATGTGCTTGCAGAGAAGTCATTTCTCTGGGATGGGGCAGGTCTGGAAGAGACAGGGTTCTGGCATGGATAAGCAAGGCCAAGCATGAAGCAAAGGGATACCGACCTGCATTTTGTACTAAATCCTTCCCTCCAGTGAAAGACTGTCAAACTGCTCCCAGCCAGTCCCCTCCACACAGCTTGGGCTTGTCAACATTCCTCTAGATGGGATCAAGCAAGCTATAACTTAGTGTCATCTACAGGATGGCTACAAAGAGGAGAATAATTATTCTCTCAAGAAGCATTTCCCCTCTCTAATACACGCAGCAGAGCTCAGACTAGATACCTGATGGTAACATAGCAAAAGTCCCTCTGAACTTCAGGACCCAGCAAAGCTTTCCAGCTCTCATCGGGGCATGCACATCAGCATCAGGTGTCAGGAGGAGGCCTGAGTTTTCAAAAGCCAGTGGCAGGAATTGCGGAGAGCTCCAAAAGAGATCCTGATCTTGGAAATATCTTCCGTACCTTCAGGACACATGGAGTTACAGTGGTTTGCCCACAGCTGTACAAGGGCTCTGTGAGCAAGGCAGGGTATGAGTCTAGGTCTCCCAGATCCTGGACTGTCTCTCAACCGCAAAGCTTTTTTCCTTTCCATTGCACTTAGCATAGTACTCGTTTTAGGGCAAAGTGGGCACTTGAATACAGCATCAAACTGGCTTACAAAAGCATTTCCAAAGCATAAAAGGAGCTTAATTCAAGAGTGAAAAGCCCAAGGCTGAGGGACAGTGGGAGCTGAAATTCCAGATGCCCATGCATCTCATGGGATGGAGACAGCCCGCGGCGGAATTTCTTCCCTTGCCATAAATGGCTCATTTGGGACACCCCCAAGACCTTGAATTGGTTCCTCACCTGCTCACCCCAGTTTTCTGAGTTACTTACATCCCCGCTGGAGCACACAACCAACCCAGCAGGAGGTTAAGGGACTCCCCACTCCCTTAGTTATCTCACAACTGCTTATTGCTAGGATACCCATGTGTTAGCAGCAAACGAGTTAAAATCAAGCTAAACTATGACTTTTTGCAATAATATGCCTTTTGCTGATAAAGAATTATTTCAAAAGAGTCAGCAGCACAATGTGCTGCTGTTTTGCCGGTGGGCCAAACCGCTTTTATCATTCTTGGCTGAGAAACACAGGCTCTCACGCACTGTCTTTTCCATCCTTAGCCGAGCATCCATGCAGGATTTTCTATCCATGGAGTCATTTCTCAGAAGGCATCTGTCCTTATTTAACAGGCCCTTAATTAGGTGAAAGCAACTGCAAGGGAGAGCAGAGTTCAACCTCTGATATTGCTGAGGGTGATGAGTGGTATTTTAGGGGCATGAAAGAACAGTCAAAGGAACAAAAGTTGTCTTTGCTGCCAACTGGGATTACACTCATTGCTTGCAAGAGGTTGAATGAACTTTAGGAACTGTTCCTCCCTGTTTTGTGCAGGACTGCCCAAGAGCAGGGCAGCTGGACAATGGAATGGGCAGTTTGGAGTTCTCTTCTTTTGAGGATTTAGACAGAGCTTAACGATACATCTTCGCAAAGAGAGCGTTCATTTCAGCTCTTGACTTGGGCCTCTTAGAAGCTCTGATGACCCTGATCTTACCTAGGATGTCAGTCTGGTCTGGGAGCAGCCAATTGCTCCAAGGAAGAAACTATACTGTCAACAGTCTTCCTACCTTCCTGCCTTTCAGTAGTTGAACAGTGGAGTCCTGCAGAAGACCTGAACATTTCCAAAGAGTGGATGGGCACAGAGTGGTCATCTTTCACACTATGCACAGTAGCCCCTTTTACAAGATGACAGTCAATACTCCAAGAGCCTACAAGACAGCAGAGTGAAATTGTAGAAACCTGCAACAGCAATGCCAAAATTTACAGTTTATGGGTATCTGCTGCTTTTAAATCCCCAGGACAAAAAGTCACTTATAAGACAATCTCAGCTTTCCATTTTCAAACAAGATCATTTCTGTCTTTTCTGGTTCTGGACCAATGATGAAAAACACGGTCTGCACGCAAACTGATGGCTCACAAACAAACAAATGCGAATTAAAAGGAAAAACTCTGGATTTATTTTTAAAACTTGTGATCTTGAGCCAGTGTTTCTGGGGACAGCCTCAAACTGACAATCCCCTGGAAAGAGCCACTTCAAACCTAGGAGTTAATGCTAATTGAAATCTTGTGCAAAGACCACATTTGAAGAAATTAAGCTATAACTAAGTAAAGTTATTAATGATTGCTTTAACTAATTGATGTGATAACATAAGCAGCAGACAAGATTTTAATCAGTGGTCATGAAATCAGACGTAAACTAGCCAGTCGCCACCTCTCCCTTTGCAGCTAATTTGCACACAGTAATTCTGTTGCAGATAATGACTCAGCGGCAAAGGGAAGAAGAATAAATCTCAGGAGACAAATAGGTATAAGCCTTCCCCATTTTAATGAGAAACAGGCACAGAAAGGCCAAAAAGGCCCTGTCAACATGATTTGTTATTCTGTTACTTAATTTTTACCAAATGTGGTTTCTGCCATGCTTTAGTTGAAGTACATATTTATTTGATATTTCATTGGCAAAGTTTAAAAGAGCCCCCAAAATACCTATCTGCTTCTGCTACGCATGACCCTACCAGTCTCACCTTTGACATACTGTAATGGTTTTGGGGAATGATAGCACTGCACAGATGTAATTTAATCTCAGATCATGAATGACTTTCTGCTAGTTTGCAGGGAAGAAGCACAACTTTCCACTGACTCACCTGCACGAAACAAACCTGCCTGCACAGAGAGGGACAGCAAATCTTCTTCCTTGAGTAGAATGTAGGGTTACTTATAAACTGTTTGCAGAACAGAGTCTTCCCTGGCCATTAGTAAACCAAAAGTAGGAGGCAGCTCAAAGCCTTGGGATTTTAATAATACGAAGTTGGGCCTCTTGCTGTTTGCCTTCTGGGTTTTGAGCCTTTAAGTTCATTTTCTCTAGCTCTTCCCTTTGATCCCTCTATATCAAAGGGAAGAGCTGAGATTCTCGTGTTTTGGAGTTGCTTCCAGGTGCTGTGTCAGCTTTGCAAAACACACTCAGCACTGGGAGAGACCCAGGACTCCAACATGCTGAAACAGAGGTATTTAGGGGGTGATGGAGGTGACCTTCCAAATACTAGTCCAAAGCCACAACAGCAAAATGAGCATCCTGCACCTCTTGACATGTAGAGCTGGGCTGTGTGTGCATGTCAACACTTAAGTATCAAGGAGGTAAGGTGGCATGGTCAGCGAGCAGCATGGTGACAGCTGGAAGAAGAGAGACCAAAGAAACAGGAATTCCAGGAGTGGAGTGATGGAAAAACAAGTGCAAACCTGCAAATGAGAGGGCAGAGCCGTAAAGAGGGATGGGGTCAGAAGGAGAAGCAGGGATAGTGAGAAAGGGTTGAAAGAAGCATCTTAACCTCTGCAGAGAGCTCCAGGGAGCTTGAAGGCTCAGCCTTCTCGTTTGGGAGGAGAAAGAGAGTCAGAGAAAGGGTTAGAGGAGAAAAAGGGACCTGAGGAGACGTGTGCTTGTGTCATGGGGAGCAAGGAGATGCAGAGACACTAAAGACCTCCTTCCCCTGCTCCTCCAGCAGCATTTCCTATCTGCTTCTCACACCTTTAGATCAGTGTGTGAGGCAGAGGGCTCCCTGGTGTCTGTGCACCAGAAAGAAGAAGGAAAAAGAAACAGCCCAAGCCTCCAACATATCAATATCCCTGCAACTCCCAGGGAACATCTCCCTGCAGGGACAGTCCCAGTTGACTGCAGGTTAGCAAATGTGACGCCTATCTGCAAGAAGGGCTGGAAGGAGAATCCTGGGAACTGCAGGCCTGTCACCCTGACCTCGGTGCCGGGGAAGGTTATGGAGCAGATCATCTTGAGCGCCATCATACAGCAAGTACAGGACAACCAGGTGATCAGGCCCAGTCAGCATGGGTTTAGGAAAGGCAGGTCCTGCTTGACTAACCTGATCTTCTATGACAAGGTGACCCACTTAGTGGATGAGGGAAAGGCTGTGGATGTGGTGTACCTAGACTTTAGTAAAGCCTTTGACACCGGTTCCCACAGCATTCTCCTGGAGAAATTGGCTGCTCATGGCTTGGATGGGCGTACTCTTTGCTGGGTAAAACACTGTCTGGATGGCCAGGCCCAAAGAAAGAGTTGTAGGGAATGGAGTTCAATCCAGTTGGCGGCCGGTCACGAGCGGTGTTCCCCAGGGCTCAGTTTTGGGGTCAGTTCTGTTTAATATCTTTATCAATGATCTGGACGAGGGGATCGAGTGCACCCTCAGTCAGTTTG
>NW_008825160.1:1793293-1814651 GCF_000699105.1 Pygoscelis adeliae
CCAGGGAAGTGGTTGAGTCACCATCCCTGGAGGTATTTAAAAGACATGTAGATGTAGTGCTTAGGGACATGGTTTAGTGGTGGACTTGGCAGTGCTAGGTTAACGGTTGGACTTGATGATCTGAAGGGTCTTTTCCAACCTAAACCATTCTATGATTCAGACAGATAAGTGAGGAAATGACACCCCAGAGCAGCCCTCTCCTTGCCTCCGCTGCACAAGACCCCGGTTCAGTGGGAAACACTGTCCAGCTTGTAACTCACTCAGAGCCTTTGTGAAGGCTGAGGCTAAATGACAGATCTCCTGATAAATCATGACAGATCTCATGCATGCACCAATCCTTCCCCGCTCTGTCGAGAGGGACTTGAAACACACGTTCACACTTGAAACATATATATGGCCGCACCTCTGTGAAATGATGGGAGCTTTGTATACCGTGTCTCTGGGTTTCGGTGGCAAATATTTCCCTCCCCCTTGTTTGATCAATCTCCCTTTAAAATATGTATTTGTATATAATGGAGCCCTTCTGATGGTGAAAAGCTGCTGCATCCTGCTCCTGAGAGCACAGCATGTCTGATAGTGCTGACAAGTGCCACTGGTCACCTCTCAGCATTCAGAGGAGCTTCAGGGGAGAACCTGCTCCAGGCACAGACCGCAGGGCAGAGCTGGGTTCCCCATTCCCCTTGGAGCCCAGGGAGTTCAGCTCCAGATGAAAAGCCCCATGTGCAACCCAAGGACCCCCCAGTGCACTGAGGAAAGTGCTCCTATGCAGATGCTGACCTTAAAAAGGGCAGGGGATATTTTTTTTTTGGCAGCACGAGAAAGCCTCTTCTTGTAGCCAGGTTTATTGTGACAGCTCTTTGAAGGTGTTTCAACTTAAAGGATGCCTTGCTGAGCTGAGTCCTAACACCTCGCTGCAGAATAGTTTGGGGCATGGCAAAAGCAATACTTGCTGGGACTGCCAGAGCCACGATAAGACTAGGACAAGCTGGAGAAACTGGCTTTATCACTGGGGCTTCCATTCCTGTTGAGGACTGGTGAGTGATGAAGCTGAGCCTGGCAAAACTGCTTTTAATGGAGCAGCCACACACGCAACAGAACCACCTTTATCTCTGGGGCACAGCCAGGGTTGAGCCCAGCAGACGGAGGGAGGAGAAACCTCCTTCCCCAGGGATAGGACTAGCCTGCTGCCTGCCTGCCTTTGAAAAGGCCAGGTCAAGACATCACTCTCCTGTCCCTCGTCTCCACAGACCTCACAGTACCAGGGGATTTCTGTGGGCAGTGAAAACCTCTGATAAGTCAGAGCTTTATCCATTTATGAAAAGAACTGTACGACATGGCTCGTACAGTGGATGGGATACACCCTCCCCAAGGGCAGCCTGCACTCCTCCACGCTGTTCATAGTCCTGCCTCCAGCGAAGGCAAACCCCTGCGCCCACTCTCAGCTGCAGAGGCTCTACAAATGTTAATTCATTCGAGCACTTGAAGTGCGTTCTATCATGAGCACGCAGATAGTGACTGTATTGCCGTGACGGCAGCGCTGTCATTCCCATTGCTTGCTACGTCGCAGATAAAATCAGAGGGGCAAAGGCTTCTGTAGTGTTGAGTGTTTCACGAAATCAGATCAGATTTTAAATAATAATAGTCCATACCCTTTTCACTAACCTCGCTCATACAGACACCGTTGGGCTTCAAAGATGGGTGGGGGGAGATGATCAAATAAATCACAGGGGACTCAGGGCTCCAGGGTTCTCTACGGCGCTCCACCAACAAATTGTGGTCCTAAAGAAGCCTGCCTAAGCTTGTGCTTCAGAATAGCCAACCACAAAATGAGTCTGCTCACGTTGTAATGGTCAGGGAAGTGCAGGTAGTCAACATACCAGCAAGAATATGTTCTTGGAAGTTTCTGGAGGAAAAATAAGTTGCTCCTCTTGTTCCAGATCTCATTTTCTAAGGAAGGGAGTGAGTGAACAGTGCTGTCCCATTGCCCTCTCATGAGAGAATCAAGACAGCTCCTGGGTGTGTTACGAGACCAACCAGCCCAAAAGGAGCCAAATGTCCTTTCTCTTTAAATCTAAAAGGCTGTACAAAGCCAGTGGTGGTATCTGAGGTGACCTGTTGCCAAATGGACCTGCACAAAAAAGGACACTGAGCAAATCTGAAATCAGTGGATTGATTGTTTGCGTATCCTCATGCTTAAGGGCTTTGACCATGCAAGGAGCCCCATTCTACTGAAAGGAAAGAAAGGACCCACAGAGTAAAAGGATGAGACAGAGGAACGGTGCCTTGACCAAAGTCTCGCAGGACCTCACAAACATCGCCTGCCTCCATCTTCCCACCCCATCCCAACAGGTGACTGGGACTGTTTTCACTTCAGTGCTGGAGGTTACATCCCATTCTTGCCCAGCATGGAGCAGATAAGAAAGCAACCCCAGCTCTGTCATCACATGCTTTGTCCTGAGTTATCATCAGCTCGCAGCCTCTTTAATAAAGATGAGTGTACGGAGTTGCTCCCCTCCCCACTCTGAATTTGAGGTATAAATATCCATAGCTCAGGGATAGGGTCAGAAACATTGCAGAAACACAAAACATTTAAAATAAAATCATTCAAGCAGAAGAAATGACAGTCATAGATTGGAAACTATAATACCCCCAACCTTGCATGAGAAGAAGGATAGCCAGCCTGCCACATCTGAGCTCCTGGACCACAGCAACCCCACAAAACACCTCCCTCCAAAAAACGCATGTATCCCTGCCCTATGGGCCAGGAGAAAACTTCTCCTAGCTTAGGTAAAGGCTAATAATTTCAGTGTTAGCCACAGCCTGGAAAACAGCCACCTGAAGAGGATATGAGAAGGGTCTATAAAATCATGGCAAGTGAAGAGGGAATGATTATTCACTGTTGCTTTTTTTAAGGCAGTAATTAGTGGCTGGTAAAACTGCCACAAGGGTGGGTGAGAGGAGGGGACATTGTGGCCCATCTCCATCCTGGGAGACTGCTGACTGTTGACCAATGCAGCGCAGTGTCGTCAGAGGGTCAGAGCACAACACACGACATAGAATCATAGAATCATAGAACAGTTTGGGTTGGAAGGGACCTCTAAAGGTCATCTAGTCCAACCCCCCTGCCATGGGCAGGGACATCTTCAACTAGAGCAGGTTGCTCAGAGCCCTGTCCAACCTGACCTGGAATGTTTCCAGGGATGGGGCATCCACCACCTCTCTGGGCAACCTGGGCCAGTGCTTCACCACCCTCAGCGTAAAAATTTCTTCCTTATCTCTAGTCTAAATCCACCCCCCTTTAGTTTAAAGCCATTCCCCCTTGCCCTGTCGCAACAGGCCCTGCTCAAAAGTCTGCCCCCATCTTTCTTATAAGCCCCCTTTAAGTACTGAAAGGCTGCAATAAGGTCTCCCCGAAGCCTTCTCTTCTCCAGGCTGAACAACCCCAACTCTCTCAGCCTTTCATCTAGGGGAGATCTTGGTGTTAGGGAACTGGGCGATACTAGGAGGAAACCACATTGCTCTGAAAGTGCTATGGGAATGTGTGCTCCCAAGCAAGATATCCTCCAGGCAATACATGAAGGCAATAAGAAGCATATCAAGTGGGTGTTTTATGTTTGGTGCCACTTACATGATCCAAGGTCAGGCAGGTAATACTTGCTCAATGAATCATTGAACCTTAATGTATGGGTGAACATGTCACACTTGGCCTCCAGCTGAACTGAAGCTGCACTGTAGGGCACCTGCCATCACCCTACCAAAATCCCTCATTGCTCCCTTTTGTCTGTGGATCTAAAGCTCCTCACAAGCACTCGTGAATCAACCAGCTACACTATTTCAAGTCCGTGCATGTCCACGAGACTAATTATGTACCATGACTTTCTTGATGCAAAACTATTTCCTCCTCCCACCCCAAGCAGCAAACTTCCTAAGGCCAAGCTCTCTGCTGAAATCAGCCAGACTTCCATGTTGAACAACCAGATTGGTCCTTCCCTGGAATCTAGCCGGTAGTATTTTCAATAATAATACTAACAGCACAACAGGAACATCACACTAAACTTGGCCTGCACCCTGGCAGGCAGCGTCCTACACTCTTGATCACTGTGTCTCAAAGAGGCTCCAGCTTCTCCAAATACTCCAGTTGGAGCCAAATGATTCAGCGCTACGCTTATCCGTATCTGTGGCAGATGTAGCCACAGTTTGATTGGGGCTGGAGAGCAATGTGGTATGCAGCAGATGCGGTAGCAAGTCCTTGTCATGTAGCCAGTAGGACGTGTACTGCATAAGGCAATGCTGGGGGTGGTTTCTGCTCCCTTAGTTGTCTGCCCTGGCCCCTCCAAAACTGCATCAGTGTATAAATGCAATGGTTTCTAAGCAAGAAAAATCATGAGATCAACCACGGAGCACATCTTTGTACTAACTGTGTTCTCTATCAGAACTTCATGTGCAATTCTGATGTCCATAGCATGATCAAGCTAAAAGCTTTCAAAGCACCATGGACTGACGGAGTTTCTCACCTGCTTCTCAGACATGATGTACAGGTGTTCGTGATCCACTGAGAAGGCCATATCCCGTAATATGGGGCCAGTATCCACCACCTGCACAATCTCATACTCCAGTGTGTTCTTGGTGGTGCCATCCACACGGATCTGCAGAGCAAAAACAAAAGCAGGGAGAGGACATAAGTATTTTTCCTTGTTCCATGGAGTCTGGAGAATAATCATTGGAGAAGTGCATTGTGGTCCAGGTCTTTTGGACCACAGCCACTGTCATTGCAAAGTGAACTTTTCCCCTGCCTCCTCATTTAAGGGATAAAGCAGGTGTAACTTCTTCTGCTGGTCCCATCAACACAAGAACACTGTAGAAGAACAATCCAGAGCCTGCTTGCTTTTATCTGGCCCTATCACTGTGTTACTGTCATTGCCTGGACAAATCTACCGAGCTGAAAATGATAGCACAAAGGGCAGGATTTATGGTGATGATGAGCAAAAGATAAAAAAACACACAAGAGTCTGCAGGACTGACTCACTCAAATGCTAGTCAGACAATATTCTTGTTCTTATTGCTAATATTCCATGGGGCAATATATTATTGCGGAGTGTACAGTACAACACAGACTATTTCTCTTGTTGATTACATATATCAGATATTGAAATCATTCCTGCACAAATATGGCACCTTATGATTCCAGCCACATCTCATAACAGGGTGTCACTTAGGAACATCAATAACTGGAATTATGAGAAGGAACCAGACGCACAGTCCCAGTCTATCCCTGACAGTGACCCAGCAATACGGAAGAAAATGCACAAAACACCAGAGTTTTCTTTACCTGTCTAAAACCAATTTCTAGAGATTGGGCTCAAAAGCAGCTGGAGAAGGTTTGTATTCCCTTTCAATACTATAACCACAATTCAGGATAATCTAGCTATCCACAGGAGTGTCGGGTCCTTCTGGATCTTGTGAGGCTCTGTACTTCAGCAAACGCCATGGCCACGTGTTTCAGAGATGCATCCACATTCCTTACCTCCCTTGCTATGTTTTCAATGTGTTGCCTTTCACTTTCAGAAAATCTTCTATCCTGCAGCAACACAAACATCACAGTACCCTTCCCTAGAAGAAACAAAGTTGTAGTAGATCTGCTTCATGCTCCACATCATGATCTCCATACCTTCCTGACCAAAGGCAGACCAAAGCCTCCCAGTCCTTCGTTTGCACTTGTGCAGTCTGATAGCTGAGCAAAAAGCACCCTTCCCACCCAAAGCAAATAACAAGCTGTAATACTTATGGTATCAAGACCCATTCCCACTGTTCCCTGGCACATTCCATGAGCTTGTTCCTTCCATATCAACCTTTCAGCCAAGAAACTGAGCCTGATTCATCTTCTATAGTAGAAAGGCAAAGAGAAAGGAAGAGAGGGAATGACAAAGGGTCTGGAAAACCTGTATGAGCCCAGGGCAGCAATGACATACAGATTCTTATCTCTGTCCTTCCTCGATCTCCCCACCTGCTGTATGACAACAAAGAAATCTTATTCCCCCAGGAAAGATAGAGGAAATGAGGCAGAGAGGAGTTAGAGGGGTTCCCTGTGACAGCAAAAGGTGTGGAGGGTGCTCAGGGATGCTCAGAACCTACATGCTATCCATCAACCTCCACAAAGTGGGTGCACGTGCAGGCATTGGCTGTTGGGCTAGTCAAATGACACCGGAGGGTTTGTAGTTTGTCATCTTGATGGATCTGGTGATGAGAGCAACACGCTCCACAGCATTGACACACAAAAAGGTCAGGGCCTGAAGCCCAACCCTGAGCGTCCGTGCCTCCCGCTGGCTCTGACTGCCTGGGAGGAAAGGGCTCGCTCGTGTCCATGGTCCCTAATGGGTGCATTCAGCTCCTCAGAGTCTCTCTTCTTGAAAGTGGACACTGATGTGATTCACCCATGAGGTCAAGGGCAAAGAGGCCAATGCGCTCAGGATGAGTCATTCCCCTTAGGACAGTCAGGAGAAAGGAAGGAGACAGAAAGGGCTGCAGGTTGAGAAACACAGTAGTCTCCCTGCTGGGGCTCTGCCCAGGGCAGCTCAAATGCCCCCACAGCAGGAGCCTTTCCTATTTCCCACGGAGACTTTCCTGCACCGAGTTCTCACTCTCAGGGAGCGGTTGCTGAGCTTTGTCTGCTGTTTCAGCTCTGCCTCCCTCCCCACTCCCTTGTGGCTGCTCGTCCCTGTCAGAGGGCTGCAGAAGATCCTCGCTCTCTCTGCTGATCGCTGTGCTAAAACCTTACATCTTTGCTGCTTTGACCTTGATTTTTCAGCATCGTCAGGGTCTGATCTGTAGGCCACTAGATATATAAGCAGCCAATTATCACCCCAGGGCTCAGTCACTGTCCTCAGCCTTTGCCAGGCCCCATTAGAGGAGAAGGAGCTCAGAGATGGAAGAGGCAGGCTGGAGAAACAGTCAGCTGGAGTTAACAAACCGCGCAGACAAGGAGGCACAGCCCCCAGGGATCTCCCCTATGCATTTGGTGCAGGTAAAAGATTGCAGAGGTTTCACACCAGGAAAACAGAGATACTCAGAAGTGATTTAACAGCTATGGCTAGCCTAATTGCCTGCAAAATCATTATTTTGCAGAGGGGGAGGGAGGGAGGAACCGGGCTCGTTCCACTGTACATGTGCAAGCACACACATGTGCACTCATGCACACGCAACCCAACAACTGTAAGTGCAGAAACCTCTCTCTCTCATGGAAGGTAGTAGCTAAGTAAAAAGAAAATTGAAAAGAAGGCCAGAAAGTCTGGCAGACATTCACCCACGCTGCACAGACCGTGCAAGCCCTACGCCAGCAAAAAGGTGGTTATCGTAGCTTGCATCCAGAAGTCCGGCCCTTAACTCGAGCTGTCCCTTTACCTGTCTTAACCTCTGGCTTTCTTATGTTCAACCCCAGGCACAGAGCCCAGAGGATTTCCACCTTCCCTGCACATTCTTCTCACTCCTGAGCATCAAAAACCACAACAGCAATTTCTCTTAGAGAGAGATTTATTCCTGGTTCCCAGGCACCCACTAGCACCAGGGCATTTGGGTTAGCAAAAAAATCAAAAGAAGAGCCTGTGAAGGGGAAATGAGAAGACTCTCATGAAAGCCTGCAAGTGATCACCACCAAAGTCAGGGACACAGATACAATCTCTGCTCAGAAAGCTTCCCAAATTGCCAATTGCAGGGAATTTGAAGCACGCACCAGCAGTTTGCTCTGTTCCTGCTCTCTTTGCCAGCATCAGTCACAAGCCCCATGTGGAGCTGGGGTACTGGGATAGACAGAGTTTTCTTCTGACTGAAGTATGGGTATTCTTATATTTAAGATGTTCTTATTAGGCTGTGGGATTAGAGCCTGACTGACAGTCCAGTGGGGATTTCTCCTTGAAACCGCCTGTGAACCATGAGCACCTCTGCAAGGCAAGAGGGAGGGGAGCAAGGAGCGATGGAGAGGGCTCTAGGGCCATACACGAGTCTCAAAATGCTCAGTCCACCACAACCACCACTACCAGATGTGCGCACACTCCTCCACAAACACGCTCATCACTTCCACCACAGGAATACCTGTTCCCGCTGCCTACACACCTGTCCTGGACAGGCACACACTCCTTAGACCACAAGATGCTCTACTCAGCGCCCCAAGCCCCCTTGCCCTCCTTTAACCCAGCACACATGTGCAGAGCTCCTGGGGACCAACGTGCTCAGGCTGCACATTAATCCTACTTCCCGGAAGGCTGTACTCACTGGGCTTCGTTCTGCAAAGCTGGCTGCTATTAAAACATCAGCATGATGCTTCCCGAAGGTCAACTACCAGGGGACCTATTCTGGCAGCTGTTTGTTTGTTTGTCTGAACATTATCTCGGTCTGGCTGTTTATTTACATCCATTGAAGTATCACACAATAAATATCCTCTCCCAGTAGCAAACAGATGCTTGCACTCGAATGTTCTGGCTAGCGCTGGCTTCAAAACGATCTTCTTAATGAGCAAACAACACCATTAATCTTTAAAGACACAGGCTCTGGCCTTCCCTGAGCTCCCACCCTGGCCATGGCTAGCCCTAGAGGCATCCTGGCAAGGAGCCCACGAGTCTGATGATACATGAAAGAAGGTAAAAGATACCTTCCATCACTCAACTGGTGTTTTTCAGCACTATCTGGGTCTCCCCAGCTGCTGTGGGGTCCACAGGAGGGTGATGCTTGAGCACAGTTTCCCAGGCAAGCTGGTGGCAGATGCCTCAATCATACTTCTAAGAGGGAGATGGGTTTTAGAGATTGGAATCATATGGTTATTGATGAGAGGGAGACAATAAACCCCTCCAAATCATGGGTATGGACTCAAAAGGGTCAAAGAAAAGCAGTGGGGTTGGAGGACAAAGAAGGAATTGGTGCTAGCAAGAACTTAGTCCCATTGCTGGAAGGTAAACCATGATCATGGCAAAAAGTAAATATCTTCAAGCTCACCAGAGCAACAGAAACACCTGCCTTCCAGACTGGAGCATCGATCCTGTCCCGTGGTCGGAGACGTCAGCATGTTATTCCTCCACTAAGCTGGATGGGGACAGGCTCTTTTGGAAAGCCTCGTTGTGCAGATGTGGAGGCTAGGTGAGAAAGAGGTGAATACGCTAGCCAATGGCACAGTGTAAAAGGAGTTATCTGTAAAGGGACACTGTTTCTTCTAAAATCCAGCATCCACACTAGAGGTACTTCAGGAGCTTTACTTCAGACCCATCAAAGTCTGATCCCGTAGACTGAATCAGTGTTTGGAGCATGTTAACATCATCCAGTTTTGTTTTATCCAAGAAAAATCCAGTTCATATACTTTAAGACTGCTCTGCTATATGAATCATAGCAAATTAAGCACGGACAACTGATTGCCTTCAAAATCGCCTTCAGACTCACTTCAAAAGCACACTCCTGAACCAGGACTCCTGCTGCCACCTCACCTCTATTTTATTGTCCCAACAGCTTGGACTGGTCACTGGCAGCAAAAGAATGGATCGTTTCCATTGTGTCAATTGACGTCAGCTGTTTCCTACTATTTTAAAACCATCACCTCCTGCCCAGAGCATCACTCCTGGCCCAACAGAGTCCAAATGAGACCCCCTCCTTTAACTCCTTTGTATAAAGCACTTGAAACCCATCCAGGACTCCTGAGAGTGTGGTCAGGAGAAGGATCATGATGTCCTGCCAGGCGGACAGCAGGAGCAGACACTGGTTGGATGATAGTAATTACAAATAATTAAATGAATAGCTAAGTGGAAGAGGAACTGGTGAACCGTGGCTCACTCAGCCAACCCCCTCCTCCTGGCCACTCTGCTTTTGTGCAGCATCAGCGGCCCCCGGGCTGATGAAGTTAAAGGGAATTCATCATAGCTGGCCCCAACGTTTCCAGCCAGCGCTCCAGCATCTCCCGCTCAAGTCATGCTGGTGGTTTATTTTGGCCATGAAATTGCCCCAGTTCCCAGGGGAGGTGAGTAAGTGGCTGCCAATAAGATTGCAAGGGTGGATTTCAAAGGCAAAGCCCCGCAGGTCACAGAATCCATCCCTGTTGTCTCCTCCTGGGTGCAAGGGAGCGAACACGGCTATGGCACTGCCTCTGAAAGGAGGAGAAATATTTTTGGGCAGGGAAAGCCAGACGTGGCAAGACAATCTTTGTCCTCTCCATATCCTGAGGCATCCCTCTTTCGTCCTCCCTGCCTCTCCTCCCAGGGCTTCTATCTGAAATCACCGTCATTATTTCTCGCTATTGGTTTAAGAATCTGCAAACCTCATTTCCAGGAGATCCAAACAGCCCTGGAGCCCGGCACATCAATCCAGGCTGCTCTGAGCAGTGCCCAGCCACAGCCTTATGACTGCACAGGGGCCTCTAATACTTCATTGCTTTTCCAATATCAGTTCCTCCCTGTTTTATGAACCTAATGTTCCCCAGCGGATGCTGGGACTGCTGGCTGCTGTTCCTGGCATAGCGAGGGGGCAAAGACACAGCAGACAGCGTATGATCTACTGTCAGGCCATTATGATGATCACCTATTTCTGCTTTTCCATTGATTTGGGCCACATGATGTAGCTCTATTGATCTCGGCAAAGACGGGGAAGGGGCTGGTGACACTCCATGCTCCTCCTATTTCCCTCCGCTTTGGCATGTGCTTTCCAGTCGAATAATCCGTTCTAATTTGCCTAAAGCCTATTAACAGGAGATCAATTTCTAATAAAACATGGCATTTCAATAGCCCCGTCTATCTACCGATCCAAAAGGCCTTTAGAAACACTAATTGAAAAAGCAAGGGGTGAGGCATCTCTTTCTCGTGCCTAATAGTCAGCAGCCAGCAGCCCTCTCTCTTCTCTTGTACAGATGTTTTAAGGTGCTGCTTGCATGGACGATGCCAGCCTGTCCAAATACAGATTGCAGAGCACCTTCAGCCATATGGAGAGCAGGATTCTGGAAAACCAGGTGTTTAGTCTTCTCAACACTCGTGCTTTCAATGCTATCCAGACCCCAATGTGTCATGACAGCAGCCACTCTCACCAGAGGTGATGCTAGCTGATCTGGAGAGGAGAGGAGAGTAAACCCTAGCCTTTTGCTTCCAAGGGAGACCCACATCCTAAAGTTGCAAGTGCCCTCCAGCTTTTGCCCTGGCAAGACTCACCTCTAAAACTCTGTCCCAAGCTCATCAGTGTCTGTGTGATCACTCATCCAATTATATCCACAGACCCAAAGTTGTACACACAAAAATACCCCTGCAGAAGTCACCTACAGGCACAGTATGCTCGCTCCATAGAATGCATATGTACACCTGAGTGCACACATCTGCTCCACACAACAGGAGGGACAGCAAAGCGGGTTGGTCTTGCAATCCCTTCGGGTTCCTGGTTTACATTTCTTTTGTGCAGGAAATCTAAACCTTGTGGTTAGCAAGCAAGCAAGACTTATTCGCTACAGCATTGCAACAGCCAAGGAGAATGGTTCTTCCCCCCTTCTCCATCCACACAGTTCCCAAGGCCTTTTTTCCAAAAAAACAAAAATAGGATTTTCAAGAAAACAGCTTTCCTAGAATACCGCCAGCTAATCCCTATCACCTGCAGGCATTGCACTGTAATCCTCCCTCTGCACACCCTCGGCCCGGCTCTGGGAGGGAGAATGGGTGGCTGCACTGGGCAGGGCCACGGGGTCTAATCCCTGCAGAGGAGTCACCCACTGACCTCTCGTGTAATCCAGCCAGGCTGCAAAATTAGGTCAAACAGAGACGTGCCTGACTGCTGGATAGGAGATCTCCCTTGCAGGGAAAGCGCAGCACACCGAGGCAGAGGAGGATTCCTCTTACTTCAGCAGGGCTGGGAGAAAGATGGGACAAGATGTTGATGGCCATCTGTTTTCGGTTCATGGCATAGGTGCTTTGGTTTCATGGTGGCTCAGTGTCACAGCAGATCAAGCGTGCAATGATCTGGGCTGTGCTGCAATGAACCTTCTGCTTTGAGCCGGAGTGTCCTGCAAGCCAGGAGATGAGCTCCTAGCTAACAGAGGTCCCCTTTCTTTCATAGTCCTTGGTACATGACTACTGTGCCATACCACCGTGGTTCCTCACCAACTCTTATAGCAAGAGATACTCCCAGCTGCAATGGATTTACAATCTAAATTAGACATAAATAAAAGACCAGCCTTTCATTCTAGGCTTGGACAGCACCTAGCACAGTGGGTTTATGACCGCTGCTCCCAGTACTATAAAAATAGTAATTACAGCCTGAAGTGTGGCCAGCCAGGCTGTACCTGGACTGCAGGGCTCACCCCAAATTGAAACAGCTACAGAGGAAACATGGAAACAGAGAGAAAGGGAAGGAGGCGACCGGGTCCTTCCTCTCCCTCACCAGGGAGAGCATGTCAGGTGTATGCAGCTTTCACATTCATGAGCCAATTGACAGATGACATCATTTTTGAAAGCATGGTTTACACACGCTCCCCTGGTGCTCCCTGATTGATAAATTAGACACTCATGAGCCACGTGCTAATCAATGCAAATCATTAGTTTGTAACAACACAAGGCAAGCTCGGCAGAGCTCATTTTTCAAGGTAATGGCCTGCCAAGTGATCAGTGTTCAGCAACAGCCCTGCCAGGCGATCTATTTACAGGCTGCTGGCACTCACCTATGGCAAGGGGCTGAGGCCTTTGCTGTCCAGTCCCCGCCAAGGATGGGGCTGTGCTGCTCGGTGGAAGACCAGAGCCCTGAATCTGCTATTCCTTCTCCTTCCTCTCCACGAGGCATCACAGCTCCTGGCCCTTGCCCGGGCTCTGCTGACAGTGGCCACCTTGGTCCCAGACATCTGGGGTGCAGTTGCTCTCGTTGCCCATGAACACTTGTTCTCCACTTACCCCAACCCTGCAACCTAAAAGTCATTTGAGACTGAAAAATTGCGCTTTGGCCCCTATCAGTGGAAAATGAAGCAGGGCACTCAGTCCTAGGAAACTTCATGCTGACAGCAATGGAATCTCTAAGAGCTGATGTTTGCATCAGGCATCTGTTTGGCGAAACGAAGAGGACATTTGAACACTCTAGCCACCAGATTTTACATCCAAACTTTTGGCTTCAGGCTCTTACAAGCGCTGCCCAGGTTAGTGAGTACTTTGGGAGAATGAAACTACATCAGGGAAAGACCTGCCACTGTTGCCCTTTCTGCCGGAGCAAAGGGAGGGCAGGAGCATGGGCCAACTCTGCCCCTTCCCCAAAGAAGCCTGTACAGCCTCTGTGCCTGCTTCCCAAGCTTTGCAGGATTTCAATCCCTCTGGCAATGGAGCAGAGTCTCTTCATCCATGGGTTGCTTTATCAGGCACGTATCCTACCACAGGTGCTCTATAGAGCACCTCCAGGTCCTGCATGGAGAGTAAGGGTTCTCTATTTGACACTCCCAGAGGTAAATTTCAGTGCTCACAGACAGGATTCTGTTGCCGGATGCTCGTATTTATGATCCCAGTGGATAATCTCAAAGGTCATCCTAGTGCCACCCCGTTCATGTGCACTACGATGAGGCTTTTGGATCCTGCAGCTGCCTCTCAGCAGCACACCTATGGCTACTCTACAGCAATAAAGTTATGTCCTGCTCCTCAGAGCACCCTATTGCATGAGCTGAAAGGGAACCCCCTGGACCTATTAGCTCTGTAGGTCTTCTGATACGTCGTGGAGTTGTTCCAGTTTTCCAGGGTGCAGGAGTTCACATGTACATAAAGCCACTGGCCATGGCAGGAAAGGTACAGACCTCCAGGCACTTTTGTCTCTCCCAAACTGGTGGAATTTCATTTACATGGCCAACATTTTGGGGAGTGGACAGCTATTTTTTTAAACATTTACCCTGTTGCTGCCACCAGTCCTGGTTCTTCATAAAGAGAATGTAAATAGATGCTTTCAATCAGAGTGGGGTTTTATTGAGATTAAGGGAACAACAATGCAAAAAAAAAAAAAAGGTATGAAAATTAAACTTTTACATACAAGAGCATGAGTGACTCTTGTGGTGCACAACCCAAAATGCTTGCCTAACTCTGGTCAGCTCTTAAACAGGGATCAAACTGTAGATCAAAACAATTCAGACAAGTAGCACTACCAGCAAGGCTCAAAGCCCTGCATGCTTTTGGTTCAAAAATACCCAGAAGCACAACGTGCCTGTGAATGGGACTGACCAGAGACAAAGATATCAACACAGTTGGCCTGGAGTAGAAATCCTTACATGGAATTACTCAGAAATTGAGGCAGATAGTAATATGGGATGGTATGAGGACAGATGGATTGCAACATGGGCTGGATTGTGAATACAAGTCCTTTATAAGTGTCTGTTCATGGAGCTGAGGGACCAGATTCCTCCCAGAGATGAGCTCATCCCACCATGCCGGGAACGTGGTGACCCGGAGGGCTGGGAGCCCTGTGGCGGGGGGGTGCAGAGCAGCACCACAAAGGGCCCTTTGACTGCAGCTAGACGGGATGAGCTTTGAAACACCCACGGATCCTCACGACACAGTGTCACTTGAGAGGAAGCCAGCTGCCCTTTGGCAACAGGAGGCATGCACGCGTGCGGAGACCCGGGCACCCGCATGGACACATGGGCAGGAGAGCGCGCAGGAGCACACAGATGGGCATGGGCAGCAGAGCACACATCAACACAGCGGCATGCAATAGGGTGGACATATTTGAGCAGGCAGGGGTGTGGAGGCACCCAGCAACACATGCACACATGTGTGCGCACACCCTGTCCGCCGAGGCTCATCTGCCTGGGCTGAGGATGCACTCACCAACACGCCACGGGGTCTCGGTCATGAGCAAGGGGACGTGGGGTGTTGTAAAGATGAGCGCGCGCGTGCACCGAGTGTATATTCACACCCAGCAGAGTCTGGGGTGGGAGCACGCATGGACAGCACAGGCATCTCCGCAGAAGGACCTGCTCCCTGTAGCAGACAACACAGGAAATCCGATCCGAATACAGGCATTCGCACACCCCTCGGGTGGCGCGGTGCCCTGTGCAGCTCCAGCCATCAGCGAGGGCAACAAGCTCAATCATAATCTGTCACATTCAATCCTGGAGATATACAGACGCATTTGCAATTTCCCTTTACAGCGTATCAGCGGCGGACTAAGGCTTCTGCTTTGCCGAGGATTTGGGCACTTTCACTATTTTCTCAAACAAAACAAATCAAAAATCGTATCCCAGAGATTATATCACTGGTCAAGTAAGACTCTGTTCTTGCACTGATATTTGTGTCAGGTACTGGTGCTAAATGACTACAGAGAGATGCAGAGAGTGATGGGCTGTGAGTGCATTACTGAAAACAGAGAAATCTGGGGGCCGGAGCTCTTTGCGTACTCCCTTGCTAAGAGCTATGGGCTGGACGGGTGGATGGAGCTGTGGCTTGGGAACAATTCCTGTCAGCAATGCGGGGACACGTTATCTCCAAGGCCAGGGGAAAGGGAAACCTGAAAGAGAAGCTCTCCAAAGAAATCAGCCAGCCCAGACTCTCTGTCCAGTCCTTTTTGTCAGCTGACATCCCCGGGGCTAAGGTCGAGATAATGAGGTCCCACATATCTCTGGGCCCCAGACCCACTGACAGGGTTGTGCTCTGCAAAGGTTATTGTAATTCAATTGCTGACTCTTTCAGCTCCTGGGCTTCTCAATGCCAAGGTGATCTATTAAGAACTTAATATCAGATAAAAAAACATCCCTTGAAGCCTTTCTAACCTTCATAATCTATGTTTATCCACAGGAAAAAAAAAAAAAGGAAAAAAAAAAGAAGAGAGAAAGAGTGAATGCTTATCTTCCAATATTGTGTCAGATAAAAGGGAAGTACCGTCTGGGGACAAAGCTCCACATTTGCCCTTTCTCCCCTTTCATGCAAGCAGCCAGAAAACTGATCCAGCGCTGAAACAGTGGATGAGGCCTCTTCCATTCACCTCCCGTAGACTGATCCTCCACTGAAGGCTGCTCTCATCTGCTGACCCACCAATGGTTCCTCTGTTTTTGTCTCTGATGTCTGACCAAGGGACATGCGGGCCAGCCTCATCACAGACCACCTTTCTCACCAACCAGTCCCAAATGAGTAGCAGTGGTGCCAGCAAGTGCCACCTCTTCCATCAGCCAACCTCCATCAAGACCAAATCCCTCAGCAGCCATCTTTGCTCAGCTGTGTCTCACTGAGGCCTTCGCCTTCCCAAGGCCTCCTCTCATCTCCCATCAGCTGGTCCCTCATCAGTGACCCAAAGCCATCTCTCATGCTTTTTTTCTTCCAAGGCCACCAGACAATTTGTTGGTCCTCTCCAACATCACTTGGCTAGATTCACCTGCAGTCTCCAGCACTGAGCTACAAGATGTTCCTAGCCACTACCGAATGGAGAGACAGCCGCCCCTCCAAACTCCTGCAGAAAAGGCCACACCAAATACATCCCTGCTCAGTTCCTCCCTCTCCATCTCCTCAGTCCTTCCTGAAAGGACTACCAGCAACCTCAGCTTGTGGCAGCTTCCAAATGGCCCTATGCACTCTAGGCAGCCACTTGGCTTCGTCAAGCCTGTCCCCCTAGGATCCCCAAAACATCCAGCCACCTGTGCTGAGAGCTACTGCCGTGCCCTCACAGGAACACAGCCACTTCTGAGGACGCCACATGAGCAAACGTGAATGGCGGGAGGAAAGCATTAGCAGCCATGGCCCTCAGCTAAGAGAGTAAAGAGAGGGGGGCACAGGGGCTCTCAGGTCTGGGGCAGGAGGATGAAGGGCACTAGCATGTAGAGGGGACGTGCAATGAGAAAGAAGAAAAATGGTCCCAAGCCCAGAGAGCAAAACCCTGTTCCCCCATGGTGAAAACGTGGGGCCAAGTCCAGCATGGTGAATTACATCAGAGGTCACTGGATATGGAGCAGTGGAGCAGTGAGTATCAACAGTCCTCCTTCCCAGCAACCTCCTTTGCACAGCCTCTGACTCCAGCCTGAGCTGGTAACAGTGAATGCTCTCTGTTCTCCTTCATCCTCTTATTTTGTTCCAGGGTTAGAGCAAGGGACTTACTTAGAAAAATCAAAATCTTAAACCTTTGCTGCGCTATGAACTGGCCAAATGACTTTAGAGATGTCACCTACCCTGTCAGTGCTTCAGTCTCCACATTTTTCATTGAAACACCTATGGATTGGATGATTTTTAGGGGACAGATTCTGCAGCTGCAGGAAAGGTTAAATGGAAGTTCTTGAGATATGAAGTATAGACTCAAAAAATACCACCAAAGTAGCACGCATCACAGTGCATCCCTCAGCTCAGAGAGTGACACGGGGGGAAATACCGTATTGTATGATCACCCACCCATGGCTCTCAGATCATTATTAGGGGCAGCTCCAGAGAGGTCTGGGGAGAGTAAAAATTGGAAATCTTCAAATGAAAAGTATTGCAGAAGTGAAGTAATTATTACCTCCAATAGCGTAAGAATAGCACGTATCTCCAGACCCTTCATCACAGGGGTTCCTTGTACATCAATCCAAATTAGCCAAATGCATATTCAAAGCCCTTGATTGAATTATCTAAAAGTAATTCAAATGAATTTAAAAATAAGGGCATAGTAGGCACATTTTTAACATGGGTAAATCGCCAGCCAGGATCATCGGTGTAAAGTCTCCGCGCACAGAGACACAAGGTGGAATTGCAGCAGTCGAGGATGGCAGGGAGTGATTTCCTCCCAGGCAAGCACACCCCAGAGTCTGCAGAGCATCAACCCAGGTCTACGGGAGTGAAGCTGACCACCCCACGGAGGAAACAGAGCCCTCCACGCGCACTTAAAAGGATTAGGAGATCTGCTGGGAACTGTCCTAAAGGAGCTGTACGGCGCAAAGGGCAAGGCACAAGGCACGATCAAGAGAGAATTAAGGGAGCCAGAGGGATTTAGCAGGCGAGTGCTGACATATTATTCCACTTAGACAGAGACAGGGGACGCCTGGGAAAGGAGAAAGGCTGCCTGAGCCGTTCGGGTTGGGGCCTGGCTGCTGAGCTGGGAATCAGATCCTAGATCAAGCTGTTGGGGAATTTAAGCTGCCTCATCAAAGGAGTTAGAATGGCTTTCATGAGTCTAACATGATCCTGTAGCACTGAACCGGCCCAAAAAACTCTTGTCTGATGGAACCGCAGGTGAAATATGAAATGTAGGGACATTCAGAAAGCAGAGAGCCTGGAAAAGCTGAGTGCAAAGGAGGCCCTGATGGACCATCTCTAGGGATGCTTTGGCTGAGCCAAGTGATGCACAAGGACCACAGCCCAGCAGGGAAGTCAGAGCAGAGCTAAGAAGGGGCACTGTCCTTCCAACAGGCCCAACTTGCAGGCCTGCCACTCACTCTGCCACATATCTTCCCCCAGACCCTTTATTTACTTTTGTAAGTACCAGAGCAATGTCCTGTCTGAGGCGAGACAGCTAGTTACTTTTCTAATGTTAGAGATGGAGATCTCTGAGCTCTAAAAGTAGCATCCCATAAGGAATGGCAGGAGTTCTCTAAAGGTTTGTGGCTTGCTATCTACCTACACAGCTCGTTACCTCTGTACAAGCGGCTCATACCTGGCCACATATCAGTGGAGACCAATAAACAGGTCCTGCCTGAAAACTTCTGGGGACAAAGTGCAAGGGTTCCTGGGGTGGTCACTAACAGAGTAGAAACGTAGCTCAGACACTACTGCTGCAGTTGCATGCTTGGATAGCAGAATTTGGGAAAAAAGCCCAGGACTGCTTCCCAGAGATGCTCACTGAAGCACTGCTGTGCTTCAGGTCCCTGGTGTGCCCAAACAGGATCTTTCCCCGCTATCTTGAACATGTCGAGCAAGGCAGGGAGCATGCAGCAAGCCCAGCTGAACCTTTGGTGATCGGAAGGTGATGGAAGAATAGCCTGGGCATGATCTTCTCGTGTGTCCATAGCCCTCACCTATCTCCCATGGGCCGGGGCGAGACAGCAAGAGCATGTCACTCACGGGAGACGAGGGATCACTTTCCTCTGGGACCTCGAGGTAACCCGGGCAATGAAACTCTACCTAAAGCCATTTTGACATAAGGTCGTGGTGCGAGACACAGCAAGGTCAGGAGTTCAGCATCAATACAGCGAGTGCCAGTCATGACACAAAAGACTCGGGGATCAGATATACCTGCCAAGCGCTTGGGAGGGAGGGTATTGAGATGCATAATTACTCCCCCTTTCATCTGTGCTGCTCTTCCCCTCAGTTCACACAGCTCTCCTGGCTTTGTCCTTGCACAGGTTGCCTCTGAGCAGGGCCCTAGCCAAGGCATCCCTCCATAGCCACACAGCACAGATGGTGGCACAGTAGTTGGATGAGGAGGGATGTAAGAGCTTCACCCCCCCTTTCACTGAAGCAATGGCTCGGGCTTCAGCAGAATCACTCCTCAGAGCAACCATTTATTTCTGTGATCACCCCCAGCTTTGTGCTGGAGTAATTCAATCAGGTTACTCCAGATTTACACAACAGTAGCAGCAGGGACTCCAGAGGAACTAACGTGGACTGGCGACTGCAAGAAAAGGAACAGGACCTCAAACCTCCAAAGTAGGAGCAACTCCTTTTCCTTGAAGTACTGACAGAGTGGGTTAGTGCTGGTGTTTCATATTCCCAAAGTTTGGGGTTTTATTTAGTGAAATTCCAAGTCAGGGAGATATAATATGCAAAACCACATGCCTTTCAAGGTACACACGGATCTTCATCCAAACAACAGCTTGAAACATCTGCAATATTGAGGTTTTGCTTGAAAACAGACCCCTTACTGGAATTACCATTTGCCTCTGATCTCCTTTTGAGGGAAAGCCTTCCATGTTGCCAAGGTTTTGTTGTGGTGAAATTAGATCAGTTTCATGAAACTGAAACAAAACACAGTAACCTCAGGTTTGGAGATCTTCACACTCCCTTTAGGATGCTTCACAGAGCCCTCGGGAAAACAGATTTACAAGTGCCTGGAGCTCACTTGTTTTCTGCTCTCTCTACAGATCCCCCTCGTAAGACAGAAGGGGAGAAAAAAAGGCTTTTTAATAGTTACTTAACCAACCCTTATCAAGTTGCATCCACGGTTTTCTTGGACCATGGGAGATGGCGGAAAAAGTAGAGGAGGCGAGCGGCAATGCCTGTGTGTCCATCGCAAAAGGAGGGGGAAGGAGAAGAGGTTGGGGATGGGCTGTCAATTATTTTTGGTCACTTCTAGCCCAAAACGCTCCTTTTTGGCCGAAGCTTCTCTCCATGTGCAGCAGATGGCGCAGCTGCAGTAGCTGTCCCACTGTCACCCACCTTCCCCACCACCACTCACCGTCCCTACGCCAGCCCCAGGGCCATCTGAAAGGGCATTCCTCATCCCTCATCCTGATGGTCTCATCCTGCCCTTTTTTGGCTGGGTCCTGCACGGTACAGCCCCCAGCACTGGATTTTAGCACTCTCAGAGCAGTTTACAGTGATGAAAGCGGGTCACCAGCTGTCCCAAAGAGGGGGGACATGTCTGCAAGGGCGTGCAGGAGGCACAGCTCCATGACACAGAGATGGATGTGCCATAAAACCCCACATTGGTGCCTCCTGGAACACTGGCATCATTCACAGCCCTGAACTCAGCCTAAGCCCTCCTTGGGACTTTTAAAACTGGGCGAGACAAAGGACAGGCAAAAAAATGGGCCATGGGGAGCAATCCTGCATTGGCTCAGGTGCTTCATTTCCATACCAGGAGGGAAGAGACATGTCCCCGGTGCAGGGCTCGCCTCCGCAGGCGATGCCAGTCCGGGTGATGGAGACCAGAGCCCGACCAGCTGCCCCAGGAGCCAGGAACCGACCTCCTCCTGCCGCCCGCACCCTTCTGGGCCCAGCTGCATTCATCGGAGCAGACTGGCGCTTCTCATCACGGCTGTAATGGTTCCCACTGGACTACTATTTCTGTCCTCGAGTGACAGAGGAAGGCAGTGTGAAGCCTTTATTTTTGGGACTCCAGGCTATCTTTGCAGGCTTTGTGGTTTAAAGGGACATGCCGGCTCCCTTTATGACAATCGGCTGCTTCTTCTCTCATCTTCAAAGGCTAAAGCTAAAACTTACCACACTGCCAATTTTGTCCTGGGCCAACAACTCCCCCCTACCCCTTTGTGTTGAAAAGCAGAGCAGAGATGATCGTGCCTCTCCTTTTTGTTATTTTTTTTCTTTCTCTGCTTTTGTTGTGCTCTCTTGGAGGAGGACTAGGTGGTTGAAACTTGTGTTTGTACACAGATCTCTGGGCAGTTGGGAAAGAAAATACAGAGGGGAAAATATTATTCTGTGTGGAAGCATCTTGGCAGTTGGTGGCAAACAAACTACGGGGGGAGGGACACGGCGTAGGA